>NW_026900643.1:1200000-1786312 GCF_033783945.1 Neopsephotus bourkii
TACTTTGAGCTTCTCTGGTGAAAGGGTTTTTAAACAGGTACAAAATTTCAGCTGGTTATTAGTGCAATATGCAGGAAGGCAAGATAAGGAAGTAAAATGAAACTACAGGAAAAAGGACACAGCTCCATTTATCAGGCGTCTGGAATATGTGGGTAAATAATAGTGAAATAAAAAGTTAAAAAACTATGAGACAGGCATACTGCTCTGAGAAATGTCAGGCTCCCAATGCATGTGCTGTCTAGAGGTTTTCCATGGAATTGTGAGGGTGGTGAGGCACTGGAACTGGTTGCCTGAAGTAATGATAAATGCTCCATTCCTGGCAGTGTTCAAGGCCAAGTTGGACAGAGCCCTGGGCAACATGGTCTAGGGTGAGGCATCCCTGCCCATTGCAGGGGGATTGGAACTGGATGACCTTAAGGTCCTTTCCAACCCAAACCATTCTATCATTCTATGATTCTGAGGCACATTTTCACAGTGTCAGTTATTACAATTTTATAATACAGCCCTGGCAGTTCATTCTAGCTAAGGACTGGGTTTATTTGTTGGCAAGAAACTATTCTCATCTTCTCCCTCTTTGCCCTATATACTCCTGGGACAGGGATGTGGTAGACAAATCCAGAGAGTCTTATTTGAAAGAGTTATGGATTCCCATTAAAACCAGCAGCATAACTTCTTGGGCCCAATTTCATGGAAAAAAAAAAAAAAAAGGCAGCCCTATGATAGTAGCTAAATGTTAGTATTTGGATTTCACAAGATTTGTAATGATGTGGGTAGCACAGAGCTTGATGGAAGTTCTGTTCATTCTGATCTATTGCTAGATAAAGCCCAGGCCTTTGAAATAAGTTTCTGTTTGCAGTGTTCTATTTTCACTGACTTTTTTCAGTGGCTGATAATGACTAAAAACCAAAGGAACTTGGGAGCTGCTTTGAAGTCAGCAGGAAATCCTGATACATAAAAATAAATAAATGCAGACTTTGGGGAGTAAAGTATATCTTTTAATAACAAAATGTGAGTGTTTGACATACGTATCCTCAATCGTCCAACTGGCATAGTGCTGCCACACCTCGATTTATCCAGTGTTTCTGGGGCTTGTCTGATGGGAGTTCAATTGAGAAAACATAGTTGGTTGAGTGGCCAGTAGTGGATAAGACACCTTTTCTCTCACTTGTCTTGTATACAGGGCATAAATAGATGTTCATATGACAAAATTTGGAACTATCTCCAGGTTTCAGCCAAATTACAGGCAAAGGATCATAAAGGATTTTTGGAAGCGATTCTCCAATTACCAAGGATTCTCTATCCCATCGTGCACCTTCCAAAAAAAGGCCTCTCACATAAGCCCCATCTTCTGGCATTTTCTCCATTGTGTGCTCCTGTTGCATCACCTAGAATGATTAAACCATTGCTTGCTTTATTAAAACCTATAAGTGATAGCCTGAAATTGCTCCTTTAAATAAAATTGCTTTTCATTTTCAAACTCTATTCCTTACTGCCCCAGAACATGTTTCAAGCTGTTCAAGAAAAACAAAATTCTGCTGCATTTTCTTACCTCAAATTCAAATCCAATATGGTCAATTGGGATTGCATATTTTCTGGCATAGTTTTGTAAGACACCAGTCAAAAAAGACTGAGTGAAGTAGAATCCTGAGAGCCAAAACACTGTGGGCGGCCCACTGATGACCCAATCCTGAATATGCAGAGAAAAAACAAACAAGAAAACATACATTTGTAGCTTCACTGTGCCAATTCACCAGAAAAATTACGTCTTTCAGGATGCTGTTCCAGATATACTGAAACAGCACAGTGAGATCTAAACCTTAATGAACCCTCTGCATATTACCATTACTTCTGCATATTTCAGCGATGGCAGATCACAGAAGTCACTTATTTATGATGAAAAGAAAAATAATCACTCATTTTTAGACAACCACAATTCGGTGCTACTGAGAAAGAAATTTCAGAAAGTAGAATAAGCATATTTTGGTAAGTCCAGATTCTAGCCAGAAAAAAATAAGAGGAAAAATTACTTCATTTGGACACTTGTACTTTCTTTTACAGTCTTGTAAATACCAATCTCCTAACATGAAAAAAGGCCACATTTTTTTACGTACCATCTTTACCGGTCACTGTGAGGGCACTACAACCAACACATCAAATCCTAGTAGAGAAAGCCAATCCAGTAAAAAGATGACAGACGAGGAGATCCTGGGCCAGGAGCTTTGTTGGGTATCAGGTAAGGGCACAATGTCCTCACACTACTCTAAGCCATTTGGAGTCAAAGGAAGCCCATGTGGTACTCTAATTCAGCGAACAGGAAACTGCTGCTTACACAAATCTTTACGATACTTCTTTCTAGCTTTCTCCTCCCCTGACTTACATGAGTATCATGGTTTAACCAAAACCAGGACAGTGGAGTTCCACTGCATCTCAGTACCCTAGCTATTTAAGGTACATCTAAAATTTTAAGTAATTTTAAAGAGAGCTCTAAGAATGCAAGGGAAAGGGTGATGGAAGAGTGAGTAAAGAATAAAATAGCTTCTTTTAAAATGTGTGGAAACGGTGTCACTTTCTATTAAATTTGAAAGAGATTTACAGTCACATATGTAAAATTTAACAGTGCCTGTTATGCACCATTTCTAAAGCACCCTCACACCTGGTTCAGCACCCTTTGAGCAGGGAAGTCATTAAGACATCAATGCAAAATAAAATGCATCTTCTGGAAACAGAAACATGGAAACTACTATATGCAGCTCTAGATTAGCACCAAAGGATTATATTCCCAATTCACCCTGCTGAGCAATTGCCAGCTAATTCCAGTGCTGTCAATGCAATCTATATTGGGTCATAAATTTGTACAAACAATTAACAACCTGGAGCTATAAGGCTACTGTTGAGTGAGGACAGTACTGATACACATTTCAACTTTCAAATACCAACTCCTTAGACCTGTCAGTCTCAGTTTTGCATACCCGGAAGAAGACCAAGCGACAGAGGAGATCAGACACATAACTTCCCAATGGCTTCAGTGATGGATAGGATTTGGCAGCCCACATTGATGGTACTTTTCCCATTAGCATGCTGTTGAAAACATCTTCAAGTTCAGATGACATCAACACTTGGCCTTTAATGGCTTTGCGTAAATTAATGAGACTGCTCCGAATAACTTCAGTAAGCCTTCAGATAAAACAAAGAAATTGTCATCTCATTATTTATTTCTTATTATCTGGCTAAAGGCCTCTGAGTCCAACTTGAAGGAAGGGCTGATCGAAGCTGGTAAATGTCCTGTCAGAAAATCCTTATCTCATCTGTAGTTATCAGAACTCCTACTTAGAAAAGCAAACAAATAAAAAACCACAGAGAAATGAAAGACAGTGAAAATTCTCGTTCTAGACGAGAAATCAAGTGACAAGAGCTTTAAAGATTGTAACTCTGATTAACACAGTGTGCTGTGAACACTGGGGCCTGGGTATGACTTAAAAAGAATAAAGTATGCTGTCCTACCTCAACACGACAAACACAAATGTGATTTAAGTTCATACTCCAAGCATGTAAGTACTATTTCTATATTAAGGTAGTCAGCTGCAGCTTTCAAGTCTTTTTTAAAGGTTTATCCAAAGAAGAATCTTTGTTAAGAACAATGTATTGTAAAATGCTTGTAACTTCTTAAGCACTGGTAAACATAAGCATATTTCAGCATTAGTACTGCTATACAAAACACTGAGCCATACCTGTTAAATCGAATTAGTTCTTGCCTAAGAACTGTATTCATCGACTCTTCATAAAGTACTGGGTACATCTTCATGACCACTTCCATATCAAAGTCACTTGGTAATTTGGATAGGATGTCCTGTGCCAA
This sequence comes from Neopsephotus bourkii, assembly GCF_033783945.1. NCBI lineage: Eukaryota > Metazoa > Chordata > Aves > Psittaciformes > Psittacidae > Neopsephotus > Neopsephotus bourkii. The sequence goes on from NW_026900643.1 coordinate 1,203,857, forward strand.
CTCTTCAACAGTTTCCTGAAAGCACAAGTCTGCAGTGATAAGGAATTTCCTTTTTTCCACCCATCTTTATTCAATAAATTTCACAAAACACTATAGATTTTATATTTTTTCTGTACAATAACATATGTATTTTACTCCATTTTTCTAAAGAAATAATGCTGACATGCTCTTACTCTATGCAACATCCAGTCTGTCTCTGCAGGTGCCTTCTTACTCCTTTTCCCTTCTCAATAATTTTAAATTTGTTAGTAATTTCTATTTAATTTGTAAAAATGTTTTCATCAACTTCTATGGAAATAGGCAGCAGAACAGACAAACACAATCCTACTACTGCTACAATGAAGGAGAAGACAAAGGATGAAGCATGGGAGAAATGATAGGAAGACCCGAGCTACGAAAGAACCTTTACTTATAGCATCAGTGAATAATAATAACAACCCTGCAAATGAGGAATTGTCTATTGTCAATTCCACTTTTCAACATTCCACTTGTGTATAAAATATACTATGTCAAATCTGAGGGGCTTGAAGAGTCATTTATCTCAAATAGGCATGGAATTGGCCTGAGTAACCTGAGCTGCAAGGACAGGATGAAGAAATTCCAAACATCTTCACAACCAGGTCCCATGGAGGGGTACGTGACAGTGAGGTCTGTGTCCAAGTGATTCCATTCTGCCAAACTGTCCGCTTTGTGCCACAGAGGTCACAAACACAGTTACATGTTTGGGACTACAGAAACTGAAGCATGCAAGGGAAGCAAAAAAATCACATCTCAAAAACCAAACATTCAGTGAGTAATAACAGACTGGAAGTACCTTTATAGCACAGACTTCACCAGGAAGACAACTTTTGCCTCTAATAGGTGTACATTGACTGCCTGATGGCTGAATGAGTTCATATAACTTCCTGTCACTCTGGAGTCTGTCCCCTAGTGAGAATGGCAGGGATGGTCATACAACCACTGCTAGATGAAGTCAGGCCAGTGCATGAACCTCCATCACTGGAAGTTGTAGACTGGAATTAAATGTCATACCTTCAAAATTGCCTAAAGATGAATGTGATCTGAGGTGCTTTACCAGCTCTATTGTTAACTGTGGTCTAACTACAATCCATGACTGAAGTACTTCACTGTTATTTTAAAAAGTGAAATATGAAAGGAATGTTCTTATTCAAACTGCATGTTCTACTAAGATAGGTGGGGTTGTACGTTATTAACCTATTGAATTCAAAGTCATTAGGGTATCTTCAATCTTTAGAGGTTCTTCTATGCCAAATCTATCTACAGGGACATTCACATCTACTCCCAGTGCCACAGTCATGTGATGAGAGGTGCTGGATTACTCTAAGACTTAAAGAAAGACAGGAAAGGGCATCTTTTGAGCTTGTAAATTGATGTTTTTTCCTCAATTACCTGAGAGGACTTTCTACTTCCCCCTGCTTCTCTTGGCAAAGTCAGGAGCACTCCATAGAAAAGCTGGTTAGTCTCCTGGTTATCCTTGGTGATGTCAGCATTTTCATGAAGTCCAAACACTTCAGGGTGTGTTATAATTGGTAAATTTCGTATGTATTCAATGTAAGACTGTAAAAGAGACATTCAGATACCAGAAATCATGCAGTGCTATGTTCATAAATGACCAGTAAACCCAGTTTGGACAGAACCTTCCCATTTGCAGTCAAACACATTAGTTCTCAGGTAAACACAACCATGAATTGACTTACTCAGTCCACAGAGAAAAATATTAAAGATTTGAATGCTTCAAAAATGCACAGAGGAGTTATTACCACTGTCATGTAAGTAGCAAGAGAAAGCAAAAGAAAGGAATATACATTATAAATACACCAGAAGCACTGGTAGGAGTCACGGAAGAGAGTAGAATGCTGTATGCATCACTCTCACAACTGCAGGCTACACATATGTTATCTCTGTATGTGCAGTTGTCAGAAGGGGAAAAAGGGATGAAAACTGAGTCAGCAATTCCACCATTTGTGCAATTCCACCTCCTCATCCTGATCACTGCTTTCAAGGCAAAAGTGGTTGCAAGAGGGTGCAGAAGTACCCTGTAAATTCCTGAAGCCTGATTCCTATGGGCTTTCTAGAACTGTACTGGAAACCTGCACAGCAGTGGCTTTTTGTATCAACAAACATCAGGATTTCAGATGATTGCTACATCTCCATTGGTGTGTGTTAGATATTAAGTACCAGATTTGTATTTCATACATAAGATATACTCTGGCATTGCTTTGTGATCTTATGATTTTATTTTCTATTTGTTGTGTTTGCCATATCAAAGTACAGTGTAGATAAGATTTTTTCCCAATAACTCAAAAAGAATTTATAACTGTTATCTTCTCACCTCATATGGACCATGTGGTGGTATGTAGTAGTCATCTCCAGCTGTAAGCATATACTTGTCCTTCTCTATATCCTTGCTGTAGACTACAGAAAGAAGGGACAGGAGAAGACGCCTGTCTTTATCATCTGTTACTCTGCCTCCATAGTTACATTCCCCTGAGAAAGGACAAAGAAAACCAGGATGAAAAATTCAAAGTTAATGAACAAATAAAAATTGTTTCACAATAATGGACAGCTCCAGTAAGCTGAAGTTCCAAAGCTCTGGATCTTCAAAGATTTTAGGTCCTATGCTTCAAGTAACTAAATGGATTATAGTCTCTTTAACACCATTGGGCCAAATTTGTGTGTCTTGATGATGAAAGGCTTAAGGAACACTATGAGCTGGTCTGAGAAACTGCTACACATGCCACAGTAAATAAGGTCATGTTTCAAATGACAACTCTTGCTTGAAATTCTCATAAGAATTTTTAGAGCTGTCAAAATCTGAACAGTGCTATATAGCTGATCCTTGTCTTGTTCCTTTCATGCAAACTTAACCCAATTATGTACATATGAAGTAGAAAAAAAAGGATCATAAACATATAATACCCCTATACAGAAGAGCTTGGAGAGATTTAAGCAATGAATAGGCAAGCAATAAGGGGAGGTTTACACTTGATATAAAGTACAGAAAGCAACTGAAAGCTCACAGGTACTGCTCTAATTATGACTCCTGAAATTCTTTTTCATAAAGCTAATCATAATATTAGCAAGAAATCAGGAATAATCTTTATAATGTTGACAAAGGAGGTGCCAAAGCAGCTATCTTTCTAGAAAAATAGAACTGAATAGCCACCAGTTATTTACAGAGGTCAACACCTCCATCTTTAAACCGAAGAGTATTATCACATCCTCTGGTGACCTCCCAGTGCTCACTCTGTCAGGATCATATTGACCCGTTAAGGTGGAACAGAGGCCACTGATGTTTTTATTTTACATATATGAAACAATGACCAGCAGGTTTGCTGGAACATTAAGTCATTGTTCCATATATGAGCCAAGCAGGGGCCTCTGAGAATTTGGGTTCCAACTTCTCTGTATGTGCAAGGCTAATAAAGTAAACCTGAATGGAATTCACTCAGTTTGTCAAGAGTTCATCAGTTTATTACTCCACCAGCTGAAAGTGTCTAGCAAAGTCAACATGTATTAGAGAGTATAATGCCTGTACCTGTAAGATACGTCAGAGCTTCAAATGGGACTTCTTCATATTCGTTCAGAAACATCTGGATCTGTCTCATACTAATTCTGAGGTCAGATTCATTGAACTCATATGGAATATTCCAACCTGTTTAATTCAGAAAAGATGGGGCAGTGGTGTACTGTACTGACAACCATGCTCAGGAGATGATGGTATGGTAAGTATACTGTTACTTCAGAGCTGAAGGTAACAGCTGCTAGACAGTACCTAGAAGTAGCTTTGGAATTTACTGGGCTATTTATTGCACAAGGGACAATATGATTCCATAACAATAGTACATCCTAAGGCACTGTTACCATCATTCTATATAATTAAAACATAACCACAGGCATTCTGGAATCAGATACTTCTGAAAAAGATAGATTTTATCTTAAGTAGAACACAGACCTGCTCAGTGCTTTCACCTAATCTGTTGCTATCTGGAGATGATGAGAACAGGAGGTTTAGTTCATTGATTGATTTAATTTTCAGTTTACCCATCTATTAATGTTGTTTGTATGTGACATTCAGAGTAACAGCACAAAAAAAAAAAAAAACAAAAAAACCAAAAACCAACCACACATGAGAACGATTCACATAAGAGAACCCTTCAGAAAAACCTATAACCTTAGTGCAAACTGAAAAATAGGGCTATTGCTGCAACTATCCTTCTTCTCTCAAACATCTGGTCACATTAAAACGTAGATGTTTCTTTAGAAAATCACCCCCTTATCACTTACAAAAAATTATATTTTTACTTTAAAGCAATAAATATCTTCATAGTGGCAGACTAGTATTTACTTAAATAGCTACCTATTAAAATAAGGACAGTGGCTTCCAGTCAAAATATAACACTTCAGAACTGTAACCTGTTAAGACAGAATCAGTCAGATTGAAAGGCCGAGAACTTTATTATGTACACCAGTGGAGAGTGTAAGCTTTCTATAGTTATAAAAACTGAGTTTACAATGCCATACATTTCTACACTTATGTAGAAATTCTATAGAGCTTTCAAAATATCTCAAGATTTCAGAAAAAGCTGAGGCACTGATTCTTATGCATATCTTTTCACTGTTGTCTGACAAACAATACACTGTAGCTATATACATTTGTTTCATGCCAAGTAAACATATGCACTAGCTTTGTTAAAACAAAGTATACACATAAGTAACAAAAGCAGAACTGAGGAAGAAAAATCTTTAATTGCAAAAATTTAAAACAGCACTGGATTTTATGGTAAGAACTACAGTAATAAATAACATAGCAAGCTACAATTTAATGTAACTACTGTGTAATATATTTACTTGGAAAAGTGGTACTTTCTAGTCCTCCCTCAGGGTAATACTTTTAGTAGCTTTAAGAGTAGTTTTGCCTGAATAAGAATCCCTACAAATAACAGCTTTTAAACATTATTATCTACTGTTCAATACAGACTGCACTCTGAAAATGTTGCTAACAACAGTACTGCCTTTCTACAGAGAGGATCCAATAATGCACTTCAAAACTACTGATCTTTTTGAAACAATCTCCAAAATACTATAAACCTTACCCAGTGGGCCAAAGTTTCTCCTTTCTTGCACAACAGCATGAAAAAAGCAAAGGCCAAACAGCAGTTTTTGCCACATTTCTGGCTTTTGACAACCGTTAAAGAACACAGGGTCAGAGACAGGGTCATTAAGGTATGATCGAAGAAGGTTCACTCTCACTCCTTTTGGAGGCTCATTCGTTATTTTGATGCCATTCTGGAGGATACTAACAGGAAACTTTTCTGACGGATAACTGGTTAACCACAACCTGAAAAGAATTTAAAAAAGCACATTATAAAAATAAATAATAAAAAATCATCAATGTTGACAAATCTTCAATATTGATCTGCAGAAACCTAAGGCTTGTTACTTGCTTAACTATAATAACAACATATAAATTTCTTCTAAAATGAAGGAATAAAGCAGATTATATTGGACAGGTAAAGAAGATGCCATCCTAATTAGGTATGTTTATTTTACCATTGCACATAAATGACACGAATGTTATACTTAGTTGTTCACACAAAAGAAGTTTAATTTCTTTTTGCTAGTGTCTTCAGCAAATAAGCAGTACTCCCATTAAAAAGAGGAAAATATTAAAACCCCTACCTGAACTTATCATTGGTATTCTCAGGTACTATAACTTCCTCACAGATTTTTTCCAAAGCAGGCATCCAGCTAGTTGCAAGGTGGCAGTTTTGCAACACTACCCAGGTTCCATCAGTAATAGCCTGAGAAATCATTTTTGCTGCTATCGGGCCCTGGCCCTGTCCGAGCGAAATGGTTTGAATGCTTGCACCTCCCATGCCAACATCATCAGCAAATTTTAGCAAACCTATGATGGTAAGTTTCACACATTCAAACGAAGACAAAGTCTATGTTATATCATCATTTCTATAAAAGGGCAAAAGTCAACAAATATTTTATTAAATTGATAAAAAACCACCTCATAACCCAGAATAGTATCAAATAGTATCAGTCACTGTGTTTCTGAGGCATATGCTAAAATTTAGATGCATAAAATAATACTAACAAAAAAACAAAACCAAAACCTAGGAAGGTTAAATGCCTGTCCTCTCCTTTAGTCCTGAGAGCTCAGTTCCAGCCTCTCCTCAATGCTGTGTGGGTACAATTGCTTGTGGGAGTTGAGCTGTAAACTGGATCTTTAAATCTGGTCAATAATAATGCTCCAGCTTTGCCATCAAAACCAGTACCTCCTGGAAATACACTCTTAAGGTACGGTTCCACATGACAATTCTGTTGCCAGAAAACCAGGTTTAAAAATAATCTGGGTGGTTATATGCTAAAGGACATTTAACAGATGTGGTTTTAAGTGTGGTCACATACACCCTTTAATTAGTGACTGAGAGGGAAGAAACTTTTCTGGAGGAGGGGCTGCAACAAAGACTGGAGCAAGTCCCAAACACCCACTGAAAGAATTGTATTGCAAGCATAAATTATGAACTGGTCTGGATGTTACAAGCTGTTAGATCCCTAAATTGCTGCTCTGAGACCTAGACATTTAATCACCACTACATTCATTCCACCCTCTAGCAATTTTACTATTGCTTTTTATATAAGGGCAGATGCAAATTTTGATATTCCATCATTGCTGTATTACACTTCAACAACACTTTAAAGATCAAAATACACTATTAGCAGTTTAGTCACACTCAGAGGCATTTAATCAGATGAAAAGAATATAACAACAATCTCACCTGCCATAGGATCAGCACCTGGTGATAATACAAAAATCAAAGGGGCACAGCAATTTGAATCACTGTAACTTTTTCCAAGATCAAAAGTAGGTGGTTCAATAAATGTTCTTCCCATATTTTCCACAATGAACTCCTGCACTGCTGCAATAATTTTGTCTGGTCTCAAACATCTGAGAATAACCAAGTGATCTAACCCCGTCAGTGCGCTCCAAGCATCTGGGAAGGCTTCTTCATGGGGTCTTGCAGAGTCGTAGATTAGTTTCCACTTTGAGGAATTATCTCTTACGTGTTCCATTAGTCCATGCAGGTTTGTCAGACTAGATGCACGTACAAGCTCAGCCCATGATTTCTCAGATAGCCATTCTGGAGCTGGATTGGGGTGAGGATTATCAAGAGCAACACCTCCTGTCAGTAGGAAATGCCAAACCTCATCATCTATTTGGTCTTTTCCCTTCATAATACCTATTGTCAGGAGCAAGGAGAATAATAGCTTATCCTTTTCAAACAGTGAACGACACACATTATTATAGATGCTTACTGTGAAATGCTCAGTTATATTTTTAATCCTCTCTTCTAGATCTTCACTCTTTTTGCTTTTAGCAATAGACTGAACATAAACATTAATGAACCAAATTAACGAATATTGGTACATAGGTTCAATGTTTGCCAGATCAGAGATGCAGAAGAAGATAACAGCTGAATGAACAGCAACTGGTTTATACCCCATTCGAGTAGCATCTATTTGCATCTCAGTTATAGAGGAAATCTTTTGCTTTTCAGAGATTTCTTCAGATAAAACTTTGGATGAAGACAATACAGTAATTGCTGTTTCATCTTCTAAGATATTTCCTTCTGAAGTGGAAAGGATCTCCAGGATTTTATCTTCTATTTCCTTTAGTTGTTTCTTGTTGGCTGCACTTTCTATAATCAGTTTATTTTTCTTTTCTTCTAGCTCAGGTTTTTCCTCTGCAGTTACAATTCCAAGAAGTTGATCCTGAAGACCCAAAGGTGTAATCACAAAGTTGATTAGACAAACTTTCACAGCCACTTCAGGAAGATAATGAGGATTTCTTAAGCAGGTTGTTATGTAAAACCTGAAATCTCTTGAACATTCAATTATATTTTCCCCTAATTTAATGTATTCTACTCCTTGTTGTTTAAACGTTAGCTTTAATAAAATGGGTTCTATGAAAGCATCTAGTTCTTCACCAACATTTTCTAGCAAGACTGGTGTTCCAACTGCATAGCATTTTCTAATACCCTCACATAATGTGTGTCAGATAATTTGATAACTGACAGCCCATTAGTTTTCTCCATGTTTTTTACCCACTTATTAGCTTGCCTTTGAGGATCTATCATTAAAGCCCATCTTCTTGAGTTAGAAACAATTATGCCATTGTCAGTGGAAAAAGAATCAACTGGTAATCCAGCAATCTGCCATGCACGGATTTTGACTGGATCCCCTAACGTGTTACTTAAGCTAAAATCACTGGAGCATGGTATGTTCTTTTCATTACATAGGACCTGCCATTGCTGCTGACATTTTAGGCGGTAATCAACAGTAAAGGCTCCCAAATAAGCCACAGTTCCTGACGATAACAACACATCTCCTGTAAGGTCTATGTACCGAATTCCTAATAATCGTGCAGCTTCTGTCCACCTTTCTTTCTCTCCACCAAGACCACTAATCAGCTTTTCAGCTCTCACAATCTTTTGTGAGCAGTGCTCAATATTATCTTCTAATTCTTTCTTCCGTTCAATCATCTTGTCAAGCTCATCATTCAAAGCTTGGAGGCGATCAACTACCTCCTTAAGTTCTGCTTGTTTTATTTGTAGCTTCTGCATTTGAACCTCCAGTAATTCTTCTGCAGCCTTCAAACGTTTGCGCTTTGGGGCAACCACTTTTGCAACACGGTCGTATACCTCCATGGCTCGTACCCACTTGCATAGTCCTTCACAGGCAGATGAGACATTTTTTATTACAGCTGGCTGAAAATCTGGATGATCAATAAACTCCTCTCTAATTTTCTTCATTATAGCAGGAGGAATATTATCTTTGTCATATGTCTTTAAGCTCTCCAGGAATTTTAGATCGCTAAGAAGTTTTCTAGATGGCCCCCAGTAGTCTTCTATCATTTTACCTATATTGCAAATGATACTAAAATCAGGCTTAAAACATACATATCCAAACTGAAAAAAAAACAAACAAACCCAACAACAAAACAACTTTAAACATAATACAAACAATTAACATCAAAGATTTTGGAGAGATATTTTACTACAACCACCAGTTAACCACTGTTAACTAGTCTTGGAAAACCATTACGTAAAGAATTTCAGACAGAAACTTCAGCGTCACTAACTTATGTCATATTTATTAATTACATATTAATTCTAAATCAACCAACCAAAATAAGGGAAACATGTTACTGTAAAGTCTTTCTTAGCACAGTTTATTAGATAAATCAGCAACTATGTGAAAACATTCCTTCCTCATCTAGATAAGACAATTTTGGATGAAAGATATTTATAGAGTTCTTATTTTCAGTTATGAAGTGATAAATTGTTGGGGCCTAATGTAGAAGGGAAGTGAAAGAAAAAGGTCTCTCTCCTCTCCTACCTTGCAAATCCTGTGCACTCCAATGATAATTTGGGGAGGGACTCTTCATTAGGGACTGTACTGATAGGACAAGGGGTAACAGGTTAAAACTTAAAGAGGAAGTTTAGATTGGACATAAGGAAGAAACTCTTTACTGTAAGGGTGGTGAGGCACTGGAATGGGTTGCCCAGGGAAGTTGTGAATGCTCCATCCCTGGCAGTGTTCAAGGCCAGGTTGGACAGAGCCTTGGGTGGTATGGTTTAGTGTGAGGTGTCCCTGCCCGTGGCAGAGGGGTTGGAACTAGATGATCTTAAGGTCCTTTCCAACACTAACTACTCTAGGATTCTATGATAACAACATAAATCATACAGAAAGAGCTTCTTGGAATAGTTGGCTATGTCAGGGGTATAGCTAGAATTCTGCTTCCCAGCATAACTCATGAAGTTGGGTAGCAGGAATTAGAGGGGAAAATACAGGTGAATGGTGCCCAGCACACCTCCAGCTCCCGGTGTTCCTCAAGACAGTGCAAATCTCAAGACTGGGTCAAAGCAAATTGAAGAGATGACTTTGTGCTAGTGACTAGGATTGTATTTATAAAGCTTGTACAACACTGTCAAGCAAGGGCAGTATGTTAACAATGGCAAAAGCAGTTCTTAGCTATTCAGTGCAGTTTTAAGTCACTGCTAGCAAAATGCACTTTTAGTGCCCATGGCTGCATTCATACCAGAAAGACTTCACTAGTACAACACAGCAGTACCCCAAGCATTCCCAGAACAGGGATAACAAATACTGCATAATTACCACTGCCATTTGGATCAGGCTTTCTCTCTGATTTAGCTCCCTTCATGACACAGATACTCTCCATTACGAGCTTAACAGGACCAGGTGGATTCTGCATGGATTTTACAAGCGAGATGTCTGAAGGATTCAGAGTATCAAGAGCTGAAAGCGCTGCCTCCAAAGCTGGCATGGCCTCAGCAAGGTCTCCTTCACATTCATCCTGTTAAGACATAGGGCAGAAGCCTGTAGACCCTTGTACAATACCAGGTTTGCAAACTGATTAACCCACTAAAGCATAGCCTCAGAGAACCTTCTCTGCTTCTAAGTACCTAATAAGAAGACTGTTCGCAGCACTGTTTCTTGGAGAGAAAACAAGATTTGTCTGCACAGTTTAAAGAAGGAAGGTTTGTAAAAAAATTAGTTACTTCCATACGCTGAAAAAGCCATACAAGCTTTCAAGATCAAAGTCTCTCTGCTCTGAGAAGGAAAATTAAAATACAAGTTATAAACAGTTGTTCTTAGTTAGACCTGTGCTGATCAGGTAAAATCTACATATACTGTGTAGCTTAAATTCTTAACCATGCAGTCAGATGTCAATAATTATCTAGCTTCTCTATTACTGACATTTCCAACGAGTTACAAAAAATGCTGAGGAGTCCTGCAGCTTCCCACAGGAAATTCTGTGCTACAGGCAAATGGCTATGGCAATATCTCTTAGGTTATGCCTAATAGGGTTCCATGCAGCACTATGCCAGATTATCTCAGCTAACTCTAAATGAATTGTCTTTGCACCTGGAAACAGTTTAATCTCATTGCTTAATCTGTTGAGAAGGAGATTGTGTTAGTACAGAAATAAGAACTATAGCTTTTGGAATGTGAACTAGAAAGGGAAGCTATGCAGTACTGTGAGATACAGTCATAGTCCAAACAGCCAACATTTATGTTGGTTGTATGAGGATCATGTCATTCATCATCTCTTGCAACTTTATTACTTTAAGAGCTTGGATCACTCCATTAACACATCATCACAACTCCCACTTACTTGGAAAGACTTGGAACCAGGCTTGAACCTTTGTACCCTACCTTAATAGCTTTAGCAGCAGCTGCTGCTTCATTAGCCTCTTTTTCATCTGCTGACACTAGTTCCTTCTTTGCATCTACTTCAATTGTTTCCTTTTCAATATGGACCATCATTTTGTCTGTTTCTTCAGAAGTTTTAATCAGTTCAGGCTGAAGGGCAGTCAGTTCTTTCTGCATCTCTGCAACCTGATGAACAGAACAGGAAATCAAGAAAAAAAACCTGTGTAAACATTGCATGAATTTCACATCTTGATGTCTTAGAAAGATCAGAAGACACTATATTCATACAATCTAAAAGGGGACATTTGCTTTAATAATTATTAAAATAGTTCTCCAGCCTATTTTCACTAACAGCTGTTTCATTTAACAGAATAGATATTTTTAAAGGATTCTTTTTTTTATCATCCATGCAATGCTCTTGCTTTTTTATGATCCACTTGATTTCAATAATGAGAAATAAAACTATTAATTGTATTTTTTCATCACAGTTTCAGTTTAAGGAACCCCAAATAATCCTTTATTGTACAGGTGGAAAACTGTTCGGATATACCAAAAGAAACTTGGGAGGAAACTGAGAATTAGTGACAATAATAACTGTAAACTGAATCTCCTTCATCTAGCAAGTATCTGGAAGCCCCTTTACATCTTGGAAAGGACAATCCCTGGAATTCATGGGTTTAATAAAGGGGTTATTTACCCAGAACCCAATCAATTTCCTGTTAGGAATCTACTCAGGAATTAATGTTTATTATTGTCTTACAACATTCTTTAACTTCCCCTCTATTTTGAAAGGGTACTAGGATGCCGAGTCATGGATTCCCCATATAAAGCTTCAGGAAAATAATAAAATTTGTAAGGTTTATTCCTTCAACATTTAATTGAGTGACATCAATTTCATTTAGCTTTCTATTAAGTGCTATAATCGAAACTTACATACCATATTTTTTTTTAAATGACTAAACAGTAATCTAATTTTTCCTGCTGGTTTTCTATCGAAAATGATCAATCGCATCATGACTATGGTGAAGAGGGAATTTGATGGTTTACTTTTATGTTTTAACCAGCTTATACAGACCCCCATACTAAAGTATGCACATGGCACACATTCAGTGTTTTCATCTGAAACTTACTTGTAAGGCTGCAAAGTCAAGTTTTTCAAGTCCTATAAGATAACGAGTTCTCATCATGTCAACTTCTCGCCTTTTGCTATTCAGCAGAGTCTTAAAGGTAAGAATCAGTTCTAGGTATGAAGCTGGTGTCACATAGTTGTGTCTTTGCAGTGTAGCATAATAGCTGATGGAGAGCTCTCTCACACTTTCTTGGAAATATTTGCACATTGACACAACCCTAGAGAAAGTTTTTCCACATTACTATAAAAATACAATCTGTCTTCATGTTAATTACGAGGAAATTATGCTAAACTTATCAAATTATATTAGTGCTAGTGAAGGCAGAATTTAGAAGTTTTTTACCCATTATAAGAAATATTTTACAGTCATTTTCAAGAGTGGCCTGATTTTCAGAAATATCAAATACATTTATCTAGGTCTCTTTGACTTGCACTGAAATCACAGAATTGGCTTTGCTTTGTCCATTTATAAGGACAGCTTCCTGACCAACTATGTTGGGGGTGCAAGAGGAAGGGGAATAAACATTCGCTTTGTATGTTTCTTGACAGATAAACTCATACTCTTTTCTAATATCATCTTCCAGTTCAACATCCTCTAAAAACTTGTTAGCAACCATTTCCAAAGCATCCGTAGGCCAGGTTTGGAACCAATCGATGGTGCAGCAGTTTATCAGTGAAGGGAACATTCGTAATCGATTCCGAAATGCATCTCCAACAGGACTCATGGCTAGAAAAAAAAACAACACCCCACATGATCGTTACCTAAGTTTGTTTGCAGTTAGGAAGCAGGAAAACCTAAGCCTAATTAAAAAAACACTCTGAGAAATAACTCACTATATACAGACCTAAGACAATATGCAAATTTTTCTTCACCCTTTCAATAAAGAAATTGTACATAGCAAGGGGAGTGGTTTCGATTTTCCTGTTCTCCATCCTTGCTGCAGCTTGCATTTTCTCAACAATTTCAGCTTTCTCATCTGCTGCAAAGATATTAGGCACATCACCGGAATTTAAAAGCATGTTGATATCTTCCACAAAGGCTTCATCCTTTATCTGATTATCGGAGAACAAAAAAGACACATTCTTGTTACTAACACCTGCTTTCAGCATCACTCGTTTAACATCATCTTTCCATTCACTGATTCCATAGGACTTCGTAATTTCAATTTGAAACAGTTCAAAGGAATTCATGAAGGTGGCCAGCTTGGTAGCACTTTGTCGACCACTCCCGCCAACGCCCACCAACAACAGATGTCCATTATCCTGTTTCAATACTCTGCATATCCTTGAGATATGTTCAATAGCAAACTTGAACATGACTAAGGACATAGGTGCTTTGCTGATATTGTTGTATTCCTCAAGGTAGTATTCCATCACGGTTGTCAGTTGCTCTAAGTCTGTGATTTCATCATACACTTTCACATCAGTGTCCGGGTCTGAATAGTCTCCAAAGAACAGGCTGCGAATATTATCATCAGAGACATTTTCAGTGGGTGAGAGATGGCTCAGTATCTAGGGAAAAGACAAGAATCAACAGGTAATTCAAATTATTAGAGAATTATTTTCCTTAAAGTCATAATAATTCTTGTCTACATAGTAGTATTACTGTGGGAAACACTGTTTTCCAGCTATTCTTTTTTATTAACTTAGTTTGGGGAAAAGAAACCAAAACCAAACAAAAATAACCCTTCACAACCCCCACACAAAAAACACTTAAATGGGGAATATGCTGTAGATTGACATGCAAGTTTCCACATAGGCATACTTCACAGAGACATTTCTGCTGTCAAATACAGGGCAAGTTCCCAAAAGGCTTTTCAGAAAAGCCACTACTCCTACTGTAGTAGTAGTACTGCTCATCCAAATATTATGGATATCACAGATAAACACTGTGTTAGGCTTTTATTCCAGATAGTCCTCTGTACCAACACAGAATCCTTCTGAATTTATGAATCATCCTGGTATGAAGTAACTTATATTAACTTGACTGAGACTATGATAATACTCCATACTGAAGATAAGACCATCCATACTTTTTAAATGCAGTGATTGAAATAATTCAAAATGTGTCCCATACTAATGTAATCTCAACGTCTAAGCATTTCTGAAAATGCATCAGTTTCGTTTTCATCCCAGCACATTACCCATAAATACCTTATTAAAGTCCTGCTTGAAGCTGTTTGTTGTTGTCTCTTGTACCATTTGAAAGAATACTTTCCTGTCCTCATCATCAACTAAGCGATCATAGAAAACTCGGTAGACCTCATGAATCCAAAGTCTGATCAGTTTATCTCCATCCTGAAAACGAAAATACAGGAAAATCAGTAAATACGAATCAGACAGGATTTGTTTAAAACCAAAAGGGTAGAAATGTCCATCTGGACCCTGCTCTATCTTGTACTAAACCCAGTGGGAATCTTTCAATTCTAAGCCATACAGCACATGGCCCAGCATCTGCTAACTTAACTGGATTCCTCACCTAGTTACCATCTTTTCCAACCTGCCAATACAAACTGGGATTCTTATGTCAAAGCATTTTTCTCTACTGTATCAAATCTCCCCACCCTCCCAACATAAAGTGAGGAATAAATCTGTCAAAGATACAGCTTATAGGCTCTAACCCACACTCTGCTTGAAACTATTGCTGGTTAAGATTTCCCCTGAATAGCTTGTAGCCATTTTCTTCTGTTTCTGCACCAAAAACATTCCCTCAACAGAAATGAAACTTCCAAAACTCCTTTATCCTCATATTTTAGTGAAAACTGATGAAAAAGGTAGGATGAAAATCAAATATGTGTATCAGTATTCGTCTGTTGTTTGTGACAAGCTGTCCAGTTGTAACAGCTGTAACAGCTGTAACAGTTATTTTTTTCCTTAGTAGCTGGTGCAGTGCTGTGTTTTCTGCTTTAGACTGAGAATAATTCTGATAACACACCGATGTTTTAGTTGTTGCTCAGTAATCCTTACCCCAATCAAGGACTTCTCAGTCACTCAGGCTCTGCCAGTGAGGAGGGGCATGGGAAGCCAGGAGGAAGCAGAGACAGGACACCTGACCCAAACTAGCCAAAGGGGTATTCCATACCACAGCACATCATACCCAGTATATGAACGGAGGAGGGGGGGAGTCACCCAGAAGGGCTAGATCACTGCTTTGGTCAGGCTGGGTATCAGTGAGTGGTGAGCAATTGTACTGAGCATCACTTGTGTTTATTGAGGGTTTTTTCCCTTCCCTTTTTAGTTTTATATTATCCACCCTGGTTACTTCCATTATTATTATTATTATTATTAGTTGTAGTAGTAGTTTTATATTATATTTTAGTTACTGGACTGTTCTTATCTCAACCCATGGGGTTTACATTCTTTTGAGTCTCCTTCCCATCCTCCTGGACAGCGGGAGAAAAGGGGGAGAGTGAGCAAGTGGCTGCATGGTTCTCAGTTACCGTCTGGGCTTAAACCATGACACAGGCAAACTCGGGGCTCAATTATTCAGTCATGCTCAGTGATGAGCTTGCCATTTTTAAAAGAGAAATACTGAGTCTTTTCCCACCACAGTTGTTTCTTTTGCATATTTAGTTTGCAAGTTCAAGAGAAGGGACTGCCTGTCTTGATGTACAGGCCTTAACGGATGGGATTTGGACCTCTGGGCCCAAATATAATATATGCAAAGAATATTAACAAAAATGTCACCTGTCTCCTCCAGAGACAGACAAAATACATAGCAAGGTATTTGGTAACTATCCTGATTTAAAACCTTGCAAATGTACTAAAATCACAGTTCATGTATTTTGAGATGTTTACTTGCTGATATTATACAAATAATTTACTCTTTCCACTGCTCTTTCTTACAGTAATATAATAAAATGACAACTTACTTGCAAATGAGTGTGTGGACAGAGCAGCACTCCTTTAATAACCCTGGAAAAATCCCGTAGATTAAAGACATAGTGGGATTTTGAGGGAGTTGGGAGAAAATTATCAACTGCCATTTTATAAATCACCATTGTCGCTTGAACCATCATCTTACCCAGCCTGAAGAAGGAAAAGAAATACAATTTTAACTTCTGCAGAAAAGTTGCAGGATAAAAGATTTCCAAGGTGTTAAAGGAAATATGTCACATTACCTCAGAAACACAGGCTCAAAGCCTTTGCTGAAGTGCCAATCAGCAACTGCATTAAAAATCTTGGTTAATATTTCATCATCAAAAGAACAGATAGATACAATATTCAAGTGCCGTGTGAAGCGTCCTGTAATACATACAAAAACAGGCAGAAAGATTTAGGAAAGCCCAAACACTTTTCTAGGATTGACTGCCACTCAAAAAACATCTGAATCTGGCTTCAGCTCCATGATTTTGTTTTTGGCAAATTTCTATTCCAACAGTGACGCAGAAGAAATATAAACTGATTTATATTTCATATCTGTATTTCACTTAGAGTAGCTATTTTTAATATGAAAAACATGAATCTCTGTTACAAGTTCACTATAATCCAAATTTAAATTTCAGCTTCCATTAGCCCTGTTGATTATGATACTACACAGTAAAACTTTACAAAATCGAGTATCTTGTTACTGAGTTTCATGTAAAAAGAAGTATACGTCTATACGCAATTTAACAAATTTAGCTACATCAAAACAGTTACTTTAATAAAGCCTCCTCAGAGCACATACAGTTATACCTGCGTTAGTGTTTATATTAAGCAAAGTACCATGAAGTGCCTTATAATGGTGTAGTGGTAGCTACATTAGGGTTATACGGATGTAACTTTCATTAGAAAACATAACCTCTCTTATGGTGATATGACAGGAATCATGGACTTGCAGGCAACATGCTTGTAAGTAAATGTAGGCAGCCTATCCTAGCAGCAGGAGATACAATTTCAGAAGGGAAATGCCATGAAGATTTGGCAAATCTGTTTTTGAAGATTTGGAAATTCTGTTCTTTTCCAAAGAACAGAAAATGGAGAAAGTATCTGATTCTCTAATTTTAGAATTATTTTAATCATTCACAGTTCATAATAAACATGAAAAACATTGTTTCTAGTATTGATCAAACTCATCCACAAAAGGTACAATTTGACCTTGAGAATACGGACTTCTATTTGGAATGGCCGAGCCAAAGAGTATCTCTGTAGGTTTACAAGTAATAGATAAACGTAGCAGTTTGTATGTAGATAAAAGTTAGCATTTGCAGCTGTTACCTAACTGCAGTCAGTTAGACAACTATTTGCCATACTAATATGTTTCTTACCTGTAATATCATTCCTGCCTCCTCCAGGTGGACCCATAGCTGAAACCAGCAGCATATCTACGATACTAATCTTGGACATATCTTTCTTGTCATAAAAGTAACCATGATCAATCCATTGTCTGAGAAACTCAATAGGTGGCTGGGCTCCATACACTTCCTTTGCAGGCATGTTTAAGTCATCTATGGAGAACACAGACATTGAATAAAAAAAATCCCTCAATGTTTTGGAGTTAGAAACATTTTTCAAAGCCAAGAAGAAAACAATAACTGAACTAGAGGTAGAAAAAGTTTGTGTCTTGCTATTCTTGCTTTCCATTAAACTAATCATACATCATACTTCACAGCCATACTTAGGCTGTGGGATGATGGTTTAACTTTGTGTGGTTAGTCATTTTATTTCATGCCACACTGCAACACTAACATAGTTACAAACCTTTCAGCAGGGGGCAGTGCTAATCCTTCTTTGGATGCCTGAAAAAAAAAGCCAAAGGGCACTGAAGCAATCCAAAATTACTAGTCTCAGTGAATCACTACCTTTGCCTTAAGCCAGAATTAAAATTATATGAAAACCCTGAAAAAACTGTCTTACCCACAAATATTACAGCTGTTTTCCCCAAAGGTGGTCCAAAGAATCCTTTTCTTCTTCTGTCCAGCTTGGACATAATAATATCGTGAGTTTGGTTAGCAGAGGTCCTTGCAGAGAAGGTGATGAAGTTTGGCAAGTATTTTTCCTTTGGGAGTTGTAGTAGAAAACTGTTTGTTATAGCTGTCTTTCCAGTGCCAGTAGGACCCACAAAAAGCAAAGGAACATTATGCTCAACATATGTTTTAAGAAAAAACATTTGTCTGGCAGTTTCAATTGTTGGAATGATCAGCTCTGATACCTGTGACACAAGAAAGCAAAATAGCACATGGAAATCAAACATCCAATACCTTAATCAACATGAATATTTGCAAGCATCTGCAGGGAGCCTGCAGTGCAAATGCACTTTTTTAAAATTCTTTTCTCTGAAAACCTGGGCCATAACAAGGTTCTGGCAGACAGTATGGCCCCACTTTTTGTTCAGTGTTTATACAGTAAATAGCACAATTAGTATTATCTATGTTATGGTTCATTGACTACATGAAGCTCAGAAAGAGAACTGCAGAGTTAAGTATGGTTTAATTCTGATACCGTACTGTGCAAGGAGAAAGGAACAGTGCTATGGAAAAACTTTCTCTTCTTCATCCACCACTTACCAAGAAAAGATTTTAGACAGCAGAATTAGATGTAATCTTACATCTCTCATGTATGTAATAGACAAGACAGTTGCAACTACAATGTAATGAAAAGCTGAGCAACATCACTTAAGTTATCCTGAAATTCCATCTCAGAATAGAAGTGCACGGGTCTCTGCTCTGCTACCCTTCAGTTCACAGTTGTCACCAGAATGTGAGTACACCTCCTCTGAAATGGAGGGAATCCAGGACTCTCAATACTGCTCTCCATCTAAAGTCTCTTTCCTTGCTTTCTCTGATTTAAATAATCATAGAATCATAGAATAGTTAGGCTTGGAAAGGACCTTAAGATCATCAGGTTCCAACTCCCTGGGCAACCTATTCCAGTGCCTCACCACCATCACAGTAAAGAACTTCTTCATTATATCCAATCTAAACTTCCCCTGTTTTAAGTTTTAACCCATTACCCCTTGTCCTATCACTACAGTCCCTAATGAAGAGTCCCTCCCCAGCAGCCCTATAGGCCCCCTTCAGACACTGGAAGGCTGCTATAAGGGCTCCATGCAGCCTTCTCTTCTCCAGGCTGAAGAGCCCCAACTTTTTCAGCCTATCTTCATACAGGAGGTGCTCCAGTCCCCTAATCATCCTTGTGGCCCTCCTCTGGACTTGTTCCAACAGTTCCATGTCCTTTCTATGTTGATTACACCAGAACTGCACATAGTACCCCAAGTGAGGTCTCAGGACCTCAGTGTCATTAGTCAGATAATTATTTTCTATAATGAAAAATATCAGTGAGAACCTCAGCCCCTGGGGGAATAACTTGCTCTTCTTTTGTGATGTAGTCAGTCCACATGTTCCAGTGCCCACTGCCATGCTTGTGAAAATAGAAGTCATAAACACTTCCTGTTGATTGAAAAACAGAGCACAGGAAAACCCAATTATTAAAAGAATAAAAATAAACTTCAACCATTTTAGTGTGAGACATCCAACACTGTGAGATAATAAAGGCTTTCCAGTGTACAAGATACCCACTCCCCCCACACCATTATCATGACCAAATTATTTTAGGTGAGATTCAGCTACATTATTTGAGTACAACATGAGGCATATGCTACTCCTGGTTAAAAGAGCCAGGAAAGAACATCCAACTGCGCAGACCAAGTCTTGGCAGATGGTGGCTCTGCTGCAGACTTAACATCTGCCAGGCACTCTATTCTCCCTTAAAGTTGTGAGTTTTCTTACAGCTTTATAAAAGGCCAGGCAAGTACAGTTATGCAGAAGCACCTTTTTCTGGGAAGATATTGTTTCTGGTAATCTTCACACTATTAGGGCGTGGGTTTTCATCATTCACTCCCATTAGCAAATCACGGTAAAACACATCAAATTTCTTCCTGCTGTCTGCATCGATGATCCCACCAATTGTCCAAACCAAAGCAAAAAGGAAAAGCCCCTGCAGCCACAGCATGATTTGCTGAGTAGACATGCTTGGCTTCTCATCTTCCTCAGATTGCCTTATTTCATCTAAAACAGATATTTTGAATTTTAGTGAAATGGCAGGAATAATTACGAATCCCAATTCAATATGCATTTTTGCAAAAGTATTCTGAGACAAAGTCAAAGCATTGTCCTCAGTGGAACAACACCAATGTACAGAGTGAAAATGCCTGTGTAAAATACTGTTTACAAATGAAAATAATTGAGGAAAAAAAACATTCACAAAGGGTCCTAATAAAGGTTCTTCAGATGCTAGCAAGCAGCAAGTAGAATATATGAAATAGACTCACAAGATTATGCTCAGTTTTGTAATCACACCAGTGTCCAAATGTGAAAGCTCTTATGCTAGGCAAAGAACTATTATTAACACTGATCAGTGAGATCACCAAGTGCATTGTATGATCTCAACAGTAAGGAATTCCTTTGGCATATCCTTGCATCTGATAACCTACATCTTGGCATGGGACACAGCAGGGGAAAAAGAAATTAATAAAAAGAATAAGGCTTATAGTACTTACCAAGCAGACAAGTATAGAGTCTCATCAAGCTGTAACTCAGATGAATAGAAGATGTCTGTACAATGGCTTTGCAATTAAAGTGAATGAACTCTAAGCAGGGATCGACTAGCCACATAAGCATGTCATTGACCTATCAGGAGAAAAACAAATGGCTTT
The DNA here is from genome assembly GCF_033783945.1 of Neopsephotus bourkii. Lineage (NCBI taxonomy): Eukaryota > Metazoa > Chordata > Aves > Psittaciformes > Psittacidae > Neopsephotus > Neopsephotus bourkii. Next base: position 1,224,892 of record NW_026900643.1, read on the forward strand.
GAAATAATGCACAAGTTGCCACATTTCCCACTATCCCTCAGTTCTCTCTCAATAAAACATAAGGCATCAGAAACTCTTCAAGTTAGCAGAGGGAAGGTAAGGAAAGGACCTGTGTGAGGTAGTAATTAAGCGATCACAAAGTCACACTGTCATTATCTGACGGTGAAAATAAGCTGCTTCTACACAGAGAAGTTTTCAGCAGCAATTCTGTCACCCACTTACTAACCCAGACAGCACAGCAGAATAGGGAGGCCACTGCTTTGCTCACGCAATGAGAAAATTATTCCAACAAAATCAAAGAAAAGGGCTTAAACTTCTCTTAAAAAGCACAGGTCTCTACTGAGGAACCAGCACAGACACTGTGCCACAGTAAAAATTCTAGAAAGCTGAACTCGCTGGTACTGGTGGGAGTGCCATAGCATGCATGTAGATACCAACCATGGCTCATGGTATCTGCTCCATGAACTCAAACAAGAAAACAAGAAAGGAATCATGACCTAGCCTTTTCCCAGGGAAAGAAGATGCTTTAAAGGGTAAAGCTGTCTGCTGGTTAAGGAGTAATTATCTTGCTTTGATGAACTAAGAAAATTTCAATGAAGAGCGCTTCTAGTCTTGTTACTTCTTTATAATTTAGTTCTAATTTCCTGCAAAAACTCAAAGGGTGTTTTGTCAAATCACAGATATCAAAGTTTCCTCCAGCTCAAATCCTATTGTGGATAATTCTTGTTCTGATTATTTTACTAGATTTTAATGCCCCAAAAAAGAGAATTTTAATTTTTATTAAATTAAAATCTGAGTCTCACCAACACCTACTTTTATTTGCATCTACACTGAAGATACACTACAATACACAACACAGAGTTCTCATTCATGCAAGAAATCCAGTACATGAAAGACTATTTACCAAAGACTCATAAGGTGACTAAAGCTTTGAAAATCAAGCTAATAACAACATTTTTTTTAGCTAAACTCCAAATGTATTAGAAGAAGGATGAGTTCAAAACATTTTGAATCTTCCAGTTTTTCCCACATTGCTTTTCTAATACTCACAGTATCTCCAGCTCTTAGGCACTTTCCTTGTGACATTCATCACTACAAAATAACTTACAACAGCCCTAGGAGACCTGGGACCCTTGAAATCATGAAGGTTCTTCAAAGAGTTTTGATTTCTGCATGGCTGCCTTCAAGTGGGCAAACTGTGAACATCACCTTAAAGTTAATCTTAATTAGATCTGTGCAAAAAATATCAAGTCTCGCACCAGCTCTCGGTGTTCTTCCTGCAGGTTTGGAGGCAGCATATTCATGTAGGAATCCTTCAGTGGCTTCCAACCTAACTCTTGCAGGTCCATATAGATCATACCACACCTGGGAAGAACAAACAGCTATGGTACAGGAATGTATGTGCAAGATGGGACAGCTGAAGTTTGAATGCTTTCACATTACCTGCTGACAGTTGCTGGAGATGCCTCCTCTAGGTCAGCTGGCTCAAAGATTAAACTCATTTTTGAATTCATCTGAATTATTTCACCACTCATTAAGCATAGCTAGAAGAAGAGCATCACATAAACATGATCTAGTGATGTCAGTGCTGATCATCCAGCCAAAGCAATGCCTGTCAAAATCACTGAACATTCAATTTAGTGTCACTCCTCATGTACTCATTTGCATTCTTACAGCACATGACATTTTCTAACCTTGTCTCAGCTTTTCCATGTGTTACTCTAATGGCTTTCAGAGACATAGAGAACAATGCTCTAACTTTAAATAACTCTGCAAGGAAAAGGCAGTTATGACCTGAAGCTTTTTTTTTTCTTTTTGCTTTCTTTGTATTAATTTATTCACTAAGTAATTTAAGCAAGTTCAGTAAGTAACAGCTTAATCATCTACTAAACCCACTCATATAATTGGGGGAAAAAGCAATGTTTTTAAGCACATCAGACTTTTCTGAGCCTCACACCTCCTTTGACTAACATGGCAACAATATTCCTACTCCTAAAATAAAGTATGTATATTCAAGAACGAGCTTATTGGCAAAAATCAGGCTACCTTTTTATTATCATCCAGCACAGTGTTCATGTTCTCTATCCAAACTGCATCCACTGGGCCATCAAAAATAATCCACTTCCGATCATCTGTGGTAGAAGATGCTTGCTGCCTGAAGGTATCTGCAAGAACTCCATCGCTCCACTCATGGCTTACAGGATCAAAACTGCCATACAACTGTCCCATAGTAATTGCTTTGGGATTAATAACTTTGTATTCAACAGCGAACTCATCCATGGATTTTGCTGTGTAAAAGGACAAATAGATGAGCTTGGATATTTGTCAGATTAGTTTCATTCAACAACTAAGTATGGAATAAAATTCCTGAGGATCCTAATTTAGCTGCCCAAGGCAAAAAGCCCCAGGCATTTGGCAGCTAGGCAGCTGTAAATAAGAAATTCTGTTATTTGTACAAGGAATTTGCAAAGTCCTACATGCAAAAGCACATGAAAAAAAGAAAAAGCAGAGGAGAATGGATTTTATATGTTTATGGGAGCTACTTACAATCTCCCTAAAAAGGCTAGGTTTTTTTTCAAGACTTATGCACAAATACACTGCTTAAAAAAATCATAGAAGCTTAAACACACTAACATGTGCAGAAATACTACTGTATTTCTGCAGATAATGTAAATGCATTATGCATTTAAATGCATTTATTTCTGTAAATGCAGAAAAAATCATTTCAGACAAATATATAAGACAAAAATAGTTCAATGATTAGAAAATTCTCGGTTGAGATAGCAGAATATAGGAAAATTAACAATCTGGACATATTTCTGCAAAGGAAAAACATTAGTCACAGAATCAATTTCATTTAGGCAGAAGCTTGTCACTGAATAAAGTTACCTGAACACAAATCACCAAGGGCTCCAGCTAGCACTTTGTACGCAGAGGTCTTGCCGCTCATAGCATCTCCAACAATCATAAAACCATGGCGCACCAGCATCATTTCATATATCTGTTTCAGTGGCAAGGAGAATCAATGATTAACAATGAAGATAACACAAAGGGATTGAAACTACAGTTCTGAGGATCTGTCACACGGTTGGTCCCACAGAGGCTGACTTTGGACTGCAAGAGTCACCCCGTAAGATATTCCCAGAACTCAAGTCAAAGCCTCAAAGAGAACACCTTCAAGTAGAAACAGACCTGTAACAAGAACCCCTAGGAAGATTTTTTTTAAATCTCAGGTTAAGGCTGATATTTTCTGGTTTATCTTAAGCTGCTAACCAGTTAATACTACCCTTATTTAAATGAAAGATAAAGCATGCTTTACAAAGCAGCATAAGACAAGTCTGAACATGAATCATAAAGTCTGAACTGCTGCTGGAGGGGTCCTTCATAATCCTGCCCCAGGCCACAGGCTTTTGCCCCAGTCATCGCACTATCACTAGGCTGCACAAATCACAGAAAAAAATCAACAAAAACCCAAGCAACCTCAACAACATTAAACATTCTTTGAAACGTCACCAACACTAGTAAAAAAGAAACAACAGAGCTGGAGGTGAAGCATAACCAAGAGTGATAAGTGTCACCCCTTTCAAGACTTCTCAAGGAGACTGTGAGCAGAAGCGGGAATACAGCCTGACTCCCAGTCCAGAGTTATGTTCGCTGAACTACACTGCAACAGATTCAGTTTAATTTTCAATCCTGAACCACAAGACCTACAATGTGACTGCACATGCTAGCTTCTTCACATGCTGTCTGAATTAAAAGATAGCTATAAGCAAAGCAGGCTTTTAATCCATGATGTTTTACTCAGTAAAATAAGCTGTCTGTAATATTCTATTAATTGATTATGGAAACTATTAGCTTTTTGTTCATGACACAGACAGTGAATGAAGAGTGTTTCTGCTCTCATACTTTTCTTCCCCAGAATTATGTGAAAATAAACCTGTATAATTTTTCCAATAAACCATGGAACTGGTTGAAGATTCATTTTTATTATATTTTCAGTTACTGCCTCGATAAACAGGTCATAGTCTGGTGTAGGAAGAACCACTCCAGGAAACAGGTCAGATATGATGCCCTGTTAAGGAAAGACAGACAGAACACTATTTAAACACAGATTTCAAAAAGTGAAAATTCCAAAAGCACAGAAATCTACACATAAAACTATTCATAAAGATAACAGGACTTTAAGTGGAAATATCCTCAGCTGTACAAAACTAAATTGTAAGCAAACTGTACCCATGAAAGTATTCTGTATGCATGAGACAGAAATAAGTGCTGGCACTTTTCATACACACACTGGTATTATAAAAGGAAGCTCAACTTGCTGCAGATTTACCCCAAGTAGTATTACAGCAATGGATGTGAAAGTGGTGGAAAGAATCTCAGTGATGAAATAGAAGGGTTTGTGTTCTGAAATTTCAGAGCAATGACTGTGTGCTTGTACCCTGCCTTTTAGACCTTTACTAACTGATTGCTTTGCAGTTTAAGTCTTTATTTTCTGTTAAAGCAGTATGCAAATAGAAATGTCATCGTTTTCAATCTGACTTCAAATTTCTAATTGACCTTAATTTAGTTGTCTACATCTCTTTTGCAGCACAAAGCCAGAACACAAACTTCAAATAATGGTTTCCACAAATGAAATAGCACAAAGTGACTTCTTCAAGATATCTTATGAAACAATTTTATAGAATAACTTAAAAAAGCCCCATTGAAACTTTGTTTTTCGAAATAACAGAAGCAATGAGTGCATCCAGACCACTGGACTGAAATAACTCTATACTAATACGGCAGCATCTAGATCAAACTGTTCTAAATTTAAAAAATGACCTGTTTCTGTAGGTTCTTTTAATGGACCTCATCATCACAAATGTTAAAACACACACCAGCCTGAGAGCTTACCTGAAACAATGGTATATCCTGTGCCAAGAATTTGGCTAAGTTAACATCAATCAAAGCCCGAAGTAGCAATACGCTTTCATTTTCATTTGGGTATTTCAATTTTAAGTTTCCTGCTGCTGTCAGGACAGATTTAACAGCACGCATTCCATAATCATAGTGATGCTGAGATGACAGCTGCTCAGAGCACAGACGGTAAGTAGCAACAATTTTCTGGGCAAGACTGTGGATATTAAAATACCACATGTAGAGTGAAAGTATCTCACCATGGAAAGAAAATAATTTAAGTACCTATATACACAAAGTAATAGCAGTGATTATCAGACATATCAGCTGTTAAGATGGCCCAAAACACCTAGGAAGTAAAACTGAAGATTATGCCATGCCAGACAATGTGTGTGCCATTTAGGAATTCTGGTTAATACTATGATACATTTTCCAAATGATCCTATGTAGAGGTGCATATCCATCAGCTTGAAGTGGTAAATGAGAACTGATGATCAAGCAGGAGATTAAAAAATAGTTTCTGGAAAAACAGAACAGGGACAGCCTTCCAGAATTACATGCCTCAAACACACTTAAATGCCTTACAGAGGAATAAGGTATATCAGACTTAACTGAGGTAAAAAATTCAGCATGCCTTACCTCCGAGAGTCCAGAAATCCCATTGAATAAAGTGAAATTTCTCCAATCAAAGCATAATCTGGAACCATCATGGCAACCGTTCGGAACAGTGCCTGTAGGAAAAAAAAGTAAGATATAAGCTAACACTATGGAATATGGTCATAACTTGTGCCTGTTTTTTAATAGTATCTCTCTGTAAATTCGTGAACTAGAATTCAGAATCATCTGAAAACTATGAGACTGCATTGAATGCTATTCTACCCTAGTCTACCCTAGTCTAGCCTATTCCAATCTTAACAGGTTCAAGAGGTCTCTGCTAAGAACTGCAGGAACATGTGTTTAGAAAGTCACAATCCTAAAGAACTATTAAAAGAGGAAAAGGGAGGTGTCATTCATCTCACTTTCATAACAGACAAACTAGAACATGGTGTGGTTAGCATCTTGTCAAAGGTAATGGAAAAAATTGTGGAAAAGCTAGGAAAAGAGCTGGAACCATATTGGTTTCTCTGCAGTGTCTCAGCAACTTGAAAAGTATTAATAAGTTTAAATTGGAGTTTGGACCACCAAGCCATTTTAAAACAGGAAAATTTCTACTTAGAGAAAACACAGTTAAAGCTGTGAACTGGTATCAATACGATTAGACTAAGACCTTTCACTTGTGCATTTTGTGCAATCCTAAACACTTATTAAAGCTTAACAAAAAGCACAGCAGAATGCACTTGAATGGATTATCAGTTGTGTTGGTTTCAGCTGTGTCCCCTCCTAGCTTCTTATGCACTCCCAGCCTCCTCATTGGTGAGTGGTATGAGAAGCAGAAAAGGCTTTGACTCTCTGTAAGCACTGCTCAGGAATAATGACAGCACCCCTGAATTATCAAGACTGCTCCTAGCACAAATGTAAAATATAGCCCTGTGCTAGCTACTATGAAGATAATTAACCATCCCATCTAAAACGAACACATCAGTGTGTTTTTTGAATGATGTATCTCTTTTCTTATTACAATAAACCAGAAGTTGCAAATTCTGTATAATTTCTACAAGAAATCAGGCTTCCAGATTTACCTTCAGATTATCAGGCAGCTCTGCCCGTCCAGCATACCCAGGATTCATCGTGATAAACACAGCACATGCTGGATTAAGAGAGATCTCTGTCCCTTCAAAGATGAATGTTTTGAGTTTGCGAATAATAGCTTGCTGGATGCTAAGTATTTGTTGGGCAACTACAGATAATACTTCAACCTAATACAGACAGAAGAGATGGGAAAACATAAGACACTTGGAGACAATATTTTTGTTTATATATATATTGATGGCTATAATTGCATTCCTTCAGGTGAAAATAACTCTGTGTCTTCTAACTGAGCCTAAATATTAGATGCCTATTGAAGTGACTCTCTGAAAGTTAGTGCCACCAGTCCCTACTCTAGCAATTTAGACAGATCAACAGAGGCTTCTAAAAGACCCCACAGGGAAATACCATGTGTCTGAATATAGACATCTAAGTTAGGTGCACAGGAACTCCCCCTGGAGGCCTCCAAAAGCACGTTACTTTCACCTCATACGACGAGATTTTAGCCACTGCAGAAACACTGACTCAGTGCCCAAAAGGGTAAATGTAAAGAGTGGGTAAGGCAGCCTAGCACAGATCCTCAGCGCTTTAAAGTATCAAGGTAACAGAATACTGGAAAATGAGAATGCCAATACCTGAATTCATTAAAAAACAAGTTACAGCAGACAAATGGAGAAATTAAGGTGTTAATGATACTAAAACACACAAAATAGATCTTCATGGAATTTTCACATATACTAGTATTTACTTATATCTAACTCTTATATATAACTCTTACTGTTATAAGAATAACAGTAAAACATATTCAAAGAAAAAAATCAAACCCCCAAAACCACCACCCCACCCCCCAAACCAAAAAAAAAAAAACAACACCCAGAGTAAGATTGATGAGGGGATTAGCTGTGTCTGGTTACACAGCTGATTAACCAGGTCACTCAGAGATCACAGGAATCCCTCCGCTGGGATTTGCCTGTCTGTGCTGAATGTAGATAAATACATCCCCACAACCGTGGTTTGGTTTCTTGAGAAGGACAGCTCTTTCCCTACAAACGAGTGTCACATACAAAAGAGGTAACTGCACAGAAACATTTTTTTTTCAGCTAAAATAACCCAGAAAAGACTTCAGCAACACAGCACAGGTAGACATGTGCTCCTACAGCAGGCAGCTGAGCATCTATTTCTGTGTCAATGATTATTGAAACAAAGTGGTTACACCACAACTAAAAGGTAGAAAATTAGCAATAATGCTGTCATATCTGAATCTGAAACTTCTTGTGTCATAAAGCTTTATAATTTTATTTGTCTGTGTTAAAACATTACCTCAATTCTATTGAACTCATCAAAGCAGGCCCATGCACCAGACTGTGCCAGTCCCTTAAAGAACTTGCCCATTGCCTTGTAATCAAGACCATCGGAGCAATTGAAGACCACACACTACAGAAAAAAAATACAGAGAACGTCTCTCAGTATTAATACAAAGTCTGCTATAAAATTCTTAGCATCTAATATGGGAAGGAATTATTGCTGCTAGTTTTGGATTACAACACTAGGATGCTATATAGAAACCATCCTAAATATGTGCTTCTTACCAACTATTTCTGCAAATAATGAAAAAAAAATCATGGAATCATTTAGGTTGGAAATGAACTTAAAAAAGCTCATCAAGTTGGACCATAAAGTAATAGGTACAGAACAAGCAGTACTTGCTTAAGCATAGCATTTTAAGAAATACCTACATATCTAAACATAAACAACACAAGAAGTTCATATTTTGGTACCTGCTTAGCTAGGGCTTTTGCTAGATCTTTTGTTGTTTCTGTTTTGCCAGTCCCAGCAGGTCCTTCTGGGGCACCACCAAGACTTAATTTCAAGGCACCCATTAATGTCCTACATAAACAAGAACACAGGCATTAGAAATAGTAATCTTTAATGACAGACTGTTTCTGAAGGGATGGATAAGTATTTTCCTATACAGCTTCCCCTGGAAATCATTTACTTGTTCCCTACTGACTTTGCAGCTTGCCCTAAAAAAAAAAAAACAGTATTGTCTTGTAACTGATTCCCAATTGTGGAAACTCACATTCACCCACTTGGCCTACAAGGAATGTCAAGGTTTTGTATTACTTGCATCCACCTTGGTTGAGGATAAAGCTCAATTACACAAGCAAACACACAGTGCCATAAGCAAAAAGGCAGAGTTCTCAAAACCACACATTTTCATCAAGCAGCACTCCTCAAGACAAGAACTTGAAGCTGGCTTTATAAATGAAATCAATCTCTAGAAATGGCAGAGAAAGCATAAAGGTTGCTTCAGAAACCTGGAATCACTGGGCTCTCCAAGTGATTTTCATACTAAAATGAGATCTCTGTTAACACTGGAGTGATATTTTACAAAAGCCTCATTCAAAGGATTTGCCAGCAAAAGCAGCTGTTAAATTGTGCTCAATGGAGTCTACTTGGTCACTGCTTGCACTTAAACTACATCTGGCACAACTAATTGCACAGCCCTAGTTTAGACTGAGCTAATCCTAATGACAACAATCCCACCTTACAGCTAATGCACCAGCCGCATGGCTCTTCAGCACCACTGTGAATACCAAAAGACCAAGTACTTGCCAGCATAGGCACTAACACTGGCACTTTACTACAAGTGCCTTGTACACAATGGTGAGTTCACAGCTCAGAGCTCTAGTAAAATCTTTCCATCTTCAGCATATATTTACCTGGTTATATTATAAAGCAAGTTCTTTAAACTTCAGACCTAAAATTTATCTGTCTCCAGGGCTCACCAGAAGTGAAATACCAAATACCCTCAAACACTTCAACCTTGGAAGATGAAGCATTTACATTTCAAACTCTCACAAGCAAGTGGAGAACAGGAAGCTAACTGCATTCACACATCTGTGAAGGGCTCTCTAATTACCTCATTTCTTTTACAGGCAGGCATACCCTACCTGTATGTCTTATTTCAAATAAAATAATTGACCACTGCTACTGTAGAATTCTTTACAGTTCCAGCATCATGATATGACAACTCTTTTCAGAAGCACATTCTTGGACACAACAGACTCTCACTCTTTAAACAATGCCATGGAGTAAAAACCTATACATTGTAAATATTTTACCATATTTGGGCAAAGAAGATACATAAGTTTTGCCTCCAAAACCTATAGGAAAATCTTAGCTGCTGGGGTGCCTACAATTATTAACTATAACAAATGGAAGTAAATACAGATCAGCCCTCCAAATGAAAACATTATTCACAGAGAACATGACTTTACCTATAACATCGATCTGTTAGGGGGGTTATAACCAGACGCTGACAATTGCCCAGATACTCATAACCATATCTGGCTTCTGTTGTAATCATGCGCACTATTACATCCTTCTCTTCCCAGTAGTATCTCAGCTGAGAAATCCACTGGAAGTCATTCAGATCTGTGATTCTGTCTTCAACCAATTTTGCAACCACATCACGAGCTGAAGAGTAAGAGATGTTATTTCAAAAACTATAAACACTTCTACTATGCTAGTTTACTTAAAACAACATATAAGTAAACTAACATTTACTTACAGCTATGTAAGAGTAAATTAACATTTAAAGTAGTAGACTGCCTTTCATGTTAGGAAAGTCTGCATCTGTTTAGTGCAGAGAATCAGCTTAATTTGTCCCAGATTCCAGTACCTGTTCTAAGCAGACAGCAGATAGTTGTGCAGGACAGACCAATCTGCATTTGCCCACAGACACTGTGAGAACAGTGTAAACGTTGTTTCAAGTTAGAGAAAGCATTTTAGCTGCCTCTTTCAAATAGTTCACACAAATAACGATAGCAGCACCGCCCAGATGTAACAGAAGGACCAGCAACTGCACATTTACCATGCACATCAGTAACAGTCAGAGCTCCAAGCGTTAGCCGGGCTCCACTGGACAGCTGTCCTCTCACTAACTCAACAATGTCCCCAATTTGTTGATTGCTCTTCTCCAAGAAATCCTGTCACAGAAACAGAACACAGACATTAAGGTTATGCTGTAGCTAGCAGTTCCTAAACTCCTAGAGAAATAGGCAGACAGGAAGCTTGCGAAGTTCAACAGAAGTCCTCTCTCTGGGAAGGAATAACCTCATGTGCCAGTACATGCTGGTAGCCAAGTAGCTGGAAAGCAGCAATGCAGAACGGGACGTGGATGCTTGGTGGACACCAAGGTGAACGTAACCCATCAGCGTGCCTTAGAGGTTAAGAAAAGCAACAGCATCCTTGGCTGCATTAGGAACAACACTACCAGCAGGTCAAAGGAGGTGATGATCCCTTCCCCCTAGTCAGCATTGCGAACACCACATCTGGAGTGCTCTTCCAGTTTTCAGATCTCCCATAGAAGACAGGTTTGAGCATACAAGAGCAAGTCCATTAGCAACCAGGTTTAGTCTGCCCTGCCCTAAACAAGGGTTTGACTACATGATGTCAACAGATCCCATATGTCCTGTGATTCACTGTTCTGTGATTCTTTCTCATTTTTCTTAAGCTACGGATTGTTTAGGATATTTTCTTTGAAAGTAATACATATTTTCAGTTCTGATGGGGTATGCAGAATAAGAACTTCAACCGGTATTAAATAACAAAGGGAAGCTGAACCTAAGATTATCAGTAAGGATCCAGAAACAAAGACCTAATATTAAAATGTTAAATATTAAAATTTGATGTAAAGTTTATTAAAATTTTTCTATTTCCACATTTAGAAAGAAGCCCAAACACTGTTGACAGAATTAATTCCCAAATAAATCCTCATCCACCTAGCTCCATAAGGATCAGACATAAGCCCACTGAATTAATCTGAAATTATTTCTGTTACTTGAGCATGCATTTGATTAGCCACAATGAAGTGATACTTAAAACCATTGTGATGACAGAGACACTACAAACACATAAGAGACTTGGCTGCTGCACCTTTATCACCAGGAGAACCTAGCAATAACCAGGCAAATAACTGGGCCATTCTCTCAGCAGAAATCTCTGCCTGCATTTTCCATGAAGCTTCACATGTGAAGACAGAAGTTACAAATCCAAATACATACTGTTTAACAACAGTCTATCCCTTTTTGTTTGGTACTTTAATTTAAATCAGTATTACTTGTAAATAAAGTAATACTATTTCCTTCAGTGGGAATTCTGATACACATCAAAGTAAATGAGAACAAGTCCCCACAAAGACACAAGAAAAAACGAAACACAAAATTAAGTACATTATATGAGTAAATTGCAAAACAGTGTGAGTGAGGATCTTCTTTCCTAGAAGGCGTTTTTATTAATTAGTCAGATTTTAGTGCTTAGAAATATAAAGGTAGAAGAAAATCTTACTGGTAAAGTTCCTTTCCGTATAGCCTCAGACACTTCTTCTGTCCAGAAAATGGATGAAACACAAATAACCACCTGTCCAGGCCACTGAAGTACCCATGTTTTTCGAGGAACCTTAAACAAAAAGACCCATGCCAGACACAGGAAGTTGTATAAACACATTAGACTATAGGCACTGATAACAATTACTTGTCAAAATGTCTCATGCTGTATATAAATGAGAATCGACATGGAAAGCTTTAATACCTTTTATTCAAGAAGTTCAGAGTTAAAACATCACACTGGTACTCCTGAACAAGGATAGCTGATTTCTGCTTAGCTTCAAATGAGTTTCCCTGGCTAAGAATTTCAGCAACCTGTTCACATACAGTTGTTTGTGAGATCTATTTTATTCTCTAATTCAGGAACAATTACCTCGACATATCCTCCTATGCCATTTTCAATAACTTGTCTTACACTGGCCAGCATCATTTCCTCTACTTGCAAAAGCCATTTTTCTACCATGCCCTTCAAAAAAAGAAAACCAGTCAAGAGTCAATACACATTTCCTGATTATATTCCTCTTGAAAGACAATTTTTTTAAAATATGCTTAAATATGCTTTCTACTGATCTGGGTGTGGTACATAGGAGCAAAAAAGGTTGAAATTCCCCAAATTCTGAAAGGCAGTACTGCAATTTAACACTGTCTGAAGGCAGGCATATCAAGTTAACTAAACACAATTCAGTTCAAGAAATAACTGGATATGTTTCATATAAGCACAGACAAAAATGCAGACTGCAGATTACAGATTGCATGGTCAGTCAAGCTTGGTCATTTTAACCCAGGGCATTTTTCCTCTAGGTTTTACTCCTGGAGGATTAAGAGAAAAAGGTTATCTGTTAACTCACAACATGCCCCACTTTTCATCTCTTTTTGGTTACCGTACAGCAATTCAGCTCCATACCTTCACACTGAGAATAGCAGAAAAAGATGGAACTGAGATACTTTTCAAAATTTACAATGCTACTATTTCTACCCAGATCCCTTTTGAACAATGCTCTGATTCTTCACTGCCAGCCATCATTTCCCTCATTTTTCTCTGTTTCAGCTATGCTGTGCAAAGTTAGATACATATGTATATAGAGAGCTTGAATTATACACATGTGTGTATATACATCTTTATCTATCTATCTATCTATCTACATCTTAAAAGTAGTAGGTGTATAAAGCTGCAGAAAAGTGCCTAGAGGTATTTACCACAAACTTGGCATGTCTTCTGCTTTTTCTAGCAAATCCTTTTTGTTCTAGAATACCAGTCTGCACTCTCACTTTGTAAACACCTTTCATGATCTGATCTTAAGTCTTTTAAACTTCATTCACCAAAAACATACACTTTAGGCAAAGTATTAATTTATTATCATATAGTAAAAGATGTATTTTTTAAATTACTTTTGCGTTCGCTGGATAGATTTTATCTATGAAAGGAACAATTTCTTTCTCTGAACTGATCATGCCTACGATCTCCAGCTTGTCTGTGAATTCCAGTTTAGCAATTCCTTCAAAACACTTCTTTAAATGTGGTTGCACTCGAAGGGGATCCTTTGTTTCAGACAGTATTTCAAGCAGCTCATCATTAGACAGGAAAAAGAATCTGTTAGAAAAGTACAATTAATGATCATGCACTTTCAAGTAATCAAACTTGTCATTAACACGATAGATGGAATTGGTTTTATATTGCTTAAGGCACAAATATAACAGAGAGAAAATTATTATCTGAAATCCTTTGTCTTCAACAATTTTGAACATTACAAAACTCATCACATGTTTTTTCAGAATTTCAATATAATCATCATTTTATGCAGAGGAAGAAAGAGGGGTTCTCAAACTCATAAAGGAAAAACCATATATATCTATGCAGCCAGTAAGTACCTTGCAAAAACATAGAATTCTATTCCTCATAATCATATATAACTCCTATGCATCACACACCTCTGCACAACTAAGTAGGATAGGGCAGAGAAATAATTGCAAATCAGTCATGGGAAGGTAGCAATTTCCTTCAAAAATGTCTTATAAGTGATAATGTCTTTCTAATCATAAGTTTACACTGTGCTAGACAGATTTTGCCTCCCCACCTTTGCCTATTTGCCTATTGCATTTCAAATTCAACTAGAGCTGAGGCAAACTGTCTGAAGAACAGGTTTTCATTTTTTGTTGCATGGGACTTTCCCCACATGTTTATACAATGAGACTTTTCAGTTCAATAGAGATGGTTTGAAAGAGCTTTTGGCTTTTTCTCTCTGACTTAGGCCTGTTTAATTAATTTACCTTGGGAAAAATAATCTTTTCTTCTCCAAGTAAGTATTCAACCCCTTTTGAATATCTTCTAAGAGGGCATTTGCTTCCTGAAGTCTCTCTAACATCATGGGTTGTTCAGTTGCTACAAGTACCTTTGTGCTCTTCACCTTTGTAAAAACAAATACACAGTAAAAACTGCTTGCAATGGGTTCATACATTAAAATTATTATCATCAATCACATATGTTGTAGGAGGCTAAAAAGCTATATACTCTTTGTAGTGTGCCTTCACTTTATTAAATATGTATGCATATTTGACAGTTTTGCTTTGCAGACTGTCATTTTTACCAATTTGAACCTTACAGACAATAATGCAACAAGGAAATATATACAGAAGTTAAAAGCTTTGTTACTTGCTCGTTTATTGAGCTTGTTACATTATTCTCCATTCACAAATAAGTTCTGTCAAACAGAGCCATAGTACATGACATGCGGGTCGGAGCAATCCCAGGCACAGCTACAGGCTGGGCAGAGAAAGGATTCAGAAGAGCCCTGTGGAGAAGGACTTGGGGGTGTTGGTTGATGAGAAAATGAACATGAGCTGGCTTCAGTGTGCGCTTGCAGCCCAGAAAGCCAACTGTATCCTGGGATGTATCGAAAGGAGCGTGACCAGCAGGTCGAAGAAGGTGATCCTGCCCCTTTACTCTGCTCTTGTGAGACCTCACTTGGAGTATTGTGTGCAGTTCTGGTGTCCTCGACATAAAAAGGACATGGAACTGTTGGAACAAGTCCAGAGGAGGGCCACAAGGATGATCAGGGGACTGGAGCACCTCCCATATGAAGATAGGCTGATAAAGTTGGGGCTGTTCAGCCTGGAGAAGAGAAGGCTGCATGGAGACCTCATAGCAGCCTTCCAGTATCTGAAGGGGGCCTATAGGGATGCTGTGGAGGGACTCTTCATTAGGGACTGTAGTGACAGGACAAGGGGTAATGGGTTAAAACTAAACAGGGGAAGTTTAGATTGGATACAACAAGAAATTCTGCACTGTTAGGGTGGTGAGGCACTGGAATGGGTTGCACAGGGAAGTTGTGAATGTTCCATTCCTGGTGGTGTTCAAGGCCAGGTTGGACAGAGCCTTGAGTGGAATGGTTTAGTGTGAGGTGTCCCTGCCCATGGCAGGGGGGTTGAAATTTGATCATCTTAAGGTCCTTTCCAACCCTAACTATTCTGTGATTCTATGACAATTATTCTCTGTTCTTGCCATCTTGGTCACATTTTTAATTTCTGATAACATTCCTCTTAACTTGAAAGAATACACCTATTTCTGAATGGGCTTCATCATTGACAGAGTCTGAGCTGTTAAGACAGGTCTCAAGTTCTATTTAGTTCTATTATTTCAACACCTTTATCACACAATTACACATTCCAAATGTTTTTTTGACAAATATCTCAGCTTACACTACCAAGTAATGTCCTTTAACCCAACTTCTCAGTTAGGGAACTTAACAGGATAGCCAATTGCACTTGCAATCCCCACTATCTTATCCCGACACACTGCCATCTCAGTACACATTCATCTAAGTTTCAAATACCCATGTCACCACATATTAGAGAAAAATAATATGCAAAAAAACACATTTATTGCAGTAATAATTTAAGCAAAATATACGTTTTATTTTGCTTAAAAGTCACATGCAAAATCTAACTGTATCCAAAGAAGAAAGCTTGAAGCAATAATGATATAATAAACCACTTTTACTGCAAGATTCGATATTGGTGTGCTTTAGTAAGGGTTTTCCACGCCGTATTATACCTTCTTGTGACTTAAATATAAGTATCTAACTCCAGAAAAGCCTGTATATCTTCATAATAGTAACAATCATGTTACCAGATGGGCATAAAAATACAAGCTTGATTAAAGGCAAGCACTTACCACTTGTGCCATAATGTCCTTCCAATATGAATCCACAATCTGAAACTTTCTGCCCTTTTCAGGCATTTGAGCTATAATGTCTTCTGAACTAAAAATTGGTTCCAAATACAACCATGTTGCCTGACATTTTAACCAGCTATCTACAATATCTTGTATTAAGCACAGTTTAGCTTCCCAAGCCTGTAATGAAAACATTAAATATTTAAGCAAAATTCTATCCGGAAATAATCTACACTGAGGAATCAAAAAGCATAAGTTGCTTGGCTTCAAAGGAAACAAACAAGTAAAAAAAAAAAAAAAAGAACGATTTTAAAAGAGGGAGAAACTTTATTAAGAAACCCCCAACACTAATAAACACCTGAATATTTCTTACGAACAGCAGATTAATTCTTTTGCTAGCACGTTTTACAGTAATTCATGAGAGAACTGCTTAAGAAGTACAGAGATGAACAGCATGCAAATCCAGAATCTCTTCTTTTAATTCTACTTGTGTACTTTCCATCTTATCACAGCAGTGAAAGGATAAAAGCTTTATAAGGTATTCAGCAAACTGAGCAAACATCAATTCGCAGGCCCTACAAAGAGTCAGTTCAATCTTTGGACCCCTAAAAAAGCTATTTCTTGCAACTCTAGCAGAACAAATCTGTTTTAAAAACAGAGAAAGATTCTTTCCGAATAGAAATTTCGGACAGCATTGCTTTTGTGACTTTGACAGTCTACAGTGTAAGAGATACGCAAGGGAATATACTGCAGGAAGAAAACAGTCAGCCTGTATTTTTCATTATTCTGCAAGAGGTACACGAAGACTGTTAAGATAGCTCTGTATTAACCATTCCCTTTCATTTCACCAGCTCTACTAGAAAACAGAACTCAGCTTTACCTACAATTTGGCTAAAATCCACAGGAAATAACAGAATTTAGGTCTTAGCATTTCTTACAAATCACCACTATTAGGCCAGAAAAAGTGGTATTAAATACTGATGGGAAAGATGTCTGCTTTCTGCATAGCCTTCCTATTAGAAATTTATTATCTCTAACAAAGACCACGTTTACAAAATAGTAAGACAGCTAAAAAGACTTTGAAACTTCTATGGTTCAATACCAGGGGATTAGAAATAATTATCTCTTATAACTGACAGACCTATGTCTTTTTACACAATGCAGCAGGATTTGTTTAAATCAACTGATCAGTTCCCCAGACATTGAACAAAAACCTGATGCTTATAATGCCTAGATCAGCAAATTTCTGCAGCTGTAAAGCAAGCTTTACATACCTTTGTCTGGAAACCATTAAAATTCAAGGCTCTTGAAGAAAAATATGTGTGTTCTTAGAAACAGCTTAAAACTATGTAACTTCTTATCATGCCAAAATATCTTAAAGCACTTCAGGAAAGCATATTATGAGACTTGCAAGCTCAAACCAGCTTTTCCTTACCCGGCATTCAGCTTCTATTGGTTTGACGAAGGGAGAGCCACACATTGTCTGAACCTTAACAATGTGATCATCCAGCAAAAGCTGTATGTCATCAACTGCTGACAGGATGTTGGTGTCCTGTAAATACATCATATTTTGACAAGGCAAATAGTAGTTGCTTTATTTCACCGCTCTTCAACCTCACACTCATTCAGCTTCCTGTTTCCCCCTTCTCTATTATGCTTGAATCTAGGAAAGTAGCAAGGCATTGAGAAAGCCTTCAACATGTTTGAAGATACGAAATACACATACTATAAATCTCTGTGTCAAAGGTCAAGAGATAAGTTGTTTTGTGAATGAGAAGCTAGCCAGGGATGCTGGTGACTTCTGACTCAATCTTTTGCACTGTGGTTCCTGTTTCTTCCTGCCAAGTTAAATTTCATTACCAGTCCAGCTTCCCTTAAGACACTGGAGAAGCTCGCAGGCTTACAGATTTGTTAGGGTGAGTATGTTGAGATCACAAGTTACACAGATACTTAGGTCCAAATATAAGGATATATAGCAATGTATGTATTTGCCCAGGCTCTGGGATATGATACCACTTTCCATCATACCACAATGAATCAGCCTCTAGTACTCCATTATTTCTCAATTGTTGTTCAGAATCAAAGTAATTCTTTTCCACAATATATGCATATAGATTTGGTGTTTACTCACAGTATCCCTGTATTTCGTCAGACTGAACTGCACGTTAGCCCATTCTTGTTTCATTTTGTCCATTGCTTTTGCTAAGGAATATTCCTTACTTGCAGCTGCTCCAATAGGTTCCAGCCTAAATTGAAATGAAACACATCTTTGAAATGTCTTGCAACACAGCTGAAGAGCCAAAAGAAGCAGTTGTAGACAGAGCTGCGTATCAAGACTACCTTTCATACGAATTTGTTAATAATATCATAGACTCTTATTTAAGGGAATATTTTTACACTTTTAGGCTCACCAAGTTAGAGATATTAATATTAATTTGAAGATATAGACAAAAATTTCTAAATGTGCAAAATAAGTGGTTTAGGAAGAAGACTCTGGGTTTTGGTACCTCTGTGCTACACGACAACTGACAGTTCTATCCATAGCTTGATAAAAAGAGTTGAGTTTACAGCATGTACTTACACCACACAAAGAACCCCAAACAAACTAATATTTGGTATCTGACATATGAAACACAACGACTGTCTAAAAAGGGAGAATTCTAAATTCTGAAAGTCAGCTTCTTACTTATCAATATATTTTGAGAGTCCAAAATCCAGTATGTTTTTAAGAGTAGTGGTTTCATCAGGTTTGATCTCACATCCTACAATTTCACTAATCTGAAAATGAAGTAAAAAATAAACTGTATTATCAGGATGCATGCTTCTAGCAGAATTCTCAAACAACAGGAAATAAATGCTAAGGAAGTATTAATACACCTTCCTAATTTGCTTTTCCACCATAAATTATTAAGCAAAGATCCTGCCTGTACCATTACAGATTTCAAAACTTGATCTATCATGTGACAGGATAAAGGATCTTTCTATTGTGAAATACAGAAGTATTACTGTATTTCACAGAATGGAATATATGGAATAGTGCATTGAACTGTCAGTTTCTGTGGCAGAATACTCCCATGGTTACAGCAGAGTTTAAAGTACCTGTTCCCAGTGTCTCTCCCTCATTCCACGATTGCAGGCAACTGACAGGACAGGAAGATGCAGTTTAAATTTATCAAGCTTAAATTTCATAGTTTCTGCTAAACGTCTAGGCTGAGGCAGATCTAGAAAACTCTTAGTGAGCTTGTACATAGTCCTCCACATATTTCCAATTTCTTCAGTAATTTCTTCAGCATTCAACATCTGGATTGATCCTGAATACAACAGTATAAAAATGCAAAGGTTTACAGGGTGGTTTATTTACTGGTATTTATAATCATTCTCCTTTAACTGGAAATCAATCATGTTACAAAAAATTATTTTAATGCAAAATCCAAGTCAACAACTGTTTCACACTGCTTACCAGCATTTACTTATTGAAAATTATTTTCTCACAACTAATGAACCTTTCAGCTTCTACTTAGCTAACAGAAAATTACACGTTTCATCAACGAACACCAAAGCCTCACCATTCATCCACTCCTCAGATTTGGTATGGAAACTATATGCTGTTGTCCAAAGTTGCTCAAAGGGTTCTTTGTTTGCAATTACAATTTGCAGTAGAGGAAACTGACTCTTGGTCAACTGAAGTAACTCCTCTTCTTTATTAATAGCCTTTAAGAGAAGAAAAAAATAATAATAATCTTATTTCCATCCAAAATTCCTACTGTTTTTTAAATTTTTAAAGAGGAAATATTGAATTTTTTTTTACATGTCATAAAGCCAGGCAGATTTGTAGATTTGTGCCTGTGAATTTTAGGTAAATAAGGTAACTATGCTCTTGAACACCACCACCCCCCCCCCCCCCGCTATTAGTTGGTTTTAACTACTCAAATAATTAAAAAACCTGCATATATTTTAGAAAAAGATAATGTACCATGGTATTCAGTGAAACCAAGGCTCACAAGTTACAAACTCACTTTGGAGGTAAGCACCTCCGTCATATAAGCTTACAGGAATTGGTTTTACTTGTGATTTTCCTATTACAGAAACATCTGGGAGCTCCAATTAAAACAGATATTAATTGCTGTGTTGTGCTTATTCATGGTAAGATATGGAGGTTTTTTTTTCCAAAAGACTTTACAGTATAAATCAACGTGCAAAGATTTAGATTAAGAAAAGTACTCCCTTCTTCATGTTACAGGTAGGGAGGTAAGCACAGAGAAGGGCTCTCTGAAATGAAAACACTGACTTCAGACTGAGTTTCAGGCTGTGCTTTTACAGTCCAAACAGACCTTACAGAAAACTTTTAATCATTCAGTGTGTGATGCAGGCACAGAAATGTAAGGATCCACATTCCAAGATAATTTTTAACTTCATGTATCCTCTAAGCTCATTGTCATGTAATTTGTGTGGATACAGCCCTCATTGTGATCATGTATTAAGAAACTCAATTACTTATTCTGATCTTCCTATAGCAACATATCAGTACTCTTAACTCACACTAATTAAATATACTGGATGCCTTTAAATCAGTTTTAGTGTTGATATGTAGGATTAGCAATTTTTCTAAATCCTGAACTCATTTAATTGGCTCAATTTTCTCTTTTGAGCAGGACTTAATTAAAATCTTGATCCTTAAGGCTCCATATATGCTGAAAGCTCATTGTTTCACTATGATTTACAAGATTAATTAAGCCTCACAATGCCTATGAAATCTCTCAAAGGTACCTGTTCTCTTTTCCCAGCAGAGGCACAGCTAAGGCAAACTATTCAACCTAGAAACACACAGTACAACAGATGGAGAGCCCTGACTAGAATTAAGGAATCTTGATCATCTAGCATCTGAAACATCCCTTTCTGTGATCTAACATATATTTAATACCTATAGGCAACTTCTGGAAATGATACACACAGTCAAAACATGTTTGGTTTTAATCAGAGGACAAGCAGGGGGACTGAAAACATAGCTGCAGCAGCACAAAGCACGGTTCAGGGAAAATGTCACTCCTCTAGCATTCTGCTCCTGCCATCACTGACAGAAAAAAAAATCTGTTTCCCATGAATAGCATCCTCCTATTACTTATTGCTTGGAAACATTGAAATTCAGTATTTCAACTTAAAACTAAACTTTTTTTCCCCAAGAAACTTCCTCATCTACTCAGCAGTAGGGACAACACAGCATGTAAGGACAAGAAGATATCTGCCACATGGTTTTGAATTTGGAAATTTTAAAGCCATCTTGATAATATATGGCCCAAACCCTGAAAACAACAAAGGCAGGAACTAAACTTCAGCTCATCCAGCACATTGCAACGCACTCCATAATTGACTAATAAATACTAACCTCATATTCTGTTAGTGCATTATTTAGATTCTTATTTAACTCTTTAAATTTCTCAGTGTTGCTCTTCATTTCTTCTGTGGTCATCATACCCCGCTTTTTGAAGCTTTCTACTTCTCTATTATAAACTTCAAGAGCTTCCTCAAATTGAGAACACCTAAGGTAAAGACAGCTAAGGTAATATGATGTTCTGGGTTTTGTCTCTTCAGGTTTCAAATATTTTATTAATTGTAACAGGCACTGTCAAATGAAATCTGTTCTCAATACTAAAGTAAATACAGATGCCAGTGAAAATTCACTGATCAGCTATAGCAATACTATGCAGTTCATAGGATTAGATTTCAAGGATCATTTTCAAAACTACTAATTGATTTAGTTCACTTGTATTTGCTATCTTTACTACCTGGAGGAAATAAAGGAAGAGTGAAAATAATCTAGCAAAATTATTTGCAGTGCTGTACTAAGCAACATACGAAGATAAAAATGATGATTATTCTAGCAACATCATTAATTCCTCCTTTCAGAACTATTTAAGAGTAGGAATATTCTAATCCACCCTCAACAAGAGTATTTTCCTGAAATTTCCGTAATACTATAAAAAGGTTTATTTCTTACTTTCTCAGCTGCCTTCCAAGTTTGCCTTTTTTTGACATTATTTCCCTTTTACTGATAATGAGACTTTTATTTTCTTTAAAAAATACCCAGTGAAAGAACATGTCTTAACACCATACCTTTCAAGCAAAGCCTTCTCCATATGCTTCCTCTTGTTAGACAACTCATATCTGCTGTTATCAAAGATTATCTCAATCTGACTAGGCCAATGGAAAACTGTGCTATTCAGACGTATGTCATCATCTGAAATAAAAAACATCTTTCAGAAAATACCTTTTAACCAATGAGCCAATAGAATGACCATTGTGAAGAGTAAGGAAAATAGCTACAACTGCATCTAGGAGTAAGCTGTCTAAGAAGCTACACATTTCAAGCTGCTGGCTGAATTATCTTCACTGAAAAGAGAACTGTTCCCTCAAGCAAGCTAGATTGATAGTAAAAATCTAAAATCAAGTAAATAATGTGAAATTCTCTGAATAAGACCTTAGCTAGGCAGAGAAAATTAGCAAGAATATTAATTCCGTTCAACTACACACAGAGACAGATCATTCCTAACTAAATATATATACTTACCTAACATGAATGAAAGTAAAGTTTAGACCATTTTTAGCGCACAATGTATAAATGCTGAGTTATTCACAAAAGCTAGAGAATAATTAACTATATTGAGCAGGTATCTCCATCATCATATTTGTCTGTTCATTGCACTTAGCTCATTATAACTAACTGCAGGACATGTGCCTATAAACTCAGTTACAAGGAACATACAATTATGAACTACTGTGCATGCAAACACTCCAGTCCAAAATACAATAGAAAATGCTCTGGCTTCCATAAACATACTAATTTTTATCATAAATGAATTGCAATAAATATGGCATATCCTAGTTGTTTCTATCACTGTCTGATCTGGGACTGTATTCTCCTTAAGGAGAAAGGATCATCCTGCCACTAAAATGGGTAAGCATTCACATAAATAACTGCTCTTTGGTTTTATGCATGGCAAATAATATCAGAAGTGCAAACAAAATGCAACTTCTACAGATGCTTCTTGTATCTTGGCAAATAACCTTTGTATCAACCAAGAACAACAAACGATGGTAGCAAAACAACAAAATGCCTACACTCAGCTGCAGAGATGCAAGTTCTCACTTCTGTACTTTCCAAAAGCTGTCCTAGAGTCTTCAAGACATGGCTTTTTAAATGGTATTTCACTCAAGACTTACTGCTGAGTAACATAAAGGTGTAACACCATTGGGACAGATAACATTATATCAATCTGACGGTATCTAAGACATTCTCTAAACCACAGAAAAAAAAAAATCTGTCTGTGCTCTATACTATTTCTAACCATTCCTTCCTGCATTGGTACATTTTGGCCTTTATTAAATTCTTTAAACTTTGTTTCTGCCTGTTTCGGAGCTTTCTATTAGTATTCTAGAAAATGAAACATGCAGAGCCTAATACCTATATATAAATATTTTCATATGGAGACTTTTCTATTCTGTAATTGAGACATACCAGAAAGAAAAGCATAATCCATGAGGAATTCCATTCTGCGTGCTGCTTCAGCTACCTCCCATCTCAGTTTGACAACAGTAACTTCACTGGATTTCTTTAAGTATGCGTTGTACTCCACTAGCTCTAGAGTGTTCATAGGCAGCTCATTCATTCTCCCTGCAATCAAGTTATATTTGCCGCAAATTCTACAACAAAAAGAAAACAAACACATCACTTGGATCATAAGTGAAGAGAGATGCAAGGTCTTGTTAATGAAATTTGTCTTTTAAAGAAGAATATTAAATTTCTTTATAAATTAACTATTCAGATAGGCATTTATAAAGGATGCTATTTTACTCTGTATAATCAGTTATGTTGTTATATGTATTTTATATACGTTTATGTACCTATAATAATATATATATTTACATATCTTCATGAGAATTTATATATAATAGAATTATTAGTAAGTTGGTTTCAAATTACAATTAACAGCATATTGATGTTTCCTTCCTATAGGTTTAGAATTTCCATCCCAAGAAAAAAGAGGAAAAAAAGGAAAAGAAAAAAAAAGGGAAAAAAATGTCAAGGACAAGACAAATGCAGCTGCATAGTACATTCTTCATGCAGCTTTAGCTAGACACCAGCAGGGGAAGCAAGGACCTCAACCCAAATCCTAGGTCAGTAAAGGGGGAAAGAACAAGGGCGTTTTTCCAGTCTAATATATAGCCTATACAGACTAAGTTAGATAATTACTTACAAGTATTTCTGTTCCTGTTAAACACCCAATTTGGTGTCCCTTGCACGTCTGGTGAGCACTAGAAACCCAGCAGGTGTAGAAATTTATCTCACTCACAGATTTACAGCATCAGTCCACCCAGGAGCAAGAATCATGCATGCTCACAACACATACCTTTCATTTAACTCTCTGTTCACTGTGACTTCAAATTCAATCAATCTATCCTTAAGATTTTGGGTCCGATTGCAGAGCTCCTCATTCAGCTGTAACGCATCCAGACAGAACATGGCCAGAGGAACAGTGACATGCATGAATGCAATCTCTCTTTTTAGTTTTGTAAAGCTGTCAATCTTCTACAAATGGAAAATAATACATTTGTTATTTTTCCTTAAAGTCATAGAAGAAAAATACTAAACAACTAATTACTTCCCATCCAGCAAATTGATAAAATATCCCAAACAGAAGAAGGAGCAACTATTTTTTATCTTTCTAAAGCTCATCTCCTACCCACAGATTTCACGGCTGAAAGTTCTGCTTAACAATATGCCATATTAAGGAATACCACAAGTTGCCTAAAGAAGTACTTTGCCATAGGCTAACTCAGGAATGCAGATAATAAAAGTAGACAGGACTTACTAAGGATAAGAAAGTCAAAGGATCAGCAAGCTGCAGATTCACTGAACATTCTGGGAAGCCTTCCACTGGAATTCTAGTATAGATACAGCAAAACCCATAGAAGGTGGCCCTAAAGAAACCTCCTTCCACATTTGCACAGCAACCCTACAGTAAGGAGCTATGTAAACTGAGATGGCTTCCCTAGTATTCCCAAGGGAGAACAAGTGATCTGAATAGGAGTTCTTTAGGCAACGGATTAGGAAGTCAAGTGTGATGTGTTAGCTGCTGTATCAACATGTAGAAGTTGTCAGTTACATAATTACCTCACTTAAACTTTCTGAAGAAAAATCTCCTTGCAAGAAATCTGTAACATCTTGCTGTGCATTGCCGTTCAAAAGATTGCTGTATTTCCTGTACACGTTTAAATACCTTAAACACAGAAAATCACAAAAAAAACCCCGTAAGATTCCAATGTGAAGATTCTCTATAATAAGAAACAAATCAACTCAAATTGTTCGAGTCAAATGGACAGTGTTATGAATCTGAGGGTTTGGATGGGCAACAGAGTTAACAGCCAAAACTTACTTCTGTGGACCAAGTATGTTGCTCTCAAAGATCTTCTCAAGTTTGTTCACATACTCTAAAAATAATGATTCATCTGGTTTGACTGTATGGAGAATGAGATTATCTCTTTTTAATTCTGGAAACAGAAGTCTTTCTACCTAAAGGGAACCATTGCAAATACTGTAATTATGCGTACCATAAAGGAAATAAGGTGTTCAATTACCCATTCACCCACCACTTCAAAAACATTAATTATTTCATAAAAATACACTTCAATATGAAAAGGCTCTGATTCATTATTAACATTTGGTTACGTTCATAGTTTGCTTGTGAACTCTATATGAAAATCAAATCAGGGCTCTAATAAAGCTTGACTCTGAAAACGAACAATTCCTATGCTATCTTCTACAATCACAATTTCACACAATTCGTGATACACAGCCTTCACCTTTATCTTCCATTTGTCAGCTTTCTGCTTCATTCATATATCATAGACAGATTTTATTTGTATGGTATTTTGTATGCAGTTATAACTTATCCAGGACCTTTGGAAGTTCCTCAGCACTATGCAGGATTTCCCTGAAGCAATGACTGATTAAATCCCAACATTCTTTCAAAGGTGGCTCAAAGACAATCTTGGGGTCTTCCACGTGGAGTTTGACTATTAGTATCTGAGGTATAAAGAACTGCAGTTCTTGATATGGCTCTGGAAAATCATTTCCATCCTTAGGGAAAAGAATTAAAATTGTTCATGTGAAAGAAATCAGCTATAACTATAATAATTTTTAAGAGATTCAAACTCCCCGAAATCTCTTAACTACACAGCACCAATGGGATATTTTTATTCAAAACACTGATGCCCCAATACACTAAATTTCAAGATGCCAAATCCTAAATGGATCTATAAGAGTTGGAATTCAGAAACTGGATTTAAGACTAATTGCCTTGATTTTCCCTTAAGGAACAGAAGTAAAGCACTAATTACCATGAAGAACAAAAATACATTCATAAGGTCTATCAGAAATAAAATCTAGATTCAAATACAAGATCCTGTTGCCTTATTTTATTTTTTTTTTAACTACCTTGTATGGTAGTAAGAACTGCCTTACCCTCAGATTACCTTCGAGTCCACAACTAAACTTGCCATGTAGACACTATAATGATTTATACCAACAACAAAAAACAAAAACAGAAAAAACACCAAAACCTCAAACCAAAACTATCCCACAGGACAAAAAAAACCCCAGCCATCAGCAACACCGTCATCACCCAGATGCAAAGCTTAGCATGAGGTTTGACAGCATACAGTATAAAGTGTGATCCTCTGGCTGTAATGCGCTATTTAATCTGCCACTTTTATTCTGTTTAAATATGTTTGGCTTGTCTATCATGGTAGCTTCTGGGTGATTTAAAGAACTCATTTCCATCAAGGCAACTTTATTATAGCCAAAACAGTTGTGAAAACTCTCACAGTGTATTATTATTATCACGTGCATTACTTGAAATACTACAAGCTACTCATTTGGTATAGACTGAAACCGCATACAGAAATTACTTGTGCCAAGGGTTACATGTATGATTATGCAAACTTTTGACTTCAAATGGGATTAATCTGCTTATTGCAGGGGGTTTGGATGAGATGACCTTTGAAGGTCCCTTCCAACCCGAACTATTCTATGAATCTATAATCCTATTAATGTGGTTTCAGCAAAACGTGTTATGCACAGCCCTCAAGATAAGCGTTGGAAACTATAAACAGCTAGTTGCAACCCCAAGCCTGCAAATTATTCAAGTTGGTAGTTCTTGACCATGCAGAAAAAATCTGGTAGTATGCACAACTGTTTGAAGGATCCAGCCCTTTCTCATGGAGGCATGAGCTATTTGGGATATTTTAGCCTTCAAAGAACATCACAATTTATGGCTAGATGAATTATTAACTCTATGTAATACTGAAAATTATAGATATACTTAACAGCATATACCTTGTGGATCATAAAAAATGCAAGAAGATCTTCTAAGGAGTTAACAACCATCTCACGTAATTGTAATGACATTAGACTTGCCACCGAATAAAAATAGCTTTCAACTTGCTCAGAAGAATCACAGTTATTTTTAGGAGCAAAATGGAGCCATTCTCTTTTCTGATCACGGAAAATGGATGCACAAGTTGGGATCCAGCTACAATGAAATATTAACAAAGTTTTTAAAAGCATCTTAGTCTTACTTTGCTCCTTGCAATGAAATCAGAAATTACTCAAAGAATGAGCAAAATTCAAAGGGCTAGCAGAGAACTGTCAACTAGATGTCAAACAAAACTGTACCTACCAGAACTTAGAGGAAACCTGAGCTTTTAAACTAAGTAAACTTGTTACAAAGGACCCCTACTATTACTTTAAATTAATAGACAAAATACTAGTGATGATATTAAATTATTAGCATTAAATGGCAAACTTAAGTTTGGAAGAAATCTCAGGTGGCAGAATGCAGTCACCTTATATCATGGGCAGTTACCTCATATAATCTCATTCTTAAATTGATCCATTTCCATTATTAAAGAAGTCAGGTTTCCTGTCACTGTTTTTATAGATTTAGGCTCCACTTTCTCACTGGCAGAAACCTTCTAATTTCCAGTCTACACTTATTCGTAGTCAGTTTATTCCCCTTTGCTCATGTACAAGCACTCCTGCATTTCAGTAGCTGTTTCAGCACTCAGATGTTTATTCCTCTCCTCTCTTTAGCCCCTTTGTTTTCGCAGGCTTGCAGTTGGGAATACTGTGATCTCAGTCTAAGATCTGTTTTAAAAAGGGAGCTTCACGTAAATCAGAGCCTAAGGCATTCTATTTATCTACTGTTACTACAGTTGGCACTGACTGGTTCTGAAGAATATCATGAGCTTCCACACAGTGTCTTTGAATAACCTCCTTGAAATCAGCAGGCAACAGTGGCAGGTTTCCAGAAAGGATTTCTTCAGTACGAACAAACCTTAGGTGACTATACCTGTGGAAGTGAAAAAAAGAGTACATATTTTACAGAATTCTGTTTAAAAAAAGAAAAAGACAAAAACAAAGAAAAACCCCACAATGAAATACAGTCAGGAAGATCTCATATTTATTTATAAACACTAATCATATAATTTCATTGATGCATATTGCCTTATTGCTAGGCTGTCCAAAAAGTGCACTTCTAATGGTGGGGGTTTTTGCTATTGGCAAGCACAGAAGGCTTCACAAGTTTCATTTGGTACCTGCTGTATTTTAAATTTTGTGCATTCTTTGCTAAGATGAATGAATATTTTCTTGGTGTTTTCCCAGATCTGTTAGCATATGCAGGCATTGAAGAATATATAAAATGACACCTACAGCTTCTATTCTGTATTAATAGTAATAATACCTAACCCGGCTATATGGGGCGGGGGGGAATTCACCAGCGTGGCATGTATCACAATCTGAAACATACAAGAACTTGAATTCCTACAAATGTTACTTAAATGCAAAACCAGATCTCAGGATTACTAACTACCTTATCTAACTTCATAAGAAAACATATTGCAATTTTCAGAAGTCCCCAGACAACTTCCAACTACAGACACTTGAAAGATACTCAATTTTAAGAGTTTATTTTGTTAATTTCAGGAATCAAGATGAGAATTCCAATACTTGAGCACTGAGTCTTTATTTAAGGATAACATCTTTAACAAAACAGATGATCTTTTCATAGCATGAAGTTATTTGTTCTTTACTGTGGTTATGTAAGACATGCTTCAGAGTCTGCAAGAAACAACCATTTTATCTTGAAATTCTTACAAGCTCAGGAAAAAAAATAAATCCAAAACAGAATAGATTTTGCCACTTTCTCTCCGGTGGCTCCTCCAGAATCTCTGTAACATATGCTGCGAGACACTCTGTAAGCAAGCCATAAAATAAACACATTCCCAATTTAACTGATGTTGTATGACAAGACATCTTACTGAGAAAGCCAGAGCTGCTGTAAAGTGGGCATCAATGGATTCACTATGAATAGATTCCTTTCATTCCAGGTTTTCGCTTCTATGTAAGAGCTGTGCCATGGGACTGGTGCACGGACAACTCTCTGGGGAAAGGGGCGTGGGGTACTTCCAATAAGCAGTCTCTCTTTCTCAGCTGGATCCATCAAGATGTAATCAACTAGAACAAAGCATATGTAGCATAAAGGTCAAAACTTTCACATGAAAACACAGTATCTCCATAGTTCAGGAAGTTGTGGAATTCTGCACACTTAAAACTTACACACTGTCATATAGTCATTTGTGTGTTTTCAGGATGAAATACAGCACAATAATCAAATTAGCAATTTGACTAGAGTTACTTCAGGAAAAGAAAACAAGAATTGCTCCCAATTCTAAACATGGGAGGCAGAAGAAAGGGCTTTTGTTCTGTCTTTCCTCTTGAAGATCTGTTTTGTGCTTCACCTCCTTGTTCATAAACCAGGAGTGGAAGTATCTTCAAGAATGATTCTTAAAAGGCTGCTTAAACATTAGTGAAACACAGAAATATTATGAAACATCTATTGCATCTAGGAAGGATATGACATTCAAAGGGCTGACTATGATCTGCTAGGTGCCAAAACTCATGTGCTGCCAGTTCCAATCAAAGGCATTACAAGACTAACAAAAGCTGAGAAGTGGACTCACCACCCCTTGTAGACGTTAGGGACTGCAAACACTAAAATCATGACATTGATAAAAGCCAAATTAAAGGGTATTTAGAAAGATATCAGAGACTATAGAAGGCAGAATGAAAACTTCAATCTCTCATTTTTATGCTGTCATGAATGAGAGACCACAACCTACTTACGGGTCAACATACTTAAGAAAATTGAACGGAATTACTTCACATGTGGAAAAACCAAGAAAACTGCAAGAATACTGTAAAGCAAATAGAAAAACCTCATGTTCTACAGAGCTACCTGTTTCACATTCCCTTTCAGGTGGGCACTACTGAATTTCAAAGATTATGACATCAATTTGTATTCATTTATATATCATGCTCTTCCATTTGTTAACATGAGCAGTGTGATCATGAACATAAATATATCATCTTGACTTTCTTTAATTGTGTAATATCTTAAATGAATTTATTTTAACTTGTGACATGATGCCAGTGTCACATACTATTTCACTGGAATTGTTGGACAGATGAATTTGTCTGTTAATAGGTATCACTGACTTACTGCAGAGTAACAGAAAAAATAGCATGGAAAGTATATATTAAAATACCCTAGATTACCCTCTCCCCACATCAGGATCAAATATACTTTGACTACTGATAATGGGTATTTGTCTATCATGCACTTCAAAGCATCATTCATCAATGAATCAAACCACATTCATCAGTGAATAATCTGCAACAGTGCTTCATGATCTTTATAGTCACAATGTCTTTCTAATTTCTTATCTAATTTCTTTGCTAGAAACTAAGATGATCAAAAGGAGCATCAAAAGGAGCATGACCAGCAGGTCGAAGGAGGGGATCCTGCCCCTCTACTCTGCTCTTGTGACACCTCACTTGGAGTATTGTGTGCAGTTCTGGTGTCCTCAACATAAAAAGGACATGGCACTGTTGGAACAAGTCCAGAGGAGGG
The DNA here is from genome assembly GCF_033783945.1 of Neopsephotus bourkii. Classification (NCBI taxonomy): domain Eukaryota; kingdom Metazoa; phylum Chordata; class Aves; order Psittaciformes; family Psittacidae; genus Neopsephotus; species Neopsephotus bourkii. The sequence goes on from NW_026900643.1 coordinate 1,256,067, forward strand.
CCATGAGGATGATCAGGCGACTGAAGCACCTCCCGTATGAAGACAGGCTGAGAAAGTTGGGGCTGTTCAGCCTGAAGAAGAGGCGGCCACGTGGAGATCTCATAGCAGCCTTCCACTATCTGAAGGGGGACTATAAGGATGCTGAGGAGGGACTCTTCATTAGGGACTGTAGTGATAGGACAAGGGGTAACGGGTTCAAACTTAAACAGGGGAAGTTTAGATTGGATATAAGGAGGAAGTTCTTTACTGTGATGGTGGTGAGGCACTGGAATGGGAAGTTTAGATTGGATATAAGGAGGAAGTTCTTTACTGTGATGGTGGTGAGGCACTGGAATGGGTTGCCCAGGGAAGCTGTGAATGTTCCACTCCCAGCGGTGTTCAAGGCCAGGCTGGACACAGCCTTGGGTGACATGGTTTAGTATGAGGCAGGGGGGTTGGAACTAGATGATCTTAATGTCCCTTCCAAAGCTAGCTATTCTGTGATTCTGTGATTACTCTTTGAACCCCATCATTTGATCAATCCCCTTCACACACTTTATGACGCAGAATTACACATTTTGGATGTGATTTGGATTCGCATTAGGAACGGGAAATTGTGTAAGTATGGCCAAAATGTTCTATGCACCCAGAGCTACTGAACTTAGAAATGACTACATTTAAGTAATGGTTGCACAGTTTAGTAAATAGGTACTTGTTGAAACTGGAATGCTATGTAGTATGATCGCAGATTATATTCTCTCAGGTATCTACTGCAATTCTACTAACCCCAAAAGAATTCTTCATGGGTGCTAAGAATAGAATGCAGACTTGCTTTCAAAGTGCAATATATGTCTACATATTCTGAATTGTTAAGAGTTTTTGAGTCTTACCAATGGCTTTCATGAGATAGATACAATAGTCAGCCTTAATCTCTTTTTTCAAATTTGCACATAAATCCTCCAGGTTTGGTTTAGCAAGAACGTGAGCTGGAATATGCTTTAAAATTGCATTAATCACTTCCTTATCCTGAGGTGCCAGCATGTCTTCCCGCACTCCATTATATATGTAGTAACAGTACCGCTAAAAATGATGGTAAAAATATTATGTTTATTGTATGAATTTTATGACAGATAATGAATTTACTACAAAATATTTTCAGCTTTTCTTTCACTTGAACTTTTTCTGCACTTGAATCTTTTTAAAGCACTGCCAATGCCTGACATTTTTACACTTCCACCTGTTTTGATGTAAGCGTACATACCAGTAGAGCTGAGTGCAGCATATTAAATTACCCACCACTGAAGTACTAGCCAACAATGTGAGAGGTTAAGAATTTGGGAAGGTCATTCTACTTGCAAACCGATTAGAACAAAAATCAGACTGAGTAGCTAGAAAGAGAACTACGATAGGAATTGACAATATTTAACAACAGTTTGCTATACTGAATATTTACATCTTCCAAACCTCATGTCCTGCCTTCTTTTCTCAACTACTTTTAAGTAGAAGTTTGGAGGTTTTTTGAAGATGCTTACTGCTGACACTTCTAGCTTAAAACAAAACTGTATAAATACCTCTATATCATTTACTGAAGGTGGCTTTTCTCGCTTACTTATCTCCTTCTCATGTAAGTGCATGATAAGAAATTGTTCTTCTGGGGTCAATGGCTGGCTGGCTGAATAATGGAAGTCATGTAATTCTGTCATATGAGCAACTGCACTCATTGAAATGGGATCCAAACTTTTCAGTGAATCTGGCTTAATTCTGGAAAAAAAAACCCAACCAAATTTAATGAATAAAGAAGCAGTAATGGATTTTTAAATCTATACGGACAAATGACAAGCATTATATAAACCACTTACACTGCACTGAGGACAAGTGTGAACTATGAAATATTTCAATTACTCATTAAAAAAAAAATCAGTAGAAGGGTAGCATAATGTAGCATACTACTTTCACAGAAAAAATACAAATACGTAACCCTTACAACCACACAGTATCACACAGACAGGCAGCAGCTTACAAGCAATTCTATCATAGCCAGACAAGCTAGCACTGTTATTTAGGTTGCCCAAGATCTCCACCTAATCAGGTGATTATCTTACCAAAATCTTAACTATCTGAGCTAAAAGGTCAAACTGGCTCATTTGCATAAATATTACACTGCAGACTTCTTTTTTTCATGATTAGATGCTGTTTTCCACAGGGCAGTCCACACTCCTCAGGATAAAAAACACAGCCAACAAGCTGTCACTCCATACCTGATTCACTTCACATTATCAAGTCCTTAGCTGAAGAGAATTCAAATATCCCTTTTGTTTTTTTTTATGGTACTCCACCATGTTATCTTAACAAGGAATATGAAAGTTACTGTCATAGCACTTTAAGAGAGGATTATTTCCTTGTTTTACAGAAGAAAAGCACAAAGAAGAAAAGAAATATTCAGTACAGCAGAGCACCCAATTCAACACATGTCTAGGAGCACTACAGAACATTTACACAATCACAATGAAACTGAGAAAATTCATTCCACAGTCTGCATCTCTACGAACTAAACCATGGCTTCTCAAGTAATGATGAAAGGAAGACCTTTCCTTCACCATGCCTAAAACCATAATTTGTCCTGCCACAAACAAACAGTTACAGGTACTCAGTCAACGCACTGTAGAATTTCAGTCTTAAGGCGCATACTTTCTTCCTAAAGACTTAAAATTTCATGCCTGGATACTTAACATAGCATACAAGTAAAAAAATCAGATATCTGGACTGACTGTAATAATCTGTACCCTTATAATACCACAGTACATTACCTGTCAGAAACCCATTGACTTCTTTGTGTAAGTTTGAGCTTTCTCCCAGAAGGACGAAATTCTTCCGAAGCTTTAAGCAGCAGTTAAGAAAGTGTCACATAAAAGGATATTTTTCAAATAAAATACTATTTCAGATTGGTGAAAAACAAAGCTAAGTCAATTAATCAGATAATGAAATAACAGAAAACTACAATGTCAAAAAGAAGACTTCAGTTTTGACTTAGCATTTAGCAAGACATTAAAATCATATGATAAATAATCTTGCTGATTCCGGGACAACAAACCAGCTTCAGGAAAGCATTCTGCTTAAGCTCATGCTTAAGATTTTAGTGTTTACTTACCTCCCTGCACTAACCATATATTCTGCAATGTGACTTTTCTATTTTGAACATAAAGGCACTTCTATAAGCTGTATAGTTCCACCAAATACACTGCACATGAAAAATCTGAGAAGTACAAACTATTACCATATGCAACTGTATGGACACATAAATAGGTCTTTTATCAAAATCAATATATCAAGAAAAGTACCATGATCTGCTTCCCACATACCACCCATGTACTGCAGAAGTACAAGTAGTAGAAGAATCAGGTGTATGATAAGGAAACCATTAAAGAGATCCAATGAACAACACCAAACCTTTCTTAAATAGCACACAAGGGGACTAAGCAGGTATTATGTCTCATCTATCCCAGGGAAACAGGACAACCTCTAACACTTCACAGAAGCAAAGCAACAATTCAGGATGAATATATTCACAGACAGACTGTGAAAACTATGGGTTTTGAATGTCTTACACTTAATGCAGAAGACGTTTAATGACATAATTAGGAAATAAAGCTCATTAATAACTTGCTCACTTTGGAATTTTTAGACTAAGTAATGGAGTTAATCTGATACCTGCAATTGGTACTTAGAGCATAAAGACGTTTTCTTCATAAAATGCTATATATATATAGTGATTCGTAAACATAAATAGCAAAAGTATTACAACTCAACCGTATTTGCCTTATATCACAACGTCATGTTGAATCAACAGCATGTAATATCTCACATATGTATGCAGTTTGCTAATAAATACATCAATTACATTATTTAGATATAAACAGTGTATTACGCACATTTCTTGAATTTGATTCTCAGGTAAACATCTTAATGCCTGGCCCACATCTTGTTTTGCTGTGTAAGACTCATGAATATGAGCATAACAGGGATGCACATTGACTTTCTTTTTTCCTGCTGGCACTAACTTTTATTTCAAGCAATAATAAGAGCCAATTTGTATTTTGTTCATTTTCTGCTTTGCAAAGAATTCCCTCCAAATCACAAATCACAAGGGATTATATGGAGGGATGAACCTAACTAATTAATCAGAAACTGGCCTTACCTTTATTGAAGTCATGCATGCTTTCAGAAATTTGTCTATTCTGACCCTGAGGCGAGAAGATTGTAAGTGTTTATTAGGGATAAACAATCTCTCCAAGGATGATGCTGTAACAAATAATCAATTAGAGATAAAAATGTACAGAACTAGCAAAGCTAAACTTATAAACACACTCAAATATGGATACACGTTGAGGCTGTTTTCTGCTTTGCTGAGCCCCCTGATGTCCTTGTCATTGAAGACAACTTTAATTTCTTCACATTTTTCATATTCAAATCCCGTGCAGTAAGAGTATAGTTATTAGCTATGGAGTCACTTAGGCTTCGGTAGTAATTCTGTTCCTTGAATGGAGCTGCCAAAGTCCATGATGCTTGTTGCATCAAAGGAGGGTAACAGCTGCTATTAAGGACAAGCTGAAATTAGGGAAAAAAAAGAAAAAAAAAAAAAGGAATAGTTTCATACAGCACAGTAATTTTAAGTCCTCTTAAAACTAGAATAGTGTTAAAGATCAATTAGTATAAAGAGCAAATACTTCAGTCTAACTTAGTGTCATTTAACCACCAATCTATTTTTATATCCTGATGTTCCACACGTGTAAGAATAATTTTATATGATGTCTCAGTAGGAATACTTGTGCATTATTCTTTTTACATAATCAAGGTCTTTTTTATAAATGAAAGGCATCGGTACATTATCTAGTACTCTCTACTCCCCCACATCTCCATCTTGCTTCTTTTCTTCTTCTTACATTTGCTTAAATTTAGAAAATTATTCCTTAAGCTTTTGTCATCTATTTTTAACACTCAATCCTTGTAATAATTGAACATTAAAACAAATTAACAAATTTAGCTTTCATCTTTCTCTCTCTCCCACATCAGTACAGGATTTGTAACAGATTTCTTCTGCCTGTTTATCCCACATTTTCTCAGGTGACTTAGTATTGACTTGTCATCAGTCCTGATGTCTAAATTTTAATGAGATGGCTCACAAGCATAAGGAACATGGGATCAAGAAGCATGTTTCTTATCAAGACACCCTCAGAGAGGAAATGTACATAAGACAGAATCATGAATGTACTTCATACCATGGTTCCTTAAAGCTCTTAGTCTAAATTCATATTTAGCTTGCTTCTGTATTAAGTCTTTTTCAACTATTTTTTACAGCATTGAAGTAACAGAACCATATCCCTATTACCCATTTCTTCCTCTTTACAATGCAGCATCACCATTATCAGTTTTATATCATTCTTAAAAAAAAACTTCTAAATAAATTCATGATGTTTCCATCTTTAGTCTCCTCATTTCTCTTGCCTTTCCCTTAGGGGCTGCAGTGAAGCTCATCTTCTTAGCATTTTATGACCTCTGAGAGGACAGCACAGTAAAGCATATAACACCTTTTCATTTCAGCTACAGATGCAGCTATGAACTATTTACTTTTTTTAGTCTATTATGAGATTTGGTGAGAAAAACAATGGTTTGTCAATCTGAAATGCAGGCTAAGGCAAGATTATTACATCTGTCTTGCCTTTTTCTTCTGACTGACAAGGCTAATCTTATCAGCAAAGAAAAAAAGTACACACTACTGCTGCAATCATAATCCCTAAATTAAGCTTCTGAAAGCTCATAGAACCTTTTCAGCTCCATTTCTTCCACTGCACACATTATACCAGTGAGTGGGTCCCTGAATTATGGTTTTGGGAGACAGATACAAGAATTAAAAATAATTTGGAGATTTGGAGACTTTCCCCAGAAAGTCACTATGTGCCTTTAGGAACTGCTGAAGTCAGCATAAACTCTGAATTCTTATGTTCTTTCTTAATTAGGCCCACTCTGTAAACTATATTCTTTCTTCCCCACTAGGCAGAATAACCTTCTGGGTGCACAGCAGGTGCTTTGCTAATCATCATACCCACAGGAACCCCTGGGGCAACAAGCTGGTCAGAGAGGAACAGCTGTTTCTGGAGAAACAGGAAGAAAGTTACATGGCAGAAATCTACTGCTTATGTGACACAGAAATCTCAGGACTGGCTAAATCAGCTCCCATATTTTATATAAACCCTTAACACATCCCCAGAAGTCTGATCGATTTTTGGATTAAAATATTTTATATAAATCTTCACTGAACCATTTTCACTTTTTAGCCATTATTTTTAGAGTATATATTTCACTTAAAATATACTGTTTTCAAACAAAGTCCAATCAGAAATTACTTCAATTTCTTCACAAGCACTATCTTTCTGAAGAAAGACATCTCAGATGGTCTTACACATGCTGACACAAATGAACCAAATTAGCAACTGCAAGTCACTTATGGTGGGAAGGCCAGCTACCTCTTCCTCCTTCCCTTAAGAGTTGTCATATGCAATTTTTGTGTCACAGGCTATCAATTCTGATCAGTGCTGCACCTGTTCAGCACTGGAACAGCAGTCTAACTCAGGGGGTTTTGTGCTCAGCTATAAAGTATTAGGAGAGGGGGAGAGCAATCACAATTTCTTTGAGCGAAAAATATTTTTACCATTTGTTTCCTTCCCCAGAAACTTAAAACGCAAGAATATTTAACCCAAAAATGAACAGCAAATAATTAACTGTAAATTTAGAACAGATTTAAACTGCCAATGTTTACTATCCAACTCAAAATTGAAGTTGTACAACAGTTTTCTAAGAGCAGTTCTGAAGAAGTATCTGACAATCTGATGAGTACTTTAACTTTGTAATTTAAATAGGTTTTCCTATTTTTACTTCTACCTAAGGCCTGGTAATATATGATGCCTAAAATCATGCTAGCACCTGTAATTAGTTGTTTACCCTGACACAAGGGGAGAGAGCACATACCTTATACAATTCTGAAGGTGCAGCTGACGCAGAAGCAGGTAGGGGTGGTAACTCCGGTAACTGTTCTGCGTGACTCATGTTATACACAGACTCATTTTTTGACTAAATAGAAATGGAAAACAATGTCAAAGACATTCATGAATACACTGCTTTGGAAAAGATTAATTCAAAAGAACAAATACTTTCAGTTTTCATTGAAAGTGACGTTCTGCAACTTTTATAATTTTAGGGAAATGGTCATTCTCTGGAGTTCGATCCTCAGCAATACAGGTTTTCAGATTGTGCCATTCTTTGTAGTCATTTGATCAAACTTCTAATCAACAACGTCAGACTAAAAAAAAAACCCACAACATTTTTATATCACTGAAAACAATTCAAATTGTTTAAAATATCTTCAGTTACACTAAGAATTCCCCATGGAGTTTGTGATGGTATAAACATTGGACATTAAAATACTAAAGCCTACCAGACTGCCAAGTTTTGGACACTGAAACAGTCCAAGCTGCATGAACTGTGTTACTACAGATTAAAAAAAAACACACTGGGGTTTTCAAGTCTATAATGACCCAGTTTCAGAAAAAGCTGTATTGCCAGGATGCCACTGGAAGAACAGATTGCTCACACGGACTCTGCAGTCTCTTAATACAAATGTTAGCATACCTAATACATTTTAGGGCTATGTTCCACCTCCTCAGAATGACAATACTCTAAGGTCACCTTCCGGGACTCCACATAAAGTTCTTTAAGGATATTTTCTCAGAATTATTCAGCCTCACAGTACTTTAAAATGATTTTTAATGGCAAATTTCCTTAAAATAGGCCAAAACCTCACCCCTAATCAGCTCCAAGTTTCCTAAATCAGATCTGTTTAGGAGTCATGAGGAAAAAAATTACAAATCAGTCATACTCTCAGAAAAGGAGGTGGAAGTATGTGGTATCTGAACACCAGTGAATTAAATCATCATGAAATAATAAGTTATTACTCAATATAATGATGTTTGTATAACATATAATGATTTTTACATAATTTTAAATACATTTTTAGCACTTGGCTATTGCTTTCTAACATATCACTGGAGAACTAGGTTGCTCAGACCTAGTTTTCCAGCAGATAAAACTATGCCCTCCTCAACATCAAATTAGAGCCCATCTCGAAATAAAATTTGAGAAAGAACTGATCTTATTTACCTCCTTGGTATTCCCCACTGTGCCTGCACACAGGCACATGGCAATCAAGACATTATCACTGCCAGACATATTTCACTAAAGACAGCATGAACTGCATTTGATTAATGACTAAAAGATTGGGCCTTAGGGTACTTTAAAAATGAATAAACCATGCTCTTTAGTAGGAGGTTTGTTCATTCTTAAAGGTAAAAGAGTTACTAAGAAAGCCATCCTAAAGTAACTCTTGTTTTATATGCTGCCTAACCTTTCAGAAAGTTAAATACTTGAGCAAATGAATTCCTAATAAGAAGTATATTATAAAGGCTTAGGTCTAAAGAATATTCAGTAAGAATCATAGAATCATAGAATAGTTAGGGTTGGAAAGGACCTTAAGATCATCAAGTTCCAACCCCCCTGCCATGGGCAGGGACACCACGCTCTAAACCGTATCACCCAAGGCCTCGTCCAACCCGGCCTTGAACACTGCCAGGGGTGGAGCACTCACAACCTATTCCAGTGCCTCACCACCCTAACAGGAAAGAATTTCCTCCTTATATCCAATCTAAACTTCCCCTGTTTAAGTTTTAACCCATTACCCCTTGTCCTATCACTACAGTCCCTAATGAAGAGGCCCTCCCCAGCATCCCTATATGTCCCCTTCAGATACTGGAAGGCTGCTATGAGGTCTCCACGCAGCCTTCTCTTCTCCAGGCTGAACAGTCCCAACTTTCTCAGGCGATCTTCATATGGGAGGTGCTCCAGTCCCCTGAGAATGAGTGTCTTCAAGTAAGAGTTCTTCCAATGTCAACTCCATTCATCAGTAATGGCCTGTTTCAGGTGAAGTTTTAGAAAAGCAACCGATCTTCCACAATCACTGCAGAAAGAACTTACCTTCAAGAGCCTTGAGCTCCGTGTTGGCTTCATCTTGCTTTGTTTTTTTGTTTGCTCAGAAGTTTTTAGTCCTCCCCCTTGATACAAGCATCCTTGTTATTACAGCACTGAAAAGAATGAGAGACTCATTTCAGATATTACACAAGGGGTCAATCCCAATTGCCAGGAAGAAGAAAAATCCCAGCTTTCTTCCTCCTTGTTTACAACATGAAGCTTTCTTCCCCTCCAAATCATATGCTTTCTCATTTTCCATTCCTTTCCAAGCTCACTTTTCATATTAGTATTTCTAACTCTCTCCAGATGCTTTCAAGAAAGATGTTTTCCACCATGCTCTTTCCACTTTGACCCAAACTAGTTTCCTCCCCACTGCCTGTTCTCTTCTATGATCCCAGGGATTCTTGGCCCTGACTTGTAGTTTACTGCAGACAGAGCCACACATTAATAACTGTTAAGAACTAAGCACACATCAAAAGGAATGGGAAAAAAGATCAAGAGAGATGCCCAGCATGCCATACACATCCACAAAGTGCATGACCAAGCAGGGTGAGAGCAGGTACTACCTACAGGTGCCTGTGTTACCAGTCCCTCTGCCCGTTCCAGGCTGGTGAACTCCTCTGACACTCTCAGCTTTGTTGCCTCAGTTACAGCAAAGCTGGTGCTTGGAGACAGGAATTCCCTCCTCCTGCACTTCCCCAAGCAGAAAGAAGACAGGCCCTTTCAGCACAGTGTTGTGCCAAGCTGTGGTCAGGGAGATTCAGCTGTGGAAGCTGTGAGCAACTGTACACGTTTATTCTACCTCTGAAAGCTACTAAGAATGTAGTCCTAAAACATCTAAGATACTCTGACATTCGTATGAAAACACTGCACACAGCAAGGGAGCTCCCAGAGCAATAAAGGCTATATAAACCCAAGCTCTGCCAACACAGCAAGACTTCCATTTTAACTTAAATTCTTTCTGAACATTTTTGGATGCTATTTTTCATCCTATTTTCTGTAAACTGTGTGAAGGCTGACATGTCCGAGTTAACAGCAGGAGTTTTCTTACATCTTGACCTAACACCAACAACAAAGTGTGACGTTGTTCTTCCCTGGCCACACATGAAAGTACCTACCATAACCTAAGCTGCTCTTTAAACACAGGCCAGCAGTGTGGGGTACAGAACCAGCACTGCAATGCTGGAGCTGGCAATCCCTTGGCTTGTATGTGCCATAACTCCCCAAATATTTTAGTGCTGGTTTGCAACATGAGCACCCTCCTGCTAATTCAAGCTGATGCTGGCATGAAGACAAGCTCAATTAAGCAATCCACACAACAACTCTGATGCTTACACATGCATGCCCTTTGAAGTTAAATACATTACTTGTTCAGCTGGGGAAACATTAAAAGCAATTATTTTATAAATAAAGAGATTATATGTGAATTTTTAGCTGAATAAATGATTATGCATAGCAGGAAAATAATTTACTAAGATGTATATGACTATCTCCAAACCCACAGCTATGGCATATTTCAAAACCAGGCAGAAATTTAAAACCTCCAACATACTTCTAAACTCAGTGGAGCCATTACACTTTATAGTGCCATTATCGCTAGATTACGTCACACCGTAATTCTACCAGTTAGTTATTCCCTGCGATCACCTTAAAAAAAAACATGCAAAATCATAGAATTATAGAATCGTTAGGGTTGGAAAAGACCTTAAGGTCATTAAGTTCCAACCCCCCCCTGCCATGGGCAGGGACACCTCCCACTAAACCATGCCACCCAGGGCTCTGTCAAACCTGGCCTTGAACACTGCCAGGGACAGAGCATTCGCAACCTCCCTGGGCAACCTATTTCAGTGCCTTACCACCCTAACAGGGAAGAATTTCCTCCTTACATCCAATCTAAACTTCCCCTGTTTAAGTTTTAACCCATTACCCCTTGTCCTATCACTACAGTCCCTAATGAAGAGTCCCTCCCCAGCAGCCCTATAGGCCCCCTTCAGATACTGGAAGGCTGCTATGAGGTCTCCACACAGCCTTCTCTCATCCAGGCTGAACAGCCCCAACTTTCTCAGCCTATCTTCATATGGGAGGTGCTGCAGTCCCCTGATCATCCTCGTGGAATCAACAGATTGAAATTTAATTTTATATATCCTACTCTACTAGGAATATCAATACACTATATATTTTAATAATATGAGATCTAAAGACTTTAACAGTTCAACCAAAATAAACTTGCCCTCCCAATTCTCTTTTTGCAGGTACCTTGTGCTGGCCTTTTCGAACCCACGGTCCAAACTGGCATTAATATGCAAATCTCTCTTTCACCCCCTCTGTCTACAGAGATCTTTGTACCTGCAGAGCCCACTGAAATCAGCACCTCAAAGACACTGAGCCCTGACAGTCTGACAGGTTAAACACCTCATATAAACTTTATAAACCCCCTCTTTGCATTTTAGGACTGGCATGCTCTAAATAAAGCACGCTGTTTATTTTATTGACTTTAAAAAATAATCATGAAACCATTAATGTTCAGTTTTGCAATACTCTCCTGGGCAGCACCAATTAAAAAAGTGATCAAAGCAGTCATGAGAAGCACGAATATTTCACTGATTTCTGGCTAATTTACAGTGTAAAAAAAAATTAAATCTATGTAGAAAAATCTGGGAATTCACTGTAGCTTCACGCTTGCATAAAACACCAGCGTGATGGCTCTGGAAAGCAGCCAGGCCAAGCCACAGAATCACAGAATGGTTTGGGCTGGAAAGGACCTTAAGATCATCCAGTTCCAAGCCCCCTGCCATGGGCAGGCATCATGCAACAACCGTACCCAGCATCATTTCTGAGATGAACAGTCCCATCCAAACGCTGAGACATCAGAGCATGCACTATCTTGCTGAAAGCACAGCTAAATTTTTTAAGCAATTATTCCTCACATGAAGCATCTCCCCAAACAGGTTTGCACGTGGCCACCCAAACACCCGTGGAGACAGCAGGACAGGGTGCAAATGAGCTGGAACAAGTAAAGATAGCAGGAAGGTGGTTATACCAGACGAAGTGTTTCACAGCTGCCATTCCAAACAACCCACGGCGTGACTGCCCAACAGTCACAACTCACTGAAAGCTGCCTTTGTAGCCTCCCATTCAGATGGCAGCAACCCCTCTATAGCTGGGGATGGCGGGACTGTCGACATGTATCTGAGCAGCTCCTGGCACACGAGTGGTGAATACAAGCCCCTCAAATCCGGCGGTAAGTGGAAAACTCCCGGGCCCCTTCCTCACCAAACACCCCACCCCGGTGCCTGCGCCGCCACGCCAGGCCCTGCCCTAGCTCTCTCCTCTTCAGAGCCGCCGGCCCCCTCGGGGAGGAGACAGAGGCAGGAGGACGGCGGCGCTTCCCTGAGCGCCAGCAGGCCCAGCCCGGGCCGCGCCGGGTGTTGCATGCGGCGGGCGGGGAGGTCAAGCCGCTGGGAGAGACCGTGGCCCGGCGGGCAGGTGAGAAGGACGGCCCCGGTTCTTCAGAGGGCGGGTGGGGAGCGGCGCCGCCCCGCTCCGCCTGGCCGGGGACACAGACCGGCCTGTTCGCCCAGTCCGCCGCTCGGCCGTAGTGGGAGGGCCGGCGGAAGCGGGAGCCAGGTGCCCCGTACCTCCACTGCCCCCCGTACCTCCACTGCCCCCCGCCCACTGCGGCGGGGCCTGTCAGGCACCAACGGTGACCTCTCAGTCCTGCGCAGCCCCCTCCCGCCACGTGGGGTGCGGAGCCCCGCGCTGTACGCAGCGCAGGAGGCCGGGAACGGCAGGAAAGGGCCCAGGGCTCGGCCGCTACCTGGGGACACGCTTTAAGGGCAACGGCAGAGCGCCTGCGGCGGCAGCAGTGGCGTGACGGGGTGTGGTTTATCGGCTCCTGACCTCGCTGTTGAGGGTCCGGTGCGGGCCGCGGGGGGTGGTGTGGTGAGCTGTGCGCCTCGGGAGCGGGCTGCTTCGTGAGGGGCGGCTTCCTTCGGCCCGAGGTCTGCTCGCCGGTGCCCAGTGAAAGTGCTGTGTAAACAAAGGGGGGACCGTGTGTACAGGGAGAGTATAACCCGAACATGGACACGGTGACTATAGATTTACAAGTAGGAAAAAATACCTTCTACTGTCCCATTGGTGAGGGTTCCCCTAGCAACAACACATTATGTTTGGTGAGGGAGCAGATCTTTTACCCGATGTTGCCTTTACACCATCACAATTCAATATGCTGAATACGCTCCATCCCTGGCAGTGGTCAGTGCCATTTTGAGCACAGCCTTGGGTGATATGGTTTAGGGTGGAGGCAGGATGTTTGGAACTAGATGGTCATAAGGTCCTTTCCAACCCTAACTATTTTATAATTCTGTGTTCAGAGCCTTTGGAAAGTATTCTGCCTCTACATGTAGGGTGGAAACTGTACAGGGTGTGGCTTCAATTCCAAATACGAGGCTGCTCACAAAACCAAGTCTCATTAATACAGGACAAGTTTCCAGCACTAGAAGTGACAAATAGTCCTTGGGAATAGTTAGAATGTACCCTTTTACTGGTAAATTAACACCCTCATGGTTAAGTGCAGGGTTAATGTTACAAAGGAAGAAGATGAGAGTCACCTTGTATCTTGATACTTGGCTTTGAAGGGTTCTAGAAGAGCTTGCAGGGCCAAGCCCTTGCATTTAGATGAATTTTTGTAAAAGCAACATTTTAGACTTTGTGGGTCAGATTAACATCTATAATCTACATTCTCTGTGTTTGCAAAAGGAAGACTTCATTATCAAAAGATGTCTATATGAGGCTGTTATTAATTGTACCTTAATTTTAAGGAAAATTGGATGGCCGACTGAGAACTGGCTGTTCAGAAGATACATGACTGTGGCTGAGGATTACAACATGCCTAAAGAAATGCAAGAACTGCAGAAGCAATGGCACTCCATGGTGCAGGCCATCCACAGCAACTCAAATGTGGGTCCGGATTATAATTTAATGTATCTATAAAGAAACTACTTTCATAACTCTCGGAGTATAACATCCCAATTTATTTAAATGAAATTTCAAAACTGGGGGGAGGAGGAATCGGCACTCCCTTTTTATGTGAACACTGAGGAGCCTACGGGAAGGGCTGTCTTCCCGCATCTTCATCAGTCAGGGAAGCCTGTTCATTCTGTATTTCTCATAAGAGAATAGAGTGGTATTTTAGTGGAATGGTTGTGCTGCTATATAAAGAACTAAAAGTACAATAGATATTTCCTTAAGGGAAGGGAAATACATACTTTAGTATACAATACTACAGTAAAAATCCAGTGTAAAGGCATGGCTGCCTCTGTAAAAAGGATTTTTTTCCTACCAGTAACATTATAGTTAAATTCCCAACAACTTTGATACAGACATGCCTGCACTGGACTTAGGCTCAGTAAATGAGCAGGTTACAGGTATTACTGAGGCATGGAAAAAAGAAAAAATCAGAATTTCTAAATGTTACAGTATTTTTTTTTCTTAATAAATACATTTCTCTAGATTAGAATCATAGCTGTGAAATTTGTGCAGCTAATCTGTGATTTGTTCTTTTTTTCACTTGTTTTCAGGTTGGGTTTTTTGTTGTTTTTTTTCTTTGTGCAAGAATGGAACTGGGAAGTCTAAGAGAACCATGTCTGGGTTTGGTAGAATTGTATTTGCTATGAAGTTATCTAAATTTGCAATGAGTCCTCATGTTTTTGAAATACAAGGGCAACGGCTCTCCTTTATTCAAGCTGCAGACTTGCAAAAAGATGCTACCTGTACTTCACTGAAGTAACAGTCATCTTTAAAAGTTACCTATGACAAGACATAAGAACAAAATCTGAAATGTTTTTCTTTCATCCACAGGTTGTTGCATTTATGAATTCTCGTGTTGGCCAGTACTTAGATGACCATCCTTTTATTGCCTTATCACTCCTGGTGTTTATTGCAGTGTCTGCTGTTCCTGTTGCATTCTTCCTGATTTTTGTTGTTACAACAGCCATAATGGCCTGTATCGGTGTGATAGTCATGGAAGGTATCGTATGCATGAATGTATGAACTTATTCACTACCTTTTAAGGCGTGTTGTCTTTTCCTTTTTTCCTTCTTCCTTCTGAAGTTCCCAGCTCAAGTAATTGAGTCCTCAGGTCTCAGCAGCAGTAAAACTCTAAATACAAGAGTAGTAATCTGATTAAGTGTAGATTATACAGGGGAAATCCTATTTCCCTTTTTAATTGCAGCCATGGATATGCCTAAACCAGTTATCTTGACCTAGCTTTTATAAAAGCTAGCTACTTGATTGCAGAAGACTGTTTTCCCAAATGGAGTGAAATTGGGGTTGTGGTAGAATGTCAGCTCTTCTACTTGTATATAAACTTGTTGAGATAACAAACTGATTTTCTTTTATTAGGTGTTGTGATAGCCATAGGTGGCATAGCTCTCCTTTGTGTACTGTGCGGCCTGAGTGCACTCTCACTGGGAGTTTCTGGAGTGCTGAGTCTTTGTTATATTGTTCTTTCAACTCTGGTCAACTACTGGTGTGCTTCAAGGTGGGTATCAATGGCTTGATCCATGCTTGGCTTTCAAACTGCAGCTGTACTACTGCATTGATTACTTCAGTTATTCTCAGTGAGCCACTATTGCTTAGTTTAACAAATATTTTTGAATACTAGAGTGTCTTTGGCTACCCTGGTGGCTTAATGTGCAGCATGTAAGTATCTGGTCATCAATATATGTTTTAATGAGAGTCAATACATGCCCTCTTTCCTCTTAAGGAAATGCACATACCCATTCAGGAACCTTTCCTGAATGTGATTCTGAAAAGAGGAAATGTAGACAGTCCTTAAATGTGCATGTGCTAACACAACATCAAGCAATCAAATACAACTTTGTCTCCCTCAGAATATCTGCTGCTTTAAGTGTCATAAAAACACACTTCCCAATTGGACTTTACCTAGAGGATTCACCTTTTACAGTTCTTTTTTCATGATAACCCGTATCAGTCTGCTTACCTGCTTTTGTAGAGTAATGGACCAAAATTAATTGTAGAGTAGGGATAGGCAGAGGGGTACTTAAAAGGCACAGTGTGGCCTAAATAGAAGTTACAGGGTTTGCTGGATGCTGCACATATGCAGGTTGCCAGTTATGTCTCCCAGTACTTTAGGCTTGAAGGCCTATTTGCATCAGCATGGCCTTAGCCATGCTTTTCCCAAGCATCTGGCTAGGACTCTGAGGCACCAGCAGGTTGTGCTGGAGTGCCACCTGTTGGCTGCTTAAATATCTCTCAGGGAATGAGTAATGATAATCACTTCTTAAACTTAGGGAAGAGCAAGAAGAACGTTCTCAGTTTGCTCCTTCATCACAGCTGTGCTTCTTGCGCAGCTCTCAAGGACACACAAAACTGCCTGTTGGGCCTGTGATATCGTCAGGATGACAAGACCATGGTGCAAGGCCCAGTGTACTTGTATTTGTTCCAGGGCACTGTACCACTCCTGCAGGTCATGCTGCCAGGTCTGTAACATTGCCCACCAATTCCAGAAAAGACGTCTATTGTTTTTCCATACCATACCCAAATACCCAACCTGACCTACAAACCAGTTATACTGACATGCAGCTTTAATGTTAAGACAGGTAATACCTGCTTTTTTATGTTCCTGTGTCTTTTGAGAGAAGCTCTGGTAAGCTGGTAGTGAATGTTCCAGGAGTCTCAGGTTTACATCTCACGATGCTCAGCTTTTCTGAGCAGAAAGTTAAAAGACAATAATCTTACAGAAGAACAGGCTGTAAAATCATTCTTTTTTTTTGTCCTGTTTACAGGGGTCAGATAAGAAAGAAAGAAGTCAATGGAAGTTTGCCACGGAAGAGTCCTCCTGTCTCAGATCTTTCTGCCAATACCGGAATGAACGAATAAGTGGGTTTCTCTCCACTTCCTTCAGAGGCACTTACCTGCACTATTCTGACCTTTGCTGTATAATAGTTTACTCTTTCAACCTTTGTGCACTCCTTATGGGAGCTGAAAAAAAGTCAATATGCATCTTAGATTGTCACTGTAAAACTAGTGTTATGAATAACCATTAAACATCAGTGCATTGCAATATAAAGTCTATGCGCATTATGGAATATCCCACAGAATCTGGTAAAGGAATGTAACAATAACTGCTACTGTTAAGTTAGTGATGATTAGGTGAAACAAAGGGTAGGTAGGTATTGGACATTTGTTACTGGAGTTCTGGATGTACTATCATTTGGAATTCGAATGCAGCAGTTGGTCATTTTGATACGTGTGTCAAAGCGTATAACAACACAAACGTGTTTTGAATGTTACAAGAATATTTTAAGCCTTAACAGCCTTTGTTAAAATAGTATGAGCACACCATGCAAATGCTTTATATTCATTATGCAAGGAAAATTAGGATTTATTGTATGTTAAGTCATGATACAGACTTTTCTACACCTTTAGATGCTGCATTATTCTGAAGGGATATTTTTCTTGTTCTCCTTGCCTCATCACATCAAGGTTATGCAGTTAGGTCTTGCAATTTGTCATACTTGTTTAGGTGTTTAAATTGCCTGTTTTGCTTTTCAGTTGTAACTTCTGGTGTGTTATTTAAGTTGGGGCTGGTTTTGTTGTTTGTTCGGGGTTTTTTCATTTTTGTGAATGCTGTAATATTCTTAAGCATTAAGAAAATATCTAACTCTATTATTTTAATAAAGTGCTGTTTGTTTAACCGAGTTGTTATTCTACAGGAAAAACATTTCCAGATCTATTTCTAGAAGGGCTACATTTGGAGCTCAGTTTTTCTCCTCAGTTAAAGTATTTTGGCTGGTTAATATTGCTGAACCACAAACTGCAGATTACTCTCCTCATGCCTGTAAAGAAAATGCAGAATCCTGAGGACTACATTAGGGTAATACTCCAGTTTTGCAGGAACCAACATGCTGTTTGACTCCAACTGGAGTCAGCATTTACCTGAGCTATAATGTGTTCCACATAGCACTGGTGGTAACATTTTCAGCTCTGAAGATAAGCTGGCCCCAAACTTCAGCAGTGGGATGAAATCATGCTCAGCCTTAGTCTGTGTTACTCTGCAGGAGACTGACAGGACTTGATGCTAGTTCATAAAGGGCTCCAGTAGTTACTAAATTATCTTTGAATGTGAAGGATTTACAGAATGGAGATCACACCAAGTGATTTTTTTCATCATTTACTAAGTAGGTAAAATATTCAGGTTTTTTTCAGGTGCTTCAAAGCTTTATAGCAATCAGATTTCGTTTTTTTATCTTCCAGTTAATAGTAGCATACAAGTGGCAAGAAGGAAAGAAAAAAAGAAGTAAGGAGAAGTATTCTCTCTACTTTCCTTGTAAGAAAAGCTAGTGCTGTGTTACTGTTTACATGATGTACAGCCTGGAGAAATCTAGCTGAAATATGGAAGAAAGTTTTAATGTGAATGGATGTACACAGTTTATTTACATTGCTGGGATTCCCAGTTTAGGATCTAACCATAGCACTTGTCAATTACAGTAGAGCTCTGCTGGTCTGCAGCAAGTGAGGATCAGGGTGAGGAATAGAATGGTATTCTTAACAATTGTGTGGTGCTGTGCAGTGATGCATATCACAGTTATAGGTAATGCAACCTAAAAGCAAATTCCCCAGTGCCTAGACAGGACTTCAAAAAAACTGAAAGATATGGGTGTTTGCAGGTGAAGAGATTCCAGCTAGGCAGTAGGTCGGGGCAATGAGGTGAAAGAGGCATTTTGCACTGGCTGGTAGATAGAATGCATTATCTCTTGTGCAGATGGACTGGTGCCTGCCTTTAAGAGCTGTGAAGTACTAAAATAAGAACTATTTCTAAGTGCTAGAAATCCTTATGACTAGCAAAAAGTGAGCCTTGAAATAGCAGCCTGATCATTACGGAATCCATCCTGCCTTTCACCATTCTACTGGCTCCCCTCAATTTGGGATACAATTTGTGTCTAACTTTACTTTGCAAATCTTCTTCTAGGCAGTAATGCCTTCAATCTAGGAGTTTACTGGCTGCTAAGAGAGCAAGGCAGAAATTAGTGTGACTTGATTATAACACAGTCACCACTTCATTTAGTTAATGTTTCCAGTGTTGTTTTTTTACATGTTGAACTGCCATGATTTCAAATACACCTTGAAAATAAATCCCTTGTTTATCTCCTGTTGTCTCCTACGAGTTCACCTAAAATGAAATATACATAAATATTACTGTGCTCGAGACCTCAAATGAATTGAAATGGAGAAGGCACTCCACAGGAGGGAAATAATGATGCTGTTTATCATCTGTGCTACAGCTTATCAGGCACAGCCAGAAAAACACTAGCTTTCTGCATACTCACTCACACAGCTTGTACCTTTTCACTTTTATGATCTTGCTTTAGAATCTAAAGAGATTAACCCCAGTCTATACTTGCAAGTATTGCTGCAAACTTGAGTTTAGCTTAACAGAGTTCTTTGCACAATTTTATTTAGATATTTATACTTAATTAGACCCTGAAAGTAAAGAAAGTAAAGTGTGCTCTCAGTGCTGCCTAGCCATCATTTTAGTTATAGGATTTACCTACTTCCAGGCCCCATTTTCCCCAGCAGATGAAAAGATTTCAAGCCTTTTATTAGATCACCCCACATGCAAAAAATACTTTGGTACAAAATCCCAGACAAGTAACAGTCCTCTGCTCAGGGATGAAACAACATCACAGTTTGAAACTCAGGGACTTTCAAGTTAACTTGTTTTAAGCCACTAAGGAGGAAAGAAGTAATTTGGACCATTGTATTTTTTTCACTGAAACATGGCTCAGGAACACAACAAACTTCAGAAAGGATTTTAAACAACAGGACAATTATGTTATCTTCTCCTTTCTAACACACCAGCTCAGTGGCATGTTTAACAGGGCGTGAGACATCAATAATTTTCTGTCGTTTTATGCCAACAAAACTGCCCATTTTCCAGAATCTGCAATTGTCAAGAAGTCAAATAAATATTCCCAAATACATTCAAATTAAAAGGAACCAGCTTGATTTATTCCAAACCACACTAAGAGACAGCTCTGTACCATCTTGTTAGGGAACAAACAGAAACCCAAATTACTCAGTTGCTAGAACACACAACCTACTTCAGTTTTAATAAAAGCTGCAGACTTCATCACTAGCTTGATTGATTCCTTCTCCCATAAAGTAACCAAATGTCAACACTGGGAATGAAGAAAAGCACCTACGGTTATTCACATGCATTCTGTAAGGAGGAGGATCTTTATCTCCACTCCTTAGATTTCCAGAAGCCATTTATTTTAATGATGCGTTAATTCAGCAAACAACTATTACAAAAACACATGGCCAGCAATCCCTGAAGCAAGGCTGCCTAAAACAGGAGGCACTTCCAAAGACAGAGCAATAAAACCCTTAACACCTGTCTCAAGCAGCAACACTCAAAAACTTTAGGCCACAGCTCATATGTGGAAGCACAGCTGAAGGGTTCTAATCTTTTTCCCTGAATTTCCTTTTGACCTTTATCTTTTGCTGAAGGGAGCAGGCATTGCTTAATGAACTCCGCAGACACAAGTGAATTTATTCCAGTTCAGGATCTGCCCAAATGAACTATTTCCTTCTGCATTTTAAACTGATTTTTCATTATGTAGTTCATTCTGTCCTCAGCACTTACCAGGAGCTAAAGCTGGAAATTCTCAGTTACCAGCAGGTAACCACGGAGCAGTTTCACTCCTGCTGCCCTTGCCTTTGCATGTTTATAAGTCACTGCTGCTTTAAAGTTTCTCACCACATCCTTTTACTAAAAGCTGATTTCAGTGCTGTGCCATCACCACAGTTTTTGATAGGGATAGGCTGAAGAAATAAAACTAGGTCAACCCAGACCACATGTTTTTACTGGAGACAATGGGGCCATCCCTCAGCTGAGGGTGTTGGTTGTTTAATGTGGGTTTGGTTTTAATTATTAAACACTGCAGTAAAACTAAGAAATCCTTAGCAAAGGGAACTGGGAAATGGTGGCAAGGCCCCATGTCCTCAGCCCTTCTTTTGGCTCCCTACAGAACAGCACTGGCCCAGCAGGAGCCTTTCCTACCCTCGCAGGAAAGTGGCACCGTTCTCAATTTGGCCCTCAGCATATCCAACCCCAAGGATATAGTTTACTGTCCCTTACTTCAAACATAAACGTGCCTCAATAAGTAGCAACTCCCATGGTGCTAATCCATACATCCTGAGGGAGTCTCAACATCCCAAGTCTTTCCAAGGAGATTTGGAGCAAGCAACTTTGTGAGAGTTCCTGAAGCAGCTGCTAGGACTTAAGCCACAGAGAACCCAAGGCTGACTCCACAGGCAACAGGTTCATTGACTCTCTTATGCCTCCTCTTGCTGCACTGTCATTCACGCTTCACCCTTCCATGTGTGTCAGAAGAGAGGGCCATCAGGCCTGAATGCAGTAAAGGAACCCTTTGCATTTGTAAAGTGAGCTTAAAAATTCCACAGCGCGCTTCCACAGTGGACTGAGAAACACCAGCACTTATACAAGAAGAAAGGAATGCATGTGGGCTGGGCTCCAAGATCAATTATTTACAGAGTAGGGGGCAAAGAAAACACTCCATGTTTTCCTTAACTCAGTTCCAGGAGTTTTCATTCAAACTTCCCCTGTGATGGCCACCAGTAGAGCATAACTGAGCCACCCTGGGAGTTAATCCTCACAGAGGCTAGGGCAGATCTCTCATGGGCTGTATGGCAGCCTTTCTGTAAGCAGACAATATTAACCAGGGACAGGAACCAGGCAAGAACATGCATCCCTTTGGCCTGGATGGCTGGCACTGTGTGCAACTTCTGTCTCACCTACCCAGAGAGGAGTGAAAGAGCAAGAGTGAAGCTTTTGCATCACTTACATTTAGTGGGCATAAGTATTTTGTGGTCAATGGCTGAATGTCCAGCTGGAGACCAGTAACGAGTGGTGTCCCTCAGGGATCAGTGTTTTGACCGGTCTTGTTTACTATCTTCGTCGCTGACATGGACAGTGGGATTGAGTGAGCCCTCAGCAAGTTTGCTGATGACACCAAGCTGTATGGTTTGGTTAATACACTGGAGGGAAGGAATGCCATCCAGAGGGACCTTGACACACTTGTGAGGTGGGCTGATGCCAACCTCATGAAGTTTAACCATGCCAAGTGCAAGGTCCTACACCTGGGTCGGAGCAATCCCAGACACAGCTACAGGCTGGGCAGAGAAGAGATTCAGAGCAGCCCTGCGGAGAAGGGCCTGGGGGTGCTGGTCGATGAGAAAATGAACATGAGCCGGCTTCAGTGTGCACTTGCAGCCCAGAAAGCCAACCGAATCCTGGGCTGCGTCAAAAGGAGCATGACCAGCAGGTCGAAGGACATGATCCTGCCCCTTCACTCTGCTCTTGTGAGACCTCACCTGGAGTATTGTGTGCAGTTCTGGTGATCTCAACATAAAAAGGACATGGAACTGTTGGAACAAGTCCAGAGGAGGGCCACAAGGATGATCAGGGAACTGAAGCACCTCCCATATGAAGACAGGCTGAGAAAGCTGGGGCTGTTCAGCCTGGAGAAGAGAAGGCTGCGTGGAGACCTCATAGCAGCCTTCCACTATCTGAAGGGGGCCTATAGGGATGCTGGGTAGGGCCTCTTCATTAGGGACTGTAGTGATAGGACAAGGGGTAATGGGTTCAAACTTAAACAGGGGAAGTTTAGGTTGGATATAAGGAGGAAATTCTTTCCTGTTAGGGTGGTGAGGCACTGGAATGGGTTGCCCAGGGAGGTTGTGAATGCTCCATTCCTGGTGGTGTTCAAGATCAGGTTGGACGAGGCCTTGGGTGATATGGTGTAGTGTGAGGTGTCCCTGCCATGGCAGGGGGGTTGGAACTATATGATTTTAAGGTCCTTTCCAACCCTAACGATTCTATGATTTTATAATTCTATGATTCTGTGATTCTACGATTCTATGATTCCATGATTCTATGATTCTATTTTAAACACCCTCTCTCACTCACTCAACTCTCCATACATATATACAAGTTCTGTGAGAAGTATTTTAACTTATGGGGATGTTGGCTAGTATTTCTCTTTTAGAGCATTCCTGTGACAGCCAACTTAATGTTCCTTTGTAAATTCCAACCATCCTGGATTGGAAGTTCAAACCATCCAGCAACAAAAAATAAGGAAATACTTTACTGCCTGAAGATGCACTGATCTTTTCCCACACTTAGGAATGAGGAGAAAGAGAGGGAGGAATATTAAAATATCAGCCTTGTTTGGCTCAGAAGAGCTAAAAGCTCACACAGTTAAGTACAATGTGCTGGCAAGTATATAAATCCTCATCTTTGAACACCACTTTCCTAGCTTTTGCAGAAATACTAAATACTCCGTCCAAGTGCCAAGTCAACAGGACTTAAATATAGTAGGTGGTTTGATGGGCAACAGCCTAAGTAATCACTTAAATCCTAACCCTTATCAGACTAATAATAGTAAGAGTGGCTTGCAAATAAACAGCTCCAGTATGAAATTCATAGTTTCTTTGCACTTTGACACTGTAACAGCAGCATAAATCCTTCCTAACGGCTATATTCTCAGCACTCCAATGCTCTCCTTGCATGGAATTTACATTAACATTTAGAAAATATACCCTGAAATCTGTTGTATTAAAAATAGCTCATTAACAGGGCTCATTAAGTGAAGCAAGGACTGTGACAGATAAGCCCCAGCCCAATGTTATTGATACACAGCATGCTTGACAATTAACATTAGTTACTTGTCTTGAGCAGTAACTTGTCAAGTTACTGACTTGAGCAGAAGAACTGCATGCCCAGAGAACAGAGCTGGACTTGTGATGATGAGCCTACCTGTTTGCACAAAGTTGTCAGACAATATTTAACCTAAGGCTGTTAATGGAACAGAGCACTTTCATCTCTTTCATTGTCACATGCAATTGTATTTTTATGTTTTGTTTCCTTGACTGTGTAAGGCAATGTGTACAGAATACAAAATAAAAAGCATTATTGTATGACTGAAACAGCCTCACTTCAAATGGACTCTCAAATCCACAGGTAGAGCTGTCCCTGCCTATACTGAAAGCTGCAGTGAACTAGAATGACATTTCAAAAATATACACTGACCTTTAACAAAACACTCATTACTATATTTGTTAAACTACTCAAGCTTGAAGCGCAGCCACCTTTCATGCCAGCTTCCACAAAGAAAAGTCTTAGGCTCCCTTTCAGGGATATTAAAACTAAAGGGCCAGCATGTTTGTGTGCCTCAAGCATGCAGCAAGTCTGAGTGACTCAGTCCTTTTGCTCTGCTACCAGCTCTAGGATGGAGGGTTTTTAATGTATTTGCTTTGGATGCAACTCCAAACTTTCAGGTGTTTGAAAAGGGCAGTACAGGTGAACCTCACTAATCCTAGCACTTCAGGACTCACTATTTGGCTTAGCACTGAAGAGTAACTCTTAATACAAGTCACATTCTTCATCTATGGCTACAGAAATGAAATTTCCCCTAAAAATTAGTATTTTGGTACAAAACAAAAGCAAAGGAAACGATAGTGTATATGTGAGAGCACTAAGCACAGAAGCTTAGTAACAGCAAGGTAGGAAATGGTATATTATTGGGTAGGAAATGGTATACCGGTTTAAGCCCAGCCAGTAAATCAGAACCACGCAACCACTTGTTCACTCCCCCCCTTTTCCTTCTCCCGCTCCCAGAGGAATGGGAACGAGAATTGAAAGAATGTAACTCCCACAGGTTGAGATAAGAACAGCCCAGTAACTAAGGTGTAACACAAACCACTGCTGCTACCACCAATAATACTCAGATACCCAGCCCAACCCGAGCAATGATCTGGGCCTTCCAGGTAACTCCCCCAGTTCATATACTGGGTATGATGTGCTGTGGTATGGAATACCCCTTTGGCTAGTTTGGGTCAGGTGTCCTGTCCCTGCTTCTTCCCAGCTTCCCTTCGTCACTGGCAGAGCATGAAACTGAAAAGTCCTTGGTTGGAGCAAGCATTACTTAGCAAGAACTAAAAACATTGGTGTCTTATAGCACTGTTCTCAGACTAAAGCCAAAAACACAGCACTGCACCAGCTACTAAGAAGGAAAAAAATGACTGCTACAGCTGAACCCCAGACTGCATACACCCCTTATTCCATACCATTCATGTCATGCTCCGATCCCACATGTTTCAATATAGCATAATTTTTGTCTCATATATATACGTATACACACACACACACACAGATATCATTCCTTAGTCCATGCACTATCCCTATAAAGTCTGCTGTATTCACTCAGTCCACAATGTCAGGCTCCACCTCTTGTAACAGCCTCTCAGGGCAGGAGAGACGGTGAGTTGGGTTGGGTTGTTGCCTGATGACGACACTGCTGAACTCATCTGGTCACTGCTGAGCTTGTCTGGTTTCATCAAAGTTCATTCTTTGTTGGGATGATGTTCAGAGGGAAGTCAAGGTCAGTCCATGCTTACCTGAGGACAGTTCTGTTGCTGCTTTTGGCTTTCTTATGACTTTATTCTCCACTGACGTTCATGACAGCACCTATCTTCTTTTCAAAGCCCAGAGTGGTAGAGATGGGCATCTGGCTGATGGGCTATAGAAGCATTGTATAGCAGGCAACAGCATATAATTGAGTTCATTGACTGTTTTCCCCCCAGATTAAACCCCCTTGAGGTACACACTGGACTTCCCCATGTTCCCACATTACCCACCAAGTATATCCAGGCACCTGAGCAAAAGCAATCCCACAAGTGGGTTTGCCTTTACCTGAAGCAGGAATAACCCAGACTGTCTTCCCCAGCAAATTCTTTATGTGCACCACAGGAACTTTATCCCCCTCTACAATATGTGAAAGTTCTGACTGGGCTGGGCCAGCCCTGTTGGCAGATCCTCTGGTGCTGACCAACCAGGTGGCTTTTGGTAAATGCGTATCCCAGTGTTTGAAAGTCCCACCATTCATTGCTCTCAGTGTAGTTTTTAACAGCCCATTGGACCGATAGTTACTATTAGTCTTCACTCTCCATTAGACTTTCACACTGGACATATAAGGCTATTAAAGGGTGAGCGGGTCCTACTGATCACTCCTTGGTTCTCCAGTCTATGGATCAGCTTATGGATGGGAATCAGGGAGTCTCAGTTGGTGCGATACTGCCACCGGTGCACTGTTGTGGTCACAATTGGCACTTGTTTGACCTTCATCAACCCCACAACAGAAGGATCCTCTGAGAGACCAGGCAAGGTGGACAGCTGCTTAATTTCCTCCATCTCCAAGGCAGCGACACCAAAAGCCCATCAGTACCCTTTTGGATCTTTGAAGTACCCTCCTCTGAGCTAGTCTATGCCAAGGATGCACGGAGCCTCTGGACCAGTCACAATAGGGTGCTTTTGCCACTCCTTCCCAGTTAGGCTGATTTCAGCCTCCAGTACAGTCAACTCTTGGGATCCTCCTGTAACTCTAGAAATACAAATGGGTTCCACCCCTTGATAGCTTGGTGGCATCAGAGTACACTGAGAATCAGTGTCTACTAGAGCCTTATACTCCTGTGGGACTGATGTGCCAGGCCATCTGATCCACACAGTCCAGTAAACCTGACTGTCCCTCTTCTCCATCTGGCTGGAGGCAGGGCTCCTCTAATAGTGATCATAAGATTCTCCACTTACATCTTGTAGAAAGGGATTAGAATTCCTTATCATAGAATTTGGAGTAAAATCAGCTCTTCCACCCCATCTGGAAGCTGCTCACCAAACACTGGAGCAGCAACTTTCTTGGGAGGATCATCCTCGACCATTGTTTTTCTCTTCAATTCATGGACCTGTTCCTCCAGAACTGAGGTAGGTTTTCCATCCCACTTTCTCATGTCTTCTGCATGATCCCACAGGTGAAACCATAGGGTGGCCCACAGCGTGTAATCCCTATATCCTTCCTCAGGCAATAGGGTGCCTTCTGTTAATAGCAGAGACGCCTGTTGGTACAACTGGGGAGCTGAATAGATCGGATAGACTGTCTTTCAACTGTTTGACCTCCTAGAACTGTTTTTCCACAGCTGAAATGATGGAAGGGATGAGATTGTCTCCAGACTCTCAGAGTTGATGACTCACTTCATCCACTGTTGGTGGTGCTGCCTCACTCCAGGTCATTGATGCCAATGAGTGGGCATACGATGATGGCGCACTCTGTGTAAGTTTCTGCCACATGGGTTGTGTACATTCGACTCACAGTTGTGTACATTCGTCTCAGTTGTCTCGGTTTGTCTCTCTAAAGTGGCTAGCTAAAGACAAATTCATACAGTGATTTTAATTTTTATTATTAAATGCTATCAGACTGCAATACACTTCTTTACCGGTCCTGCATCAGGAGAACAGTGAGTGGGGAAACTGTAGGAAACACAGGGCATCTGAATAATCTCTCTGGTTTATCCAAGCTGAGTTGTTCAGAGATGTCTGAAGTTTCATCATTATTTTTTTAACAATAAAAAGTACTTGCCCTACTGTTAATATATAGCATGAAAAATTTATATTTTATCTAAATACAGCATTTGCTGTTAAACCTTTGGTTGTTTCTGAGAACAGGTATTTTTAAATGAATCAAGAATGTATTTGTGTGATCCTAGCCTGTGTTTTTAGAAGGGTTTTTCTCAGGCTGTTCCATGAAGTTTTTCGGGGTAATTTTTGAATATTCCTGTTTCGTGTTTAGGATGTAAAATACCCTGAATATTTGGATCTTCGAGCATATATGTCCCAGTCAACGGGAGAACCACTCATGTATTCTTTATATGCAGTTCTTGTTCATTCTGGTTTCAACTGCAATGCAGGACACTACATCTGCTTCATAAAGGTGGGTATCATCTTGATTTCTAACAGGGTAAAATAAACCAAGAACATAAATGTTACTGGTGTTATAAATTGAGACCACAACGGATGATAATCCAATTAAAATTTTATTAATTATAGCAAGTAGAATATGAGCAAACCCAGCGCTGGACGACAGGGGAGTCTGCGCTCCGCCAACTGCCGTGCTGATCAGTTCAAACAGCCCCCTTTTATACATCTTTACTTCCGTGTTCATGAAGTAGTGGAGGTACTCTGCGCATGCTTCAGTTGTTGTTAGGGGGTCGTTTTCTGCCTCCTGGTGGTCATTGAGGCCGAAGTAAGAAGTCTTCCTCTTTTGTCCCATAGTTGACCCCTCTACTCCTATGTCCTCATATGGAGTGGTTTGTCTTATTTCTGCCAGTTCCTGGAACATCTTGCAGGCCAGGTCCTGGAACATCTTGCAGTTATCTTATGTTTGCATAAGCGGTCTCTGGTTTAGTTGGTGTAAGCGTTGGCGGTTATCTTATCTTGCGTAAGCTGTGTCCGGTGGCTATTTGCATAAGCCATTTCATATCTTTTGTTGCCTAACCTTTACATTGGGCTTAACATATATCTTAATAAACAATACCCTAGTCTACAGTTTCTCACACTGGCAACCACCATTTTGATGGAGAAAGGTTGAATGATGTATTCTGTTTGGTACGTTTTGTGCTGTCGTGTTCCTCCTCTGATGTCATTTGGACCACGTGCATTTTGTCTGAAGATACCACTGTCTTTTGTTTGCAGGCCAGCAATGAATTTTGGTATCGAACGAATGATGCCATAGTGCGGCATTCTGATATCAAAACGGTTCTCAATCAGCAAGCTTATTTACATTTTTGCATAGGTAATACCAGCTACGGAATCTGTTCAGAATATATTTACTTTCCTGTTACTGATACTTTTCTTTTTTTTTCCAAGTGTTTTTCTTTCTCTCCTAGGAAAAGTTTAGTGTTTCTGTAATTCAGTTCTGTCTAACTTGAACCTTCCACAGTCATTTACTATTTTTCATTGCTTGGCGTTAAACTGGTGTGCTTGTGTACTTGCTCTGTATCTGCTCTATGTAGCTGGCTAATACAGGGGAGGAGAAATTACGCCATAGATGGTGTAACGGTGTCATCGTTTAACCCCAGCCAGACAGCTTGCTCAACCACTCCCCCCCCTTCTTGCCCTCCCCCTACTCCTGGAGGGACGGAGAAGAGAATCACAAAGAATGCAACTCCCACAGGTTGAGATAAGAACAGTTTAGTAATTAAGGTATAACACAAATCACTACTGCTACCACCAATAACAGTAATGATAAAGGAAATAACAAGGGAAGAGAATACAACACCTCATCACTAGGCAACCGATAACTGTCCCCCTCAGCCCGACCAAGCACCGACTGATACCTCCTCCAGCCCTGCAGTCCACCTAGCCCTTCCGGGTAACTCCCAGTTACATCCTGGGCATGATGTGGTATGGAATACCTCTTTGGTCAATTTGGGTCAGGTGTCCTGTCTCTGCTTCCTCCCAGCTTCCCCTCCTCCCTGGCAGAGCATGAGGCTCACAAAGTCCTTGGCCAAACCAAAACATGATTTTTATCAGCTCTTCTCCCAGGCCGAAAGTCAAAACACAGCACTGCACCAGCTACCAAGAAGGAGAAAAATGACTGCTATTGCTAAACCCAGGACATTATCCACCCCTTATTCCATACCATTCACGTCATGCTCAGATCCCACATTTTCAATATACCATCACTCTTATCTAAGTGCACTCTTATCTTAGTCCATGGACCAGTCCCTATAAAGCTGCTGAGTCCATCTGGTCCATGATGTCACGCTCCATCTCTTGTAACAGTCTTCCAGAGCACGAGAGACTGTGTGCAGTGTTCACACCTGTGAATTACCTGGGCAATAGTGTCCATTGCTAAGTCCACCCCTCGACCATGAGTCCATCTCTATGTTGCATCTCTGCTCTGATGGCCTTAAGGGTTGTGGCCCACCAGGCTCAAAATAATTCACTGTCCGCTTCAGCAGTTTCTGCAGCTTGTTGCTGGCGACTCCATACAGATGCTTTCCATCTCCAATGCTTCCAAAGCACTGGAGGGGCCCAGTGGACTAGATACTTGCCCATACTGTCCCACATGCCCTGCCACTCATGGCTGTCCAGCCTTGGGGGAAACCTCTTGGGGCTCCCATATCGTTGTCTAACCCCAGACAAGACCCAAACCCGACTCTGCTTAACTTTCGAGATCAGACAAAATGGTGGTGGGTAAAACACACTCAGTGTGTGTGCCAACATGCTGATCCCCATCACAATCAGCAGGCAGATCCCAAGGATACCCAAAGGCCATCCAAAACGTTCAGAACTCTCAAATGATGCTGCTGTACTTGTCATTGGGGCTGGTGTAGCTGCTGTGCTTGCCGGTTCTCCCACCAACAGCTTCTCTTTTTCTGAGTCCAGCTCTTCCTCCTCTGCCTTGCCGGGAAATGCTGCGGGGTCTCCTGCATCCTCCTGGGGCTTGGCGGGCGGCTTCCAGGGAATGCTCTCGGCCGTTGCGGGGCTGGGCTCGGCGGCGGGGCTCGGCTCCTCCGCCGCCTCCTCCCGCTGCTCCGCAGCCACCTCCTTCCGCTCCTTGACCGCCCTGATCTCCTCCACCGGCAGCCACTCCCTGCCGGCCTCCGGCCCCGCTCCCGCTTGGTCCCGGGGGCTGCTCTCCCGGGCCACTTCAGCAACCGCCGGCTCCCAGGGCTGCTCCCCCTCGGCTCCCGGCGGCCAAATGCAAACGGAGGCGAGGGTGAGGGCCAGAACGGTGAAGAGCAGCCGGACGGCCAGGTACCAGTCCACAGCCACGTCCATCCCTCCCTGCTACTGGAGCCCGCCCGTATTACAAGTCATTGCCATAAAGTACAGTGAGACAGGAACCTTAGCCCAAGCCCCACACTTGATAAACACTAACACAGCAAATACTGGCTCTAAGTAAGTTACAATATTCTGAAGCTGTGAGATCAAGAGGAACAACTGAGAGCCAATAAATCAGCATTGTGACATGTCACTATTAATCTGGTCAGATCTGTCATTATCTCAAACCCTTTGAGCCCCACGTTGGGAGCCAAAAAGAACTGTCGTGGTTTAACCCCAGCCAGACAGCTTGTTCACTCACTCCCCCCCCCTTCTTGCCCTCCCCCTACTCCTGGAGGGACGGAGAGGAGAATCACAAAGAATGCAACTCCCACGGGTTGAGATAAGAACAGTTTAGTAACTCAGCTATAACGCAAATCACTACTGCTACCACCAATAATAGTAATGATAATAACAAGGGAAGAGAATATAACACCTCATCACTAGGAAACCGATAACTCTCCCCCACAGCCCCACCAAGCACCGACCGATACCTCCTCCAACCCTGCAGTCCACCTAGCCCTTCCAGGTAACTCCCAGTTACATCCTGGGCATGACGTGCTGTGGTGTGGAATACCTCTTTGGTCAATTTGGGTCAGGTGTCCTGTCTCTGCTTCCTCCCAGCTTCCCCTCCTCCCTGGCAGAGCATGAGGCTCACAAAGTCCTTGGCCAAACTAAAACATGATTTTTATCAGCTCTTCTCCCAGGCCGAAAGTCAAAACACAGCACTGCACCAGGTACCAAGAAGGAGAAAAATAACTGCTACTTGTAAACCCAGGACAAAGGGTGAGTTGGTGCTCTGACAAGAACAGTCATTGTAGGGAGACCGTTGTCTGTTTTTTAGTTTGTAGTCTTGGTTGAGTCTTTTATATATGTCTTTTGTGTCATATCATCTGTTCTTGTAAAATTATAGATGGGGTTTTTATCCAAGAATAGATTGAAAGAAAGACTCCAAACTTAGATCACTCTTATTTTTCCAAGGCGCTACGATTTGACACTTGGAGAAGGTGGTTTTTACTTACCAGCACCGTCTTATCCCCGTTCATTCCTTGGTCAGCGGTGGCCTAATAGTAAGCAGGCTGGATTTATGGGACCACGATTTCCTCCTCATATGATTAAGGTAATTTGCAGGGAGCAGATAATGGCACCAAATTGACAATGTTGTTTTCTTTTCATGGGGGGGGAGGTTGTTGTTCTATAGCAGGTGGTCGGCACATTGCAGAATTCCCATTCTTTCTGTGAGAGTGCTGAAGAAGAAAGATCCCATCATGAGCTGCCACAACATGATTCCCTAAATGGTGCTATTAGTTTAGATATTGGATCTAAACAAAAGGGACTGAAACATGATAATTTTGCTTGCCAAGTCAAACTGCTAAACCTTCTGAGATTTTCTTTGCTAAAACAAATGGATTGCTTGAAGCAGTGAGTTGTTTGTTCCATCTAGAACTTCTCACCTATGGTGTGTTTAGTATTCAGGAGCATTAAAACATTCCTAATTCATGTGAAATACTGTGAAAACAACAGCACAAATTTCATCGTTAACACTTTGTGCTGTTGTCCCGTTAGAATTTGCACTGCTGAACTGGCATGTGAGAACCTGTTAACTTCAGAAAATTTCACCTGAGATAGTACTTCATAAGTTTCATAAATATATTGGGGGGGGAAGGTGTGATGTGTGAAACAGCAACGGTGCATGTAAGGCAAAGTGATCTTGTTTAATAACTAATGAGGAAAATTTGCAAACCATTTTCTACTAAAGGTAGTACTTTTTTGCCTGTTAACGTCTGTGTTTTACTTGTAGATACCTGTAGCTGAGTCACCGAATCCTCAAGAAGTAATCTTGGGATCGCTGAACAGGATGTCAGAAAAAACAAGGTAAATTAACTACACTCTGATGAAAACAAGATTTCATACAAGTTTATCATTGTTTTACCCATTTACTAATTCTATTTAATAGAAAGCTTTAAACCAGTACAGCAAATTCCACACTGTACATGTAGGGTTGCAGACATGAGCACTGAACAGGCATTATTCTGATACTAAATACAATCAGACGCCTCCCAGAATAGTTCTGTTTCTTCATAGAATTATTTTCCTTTATTTTTACGATTGGATTTCTTTTCCTGATGTCAGTTCCCACCTCCTGCCCTCCCATTCTGGGGAGAGAGAGAAATCAATGAGTTGACTTTTTTCTAGTTGGGGGAGAGCGAAGGTAGTGGTGTTGGCTACTGATGTGAGGCAGAGCAGTGAGCAGAGGGAGACAAATGTGTTGGGTGTGGGTTTTAATGTACTACTTGCAAACTCAAGAGAAGAAAAACACCTTCTCTGGGCACTGCTGAACGTGTGAGAATCGGTTTCTAAAGCGACTGCCTTACAGAGTCCCTTTAGAAAGGTACAGTTTCCAAACTGTGTAAGGGAGTTTAGAAACATAGAGAGTTTACCAGTAGCCACCAAATCTTTTACTTCAAGGGAATTTGCTCCTGACATTTATCATTTAGGTGAACTTTTTCATGTGAAAAATTTGTTTTTATTTTGTCCCTGCATCTCGGAAGTCTGAGGAGCAGCTGCAAAATCAGATCGGAACCTCTTAAACAAGTATATCAGCACCCACCTCCCATGTATTCCTGGTAAATGAGGAGCTATGCAACAGAGTTTCCACACATTATTTTAGTCTCCAGGCTGAAGCAACAGGTCCTCCTGATAAATGAAAACGTTACTATTGCAGTGGATTTACATCGAACATCATATTTTTAACAATGATTGATGCAGAGCATGTCCTGTAAATCTCTTGTGTACACCAAGTAATACTTAAATCAGTCCCTCTCTGTGAAGCATTTACATTTTCTCACAGTTTCTCACAGTATGCTAGAGATTGGAAGGGACCTCAAAAGATCAGCTAGTCCAATCCCCCTGCCAGAGCAGGAACACCTAGATAAGGTTACACAGGAATGTGTCCAGGCGGGTTTTGAATGTCTCCAGAGAAGAAGACTCCACAACCTCCCTGAGCAGCATGTCCCAGTGTTCTGTCACCCGCACTGAGAAGAAGTTTCTTCTCAAGTTTAAGTGGTAACTCTTGTGTTCCAGTTTGTACCCATTGCCCCTTGTCCTATCATTGTTTGCCACTGAGAAGAGCCTGGCTCCATCCTCGTGACACCTCCCCTTTATATATTTATATACGCTAATAAGGTCACCCCTCAATCTCCTCCAAACTGTAGAGACCCAGCTCACTCAGTCTTTCCTCATAAGGGAGATGCTCCACTCCCTTAATCATCTTAGTTGCCCTGTGCTGGACTCTCTCCAGCAGGTCCCTGTCCTTCTTGAACTGAGGGGCCCAGAACTGGACACAATCTTCCAGATGCGGTCTCACCAGGGCAGAGTAGAGGGGAAGGAGGACCTCTCTCGACCTACTAACCACCCCCCTTCTAATACACCCCAGGATGCCATTGGCCTTCTTGGCCACAAGGGCACAGTGTCGGCTCATGGTCATCCTGTCGTCCACTAGGAACCCCAGGTCCCTCTCCCCTACACTGCTCTCTAACAGGTCTTTCCCCAACCTATACTGGAACCTGGGGTTGTTCCTGCCCAGATGCAGGACTCTACACTTTCCCTTGTTATATCTCATCAAGTTATTCCCCGCCCAACTCTCCAGCCTGTCCAGGTCTCTCTGGATGGCAGCACAGCCTTCTGGCGTGTCAGCCACTCCTCCCAGCTTAGTGTCATCAGCAAACTTGCTGACAGTACACTCAATTCCCTCATCTAAATCACTGATGAATATATTAAATAATACTGGTCCCAGTACTGACCCTTGAGGCACTCCACTAGATACAGGCCTCCAACTAGACTCCGCCCCATAGACTACAACTCTCTGGCTTCTCTCCTTCAGCCAGTTCACAGTCCACCTCACTACCCGACCATCCAGACCACACTTCCTCAATTTAGCTGCGAGTATGCTGTGGGAGACTGTGTCAAACGCTTTGCTGAAGTCAAGGTAGAGCACATCCACCGCTCCGCCATCATCCATCCACCGTGTTATTTCCTCATAAAAGGCTACGAGATTGGTCAAGCATGACCTCCCCTTGGTGAAGCCATGTTGACTGCCCCTCATAACCCTCTTATCCTTGATATGCCTTAAGATGGCACCAAGGATAAGGTGTTCCATCACTTTCCCAGGAATGGAGGTGAGGCTGACTGGTCTATAGTTACCCGGGTCCTCCTTCTTGCCCTTTTTGAAGACTGGAGTGACATTTGCTTTCCTCCAGTCCTCAGGCACCTCTCCCGTTTCCCAAGACTTGGTAAAGATGATGGAGAGCGGTCTAGCAATGACCTCCACCAGTTCCCTCAGCACCCGCGGGTGCATCCCATCTGGACCCATGGATTTATGGATGTCCAGATTGCTCAACTGGTCTCTAACCCATTCCTCATCGACTAAGGCAAACCGCTCCGTTGACCTGACTTCATCTGAGGTCTCAGCGGTACAGGGCTCTTCAGGACTGCCTCCAGCAGAGTAGACAGAGACAAAGAAGGCATTCAGTAACTCTGCCATCTCTGTATCTTCTGTCACCAGGGCACCCGTCCCGTTCATCAGCGGGCCTACATTGCCTCTGGTGTTAGTTTTATCTGCCGTGTATTTGAAAAAGCTCTTTCTGCTGCCCTTGACCCCTCTCGCCAGCTTTAATTCCAAGGAGGCCTTAGTCACCCTAGCTGCCTTCCTACGTCCTCTAGCAGCAGCCTTATATTCCTCCCAGGTGGACAGACCCTCCTTCCATGACCTGTAAACTCTCCTCTTCCACTTGAGCATACCCAGCAATTCCCTATTTAGCCACGCAGGTCTCCTGGCCCTCTTCCTTGACTTCCTATGTGTCGGGATGCTCTGATCTTGAGCTCAGAAAAAGCAGTCCTTGAACGTCAACCAACTCTCTTGGGCCCCTTTCCCTTCAAGCAGCCTAGCCCATGGGATTTCCCCTAGCAATCGCTTGAAGAGGCCAAAGTTTGCCCTGCTAAAGTCCAGGGTTGCGATTCTACTTGCTATTCTACTAGTCCTACCGCACAAGATCCTGAATTCCACCATCTCGTGGTCGCTGCAACCAAGGCAGCCCTCAACCTTCACTGCTTCGATCAGACCCTCCTTGTTAGTGAGGATGAGATCCAGCAGCGCACCTCTCCTGGCTGGCTCATCCACGATTTGCATGAGGAAGTTATCATCCATACACTGGAGGAACCTCCTGGACTGTGGCTGGGTTCCCGAGCAGTCCTCCCAGCAAACATCAGGGAAGTTAAAACCCCCACAAAGACCACGGCCTGTGACTGTGAGGCCGCTCTCAGCCGCCTGTGACTGTGAGGCCGCTGTCAGCTGCCTGTAGAAGGCCTCGTCAACTTCCTCACCCTGATCCGGTGGCCTGTAACAGACCCCCACAACAGTATCGCCCCTGCCAGCCTGCCCCTTAATTCTCACCCACAGACTCTCAACTCGCTCGTCATCTGTCCCTGGACAGAACTCAGTGCATTGTAGCTGCTCTCGCACATAAAGAGCAACCCCACCACCCCGCCTGGCTGGCCTGTCTTTCCTGAAAAGGACATAGCCCTCCATGACTATATTCCAGTCATGTGAGCTGTCCCACCACGTCTCTGTAATTGCCACCAGATCATAATCTCCTGACTTAACACAGGTTTCTAGCTCCTCCTGCTTATTTCCCATGCTGCGTGCATTGGTGTACAGACATTTCAGGGAGTGAGCTGAGCACACCAATTTCACCCTAGGATTACAGGAGGCCTCCCAGTCTTCATCAGTTCTGGAGTGCTGCCCCACTGGGGCAAGCCCAGCTACAACCCCATCTCCCTTTGAATCTAGTTTAAAGCTCTCCAAATGAGCCCTGCTAATTCGTGCCCCAGCATCCTTTTGCCTCTGTGAGATAAACCTTTCCCACATGCCATTGTCCAGAGTGGTGCCCTATAAAACCAGCCGTTTTCTGTTCAAACTGTAGCTAGAAACATTTTGCAAGCAAATACAGAAATGGAACTTGTAAGCCATAAATCTTAGTTTGTAGGATTTGGCCTACAAGAGACCTAGCTTTTCCAGCCAGCATATCTACATAGGTATGTAGTACTAAATCTTAAAACTGCATTTTCATCTAGAAAGCATTATACCTGCTGCTCAGTTGACAGAGGTTCAGTTTTGTACCAGTTTAAACTGGTTCAAAATGTGAAGCAAGGTAGAGCTTATTTTGTCAGAATAGTGTCAATTTTAAGTCAGCCCAGCTGAGCTGAAGTTTTCTGTAGATTTCTCTGCCTGCACTGCACTGGCACCGCGGCTGATGGAAGGGGCCGCACAGTTCCCATGCTGAGCGAAGCCACCTGCCTGGCTCTTCCTGGCCCCTGCAGCCACAAAAGGCAGCACTGAAAACAAGGAGCAGAAGAACTACACGAGTTTCAGTGCGACAGGAAGGGAGAAGTCTGTAGTCCCCACAGGGCTTTTCCTCAGCATGGCCAACCTCTAACAGGTGCTGCTTTAGGCCACTGAGCAGTCGGTCTGGCTCAGTAGCTACCCCTGGACTTAAAGCCCAATAGTAAAAGGGAAAAACAGGTTGAGAGTTTCTTCTTCACCCTGTGCCTCCAGCATGGAATTTGGGGCTTTCCCCTAAGAACAGTACATGCGCTGGGAGCAGAAACGCATCGTGGTAAAACCGCAGCTCCCGAGCCATGAGCGGCGTTGTTCCTTGCTCGGCGAGGAGGCGGCGGCTCCACTTCTCGCCGTCCTCACGTCCCGTCCGTTAGCTGCCATGAGCACAGAACCGCCCTGGGCCGCTCGCTGCTGCGGTCCCGCTTCCGGACGGCTCTCGAGGTGGGAGCCCGGAAAGCGACTCCCGGGCCGGGGCGGGGCGGGGCGGTCCGGGGCGGGGCGGGAGGGCGCTGAGGCGGCGCGGCGCTGCGGCTGTCCCCGCAGAGTGGTTGCCGCGGGTCTGCAGTGCAGAGCGCGGCTGGGTCGCAGCGTGAGGTGGAGTGAGAAGGGCGAGGCGAGGTGAAGCGAGGGATTCCTCGGAGCCGCGCTCTGCCCCCGCCTTCCGCGTCAGGGTCGCTTTGGTTTGGCTGTGTTTGGGCTCTTGCCGCTCCCGAGCGCGGACATGCTGCGTGCCGCGCCGGTCCGTGAGAGCGGCGGTGCCAGACTGCTTTTAGGGGCCAAAACCCGTCGGAAAGGCAGAGCGGGCGGTGAGCGGGTGGGTGCTTCAGGCCTAGCGCTGGTGACAGTTCCATTTGGAACTGGTATTATGACATCAACCGACTCTGAGAGCTTATCTTGCAGACCCTCAGACCCCGGTGACACACTGGGCAGCTGCGCCTTGGGAGAGCAGAGAAACCCCTGGGCGGACGGAGACCCCGATCCCGGAGCTGACAAACTCGGACCCTTTGCTTCCAGGTAAGGTTAAAGTGATAATTAACCTGCGGGTTTCCGGGGTTGGCAGCTGGATTATTTTTGATGAAAGTAAACAAGCATGGCATGTGTGTACGGGTTTGTGTGTGTGTGTGTGTGTGTGTTTTTGTATGTGTGTCTGTGTTCGAGATGTTCCTTATTTCGAATTTGTGTGTGTGTGTTTGGTTGGGTTTGGGGTTTTTTGAGGGGTGTTGGTTTTACTTTGTTGTTGTTGCTTTGGTTTGGGTTATTTTTCTTACGGTAGTGTTGCATTGTGGAAGTGTCGTTTGCAATTTAGAGACATAGAAGTGCCTTCGTGTCTTCATGTCTACCTGTAGTAGTTTTGTATTGCTCATATCTACTTAGGTGGTTGTGTATGTTACTGTTTTACGATCACCGCTGCAAATGTTTTGTCATGAGACAAATGTGTAATCGCTGCTCCCCACTTAAACGCAGTTTTGTGATGGGGGGGGTTTAGTTTGGTTGTTGTCGTTTGGGGTTTGTTTAGTATTTCTTACCAGCTATTTAGTTCTTCAAGTTATTTCTTTGATACTGAGTGACAGAATTTCTTTCTGGAATGCTTCTTGATAGTCTTAACCAGAACTTTTACCTCTGTTTCAGATAGGAGCAATGTCTTTAAAGAGCAGAATACCTTTGATATTTAAAGAGCGGTCATTCAGGTGCCCCAACAAACAGCCTGCCAAGAAGACAACAGCATGCACCGCAAACTTGGGCCGAGCACGTCCTGGGTTAGATGCAGAGAAAGAACCGAGAGGTTCTGTGTATTCTAGAACCTCTGAAAAACCTAAGCCTTTTGGCCGGGAAGAGCTAAGTAAGTGTGTCTTCTGTCCTTCTCCCCTTTTCTTCAGAACAAAAACCCAAAAGGTAGAAAACACAGTTCTCATTTGTTGCACTGATGTAAGACAGGCTTGTGAGGAATAAAGCCTTCAGCACTAGGCTGCAATTTTGTGGGTCCCCTAAGGCAACTGAAGGGGCTGGTGTTGGAAAACCTGTAGTTTTTTCTATTTAAAAATCTATTTGTAACTATCGGTTTTGAGGAGGTTTTTATAACACACAGACTCAGCAAGGTCTTCTGTGTTGTGCAGAGAAAAGTACATTTTACCTTTGTGTTTACTTCCATTATTCACAAGCCTTTGAATGCTAATCCTGCTGAGGAAGAGGTCTGGTATCTGTAGGGTTACCTGCTCAGCTAGTTACTCGCTTCCTTTTCCATCCTAGTTCTTACAATCTGTTCATTACGTGGTTTTGCGTGGTGGAGTAGACCTGGTTCCTCTGGGTGCTCCTGAAGAATGCTCCCTTTTAAACATCCCTTTTCAAACAGAAACAGTAAATATTTTTTGAAATCTAATTTTCTCGCAGTTGTTAACGATGGAATTGCCCCACCACGTAAAATTCTTTTTCCACCTGAGAAAATCTGCATGGATTGGCAACAGCCACTGAATGTTGGAGCTGGACTGCAGAATCTGGGCAACACGTGTTACCTTAATGCTACTCTCCAGTGTTTGACGTACACACCTCCTCTGGCCAATTACATGCTGTCTCGTGAACACAGCAAGTCATGTGAGTACTTTCTAACCTTATTATAAATATGTTGGGCAGCTGCAAAGGTGAAAGAACAAGAGTGATTCTGTGGAGAAAACGGGTGGCTTTCCCGTTTTACCTGTAGAAGCCGGCTTTGCACGCCACCTTAGTGGTCTTTTTCAACCTAAATGGTTCTGTGATTCCGCGCTTATTTAACAGGAAGCTCAGCATGGCATATCAAGTGCATTTGTTCATTTAATGCACAATGGTAAAATTGCAAATGAAGACCATTTCTTGCCTTGTGCGGATAACGAAGTACATTGTAAAGGAAGGCATTTGATGAACTTTTGGCATTTGGGTTTCCGGCTGGTAGAGAGGTGGTAAAATTTAGGATGTTGGCATCGTAGCTTCTTTGTCTCTGCAGCCTAGATACCGTAATGTGCTAATACTGCAATAAATGACATGTTCACTATTGACCCTTTAAGAAAGCCCCCACCCTAGAAAGCACTACGAGCTAATTTCTGCTGACGTGAAATGGAAATTTGTGTGGGGCAATGTTCAAATTTAGACTGGTTTTATTCTAGTTAAAGGTTTGTATTTTTTAACCCTTTGAATTTGCGTTCTTCCCATTTCCATTCTACACTCGAACTGATCTGGCATAGGAGCCTCTTTTCATATCCTTCTAGGTCTTTTTTGACAAAGGTACATGCATGCTTTTTGGGTTGGCATCTTAGTGTTTATTCCTAGAAATTTAACTGTTTTTCTGACATAGATAAAAATGTTTCCAGTTAAGAACCCTCTTGCAAAAAGGAGGGCAGAAATACCTATACATACCTTCCTTTAATCTTTCCTTTCTCCCAGAGGATTCTTAGCTCTGTGTCCTGTAGCTCACCTAACAGCAGCATGCTGAAAATCACACGCATTCTCTCTTAGCGCTGTGTCATCAATGTCAATAGTGTTTTTCATGGATAGTGTTTTTTGGTTTTGTTCTTTTTTGGTAGCAACGCTTATTTGACTAGACTGTCAACTAGGCTGTTGCTTCTTTCACTCTTCAGGTCACGAAAAAGGCTTCTGTGCGATGTGTACGTTGGAAGCTCACATTAACCAGGCCCTGTTTTTCTCTAATAATGCTATCAATCCTGTATCTGTCATCAATGGCCTTAAAAGTAAGTCATTTCAGATGGTTTTCTTCTGATATATTTGGTAACTTTTCAAAGCACTGTCTGATGCATAGAAACGATTTTGATACTTTTAGAAACGTGAGTTTTCTTTCAATTTCTAGGACATAAATATAACCACCTTCTTATTTATTAGGTATA
This sequence comes from Neopsephotus bourkii, assembly GCF_033783945.1. Classification (NCBI taxonomy): domain Eukaryota; kingdom Metazoa; phylum Chordata; class Aves; order Psittaciformes; family Psittacidae; genus Neopsephotus; species Neopsephotus bourkii. The sequence continues at coordinate 1,297,153 of NW_026900643.1, forward strand.
GGAGAGCATTTCCGTTACGGCAGTCAAGAGGACGCCCACGAATTCTTGTCCTTCACTGTTGATGCTCTGCAGAAAGCTTGCTTGAATGGAAGCACCACGTACGCGTAAACAAATTATTTAACCTTTAGATTGTTCTCTAGCCCCTTTTACTCCTTTCTTTACTATACTGCATTAAAATGAATGTCCTTGGTAAAAACTGTTTGAAGAGTTAACTCTGAGCCTCGCATCATCGGAGGTCTGATTCATCATTTCTTTCCAGATGGGATCCATCTTCTGAAGGCACCACACTTATTTATCAAATATTTGGAGGATATCTAAGATCCCAAGGTACTTGTTAAAAATCTTCCTGTCCTTTGAACTGGTCTGTGTCTGTTTGTCTGTAGTAAAGGACTTTGTGCTTTGACTAAAGTAAAATGTATGAAGACTTTAAATTTGTCCGGTCAGTGTTGAGCATTTGTATTTTGATTCCAGTAAAATGCTTGAACTGCCAAGCTGTTTCGGAAAGGCACGAACCATTCCTCAATATTACTTTGGCTATAGAGGTAAGGTGGCTTGTGAATACGGGTCGAGCTGTAGGGGTAGAGCTTTCCAAATAAAGTCATTTTACACTAAAAATATACACTGCTAAAAGGAAAGAGCTTGGTGGTGGGTGGGAGTGGATTGGACTTTGCTCTTGTGTGGAAGGCATCGAGATGTTCTCCATGTTTGCAGTGGGTTTAAGCTGTAAAAACAGTTATTACATCTACACAAACACCTCTACTCTAACACTTCTCGATTATTCTGCTTCAGCATCTATACCTCTATTGTTAGGCTGCTGGGTTTGGTTGTTCTCATTATTGAGGCCATAGCATAGTACAGATGCTGTCTGTGGCACTGCAAACTTTATGTTTTTATTTCAAAGTAGCATGATTTCCACAGGAGGTAAATGCTCAGCGTACTCTGAGGTTTCTGCCTCCTTCACAGTGGTTGCCGGTTGACAGTAGGTCGCTTGAGGATGAACTAGCAAGGTTCTCCCATTAACTACCAGGAAGTGTTTGAAATTTTGCATTTCCAGTGACTCAGTGCTCTACTTTCTTATTCATCCAGACCGTTACATCTGTCACCAAGGCTCTGGAACAGTTTGTGAAACCTGAACAACTGGGCGGAGAAAACAGCTATAAGTGTAGCAAGTAAGAGTCTTACTAATTCCATCTGAGTCCAAGAGAAGGCATTTAATGTGTCACATGAATATTTGGAAATAGAAGTCTTGTGACCATTAGCTCATATTAGACTTTTATTCCTACTGCTGCCTCCACTGGGTTTTATTAGCCTTCGTCCGTGTGAGGTTGCACACAGAAATATTTGTGTGGCCAGGAGTTAAAGGGGATGTCTGCTAAGTCGTGGTGAGCTGAAGCACGGAGCTAAGGACAGCGATTTGGGGTGGGAGGCAACCTCAGCTGGCTGAAGGTCCTAGTGCTCCCTGTGCAACAAAGTGGGATTGGGTCTCAGTGCATGTGAACGGTGGTCGTTAACATGAGCAGCCTCTAATGGCTCACTGAAAAATGTCTTGCATGGTTCTCATGCTGAATTGTTGGGAAGTCTTTCCTTTTTGTCATTAGGATAGAGGCTCGGGTGTTTGCTTGGCTATGAAAAGACAAGTCTAAGTCCTTTCTTTTGGAGAGCTGTCCGCTTACATGCTGTTACCTTCTGTCTATTAACAAACCTGAAGTGCAGCGTATGGGTTCATAAGCCTGTGCGAGGGATGAAAACTTGTTTGAGTTTTGGGAGGGGGAAGAATTTGCTGTTAAACCTTTGTCTGTGCTTGTTTTTTAAGGTGCGAAAACATGGTTCCTGCCTCCAAGAGGTACACAATACATCGCTCCTCCAAAGTTCTCATCCTGTCGCTGAAAAGATTTGCAGATTTGACTGGTGCCAAGATCAACAAGGTATATTTGCAGCTGTAAAGCAGCTTTATCTTCTTGGAATGGGACATTTCCCCAGGAAAATAATCGTTTTAAACAGGGGAAGTTTAGATTGGATGTAAGGAAGAAGTTCTTTACTGTTAGGCTGGTGAGGCACTGCAATGGGTTGCCCAGGGAAGCTGCGAATGCTCCATCCCTGGCGGTGTTCAGGGTCAGGTTGGGCAGAGCCTTGGGTGGCATGGTTTAGTGGGAGCTGTCCCTGCCCATGGCAGGGGGTTGGAACTAGATGATCTTAGAGGGCCTTTCCAACCTTCACTGTTCTATGATTCTATGATTTAAAAGTTGTTAATGTTTGCAGGCTGTAAGTATAATAACAATAGTCTAAGAAAAGTCAATCTAACAACTATGGCTTACGGTAACCATGAGAGTATGCCTCAGTCTTAGAGCTAATTCTGCAGAAAACAGTTCTCTGCAGCTTAAATTATGAAATATTGTTTCTGAGAATAGGTATTTTTAAATGAATCAAGAATATATTTGTGTGATCCTAGCCTGTGTTTTTAGAAGGGTTTTTCTCAGGCTGTTCCATGAAGTGTTTCGGGGTGATTTTTGAATCTTCCTGTTTTGTGTTTAGGATGTAGAATACCCTGAATATTTGGATCTTCGAGCATATATGTCCCAGTCAACGGGAGAGCCACTCGTGTATTCTTTATATGCAGTTCTTGTTCATTCTGGTTCCAACTGCAATTCAGGACACTACATCTGCTTCATAAAGGTGGGTATCAGCTTGATTTCTAACAGGGTAAAATAAACCAAGAAAATAAATGTTACTGGCAACCACCGTTTTGATGGAGAAAGGTTGACTGACGCGTTCTGTTTGATTTGTTTGGTACGTTTTGTGCTGTCGTGTTCCGCCTGTGATGTCATTTGGACCACATGCATTTTGTCTGAAGATACCACTGTCTTTTGTTTGCAGGCCGGGAACGGATTTTGGTATCAAATGAATGATGCCATAGTGCGGCGTTCTGATATCAAAAAGGTTCTCAATCAGCAAGCTTATTTACTTTTTTATATCAGGTAATACCAGCTACGGAATCTGTTCAGAATATATTTACTTTCCTGTTAATGATACTTTTCTTTTTTTCCAAGTGTTTTTCTTTCTCTCCTAGGAAAAGTTTAGTGTTTCTGTAATTCAGTTCTGTCTAACTTGAACCTTCCGCAGTCATTTACTATTTTTCATTGCTTGGCATTAAACTGGTGTGCTTGTGTACTTGCTCTGTATCTGCTCTATGTAGCTGGCTAATATAGCAGAGGAGAAATTATGCCATGGATGGTGTAAGGGTGAGTTGCTGCTCTGACAAGAACAGTCATTGTAGGGAGACCATTGTCTGTTTTTTAGTTTGTAGTCTTGGTTGAGTCTTTTATATATGTCTTTTGTGTCATATCATCTGTTCTTGTAAAATTATAGATGGGGTTTTTATCCAAGAATAGATTGAAAGAAAGACTCTAAACTGAGATCACTGTTATTTTTCCAAGGCGCTACGATTTGACACTTGGAGAAGGTCGTTTTTACTTACCACCACCAGCAAATGTAAGTCCTACATTTGGCTCTGATGCTACAGTCCCTTCCAGTCCAGAGCCTTCAGAAAAATCTGAGGTGTCGAATGGCGTGTTTAAAATGAATTGCAACATATCTTCCGATGGAATTGTAATTGGCAAGGTGGTCGGCACATTGCAGAATTCCCATTCTTTCTGTGAGAGTGCTGAAGACTAAACAAAAGGGACTGAAACTTGATGATTTTGCTTGCCAAGTCCAACCGCTAAACCTTCTGAGATTTTCTTTGCTAAAACAAATGGATTGCTTGAAGCAGTGAGTTGTTTGTTCCATCTAGAACTTCTCACCTATGGTGTGTTTAGTGTTCAGGAGCATGAAAACGTTCCTAATTCATGTGAAATACTGTGAAAACAACAGCACAAATTTCATCGTTAACACTTTGTGCTGTTGTCCCGTTAGAATTTGCACTGCTGAACTGGCATGTGAGAACCTGTTAACTTCAGAAAATTTCACCTGAGATAGTACTTCATAAGTTTCATAAATATATTGGGGGGGGAAGGGGTGATGTGTGAAATAGCAACGGTGCATGTAAGGCAAAGTGATCTTGTTTAATAACTGATGAGGAAAATTTGCAAACCATTTTCTACTAAAGGTAGTACTTTTTTGCCTGTTAACGTCTGTGTTTTACTTGTAGATACCTGTAGCTGAGTCACCGAATCCTCAAGAAGTAACCTTGGGGTCCCTGGCCTACAGCCACCTGAACAGGTTGTCAGAGCAAACAAGGTAAATTAACTGCACTCTGATGAAAACAAGATTTCATACAAGTTTATCATTGTTTTACCCATTTACTAATTCTATCTAATAGAAAGCTTTAAACCAGTACAGCAAATTCCACACTGTACATGTAGGGTTGCAGACATGAGCACTGAACAGGCATTATTCTGATACTAAATACAATCAGACGCCTCCCAGAATAGTTCTGTTTCTTCATAGAATTATTTTCCTTCATTTTTACGATTGGATTTCTTTTCCTGATGTCAGTTCCCACCTCCTGCCCTCCCATTCTGGGGAGAGAGGGAAATCAATGAGTTGACTTTTTTCTAGTTGGGGGAGAGCGAAGGTAGTGGTGTTGGCTACTGATGCGAGGCAGAGCAGGGAGCAGAGGGAGACAAATGTGTTGGGTGTGGGTTTTAATGTACTACTTGCAAACTCAAGAGAAGAAAAACACCTTCTCTGGGCACTGCTGAATGTGTGAGAATCGGTTTCTAAAGCGACTGCCTTACAGAGTCCCTTTAGAAAGGTACAGTTTCCAAACTGTGTAAGGGAGTTTAGAAACATACAGAGTTTACCAGTAGCCACCAAATCTTTTACTTCAAGGGATTTTTGCTCCTGACATTTATCATTTAGGTGAACTTTTTCAAGTGAAAAATGTGTTTTTATTTTGTGCAGTGTCCCTGCACCTCAGAAGTCTGAGGGTGATCGTCTTATGGAAACCATAGTGACGGAAACAGTGTTTGCCTGTGAACATGAGGTGAAGATAGACGACTCCAAAAAAACTGACAAAGGGCGCTACCAAAGGAAGAGACAATACTCTGACATTGAAGAGGAGAAGCAAAGCAGGAGCAAAGTGGATGATTGTTCCTGCAAAAGGAGGTGCTCTCGCAGCATGGAAACAAATAAGCAGTATCATCATAAGCAGGACTATTGCAGTGAAGGCAAGTACAGACCTTCCCATAATGAAACAAACAGTCCAAATAATGGCAAAAGCTCAGGAAAATACTCTGATTATGGATCCCGAAGCAGAGAAAGAACAGAACAAGACAGGAATAGGTATTACCATTCCAAAGGAGAGAGAACCTGGAGCAGGAAAAGATACTATCAAGATGAAGCACGGAGATGGGAAATACGCAGATATTACGAGGATTATGACTCTTTTCGTAGAACAGGAGATGGTAGAGAGAGGAAGTCCTCTCATTTTGATGAAGACTTTGAAAAATGGAGTCAATTCTCGAAATCACAGAGGGATGATCCCTGCAAGAGCAGATGGGCTGACAACACTCCCTGCAGAGAGGAAGGTGCCCATCACTTGAGCAGCCACAGAGGAAACCTCCGTCATTGTTCAGTACCTCAGCAGCAGTCTGAAAAACACTCTCGGGAAGGGCACGCACCTCCACCTGCCTCAGCTCATGCACAGTTTGACAACTCTCTCTGGGAAAATGAGAAACTGAGGCTTGGCAAGAGGAAGCATGGCGACACAGAAGGAAGCGAAAGCGAAGTGGAAAAGAAACGCCGCTAGATGATAAATATCAAGAGAAGGATTACAAGTAAGCAGGAATTCCAGCATAATCCGCCATTTTTTCCCTAACTCTTTTCTGAATGTGTCTCATGCCTGCCTTTTTCCCATTTTGATTTATATAGGATAATCTGACTACGGGTTGGTCATTAGGCTGGTCATTAGGTTGGTCAAGCAAACATAGGAAGGATGTTGCCGAATAGCACTAGAATGCTAGATCTGGAGCACAAAGTTAAGAACCTGTCATGGTTTATGCCCAGCCTGCTGGACCCAGGACAGAACCACATCCGCGCACTGCTCTTGATTACGTTGCAACAATTACATATTTTTAATTCCACATATGTCACAATTAGCCCCTGTAAGGACTTGTGTACAAACTAAGACTTACTGTTCTTTAATCTGAGGGCTTATGTTTGTTGCATCTGAAGTCAGATGTGCAGAAATTACTACAAAACAGCTGACACACAGCAAGTCACCACCTGTGGTGAAATAAATAACATTCCATACATGCATCGAATGCTGCATCCATTTTCCTATTTTTAACCTGCATGTTTCCCTCAGACTTCAGGATTTGGATGGCCTTGTGTTCCGCATTGACAATGACTAGGACTGGTTTGGCTTTAGTGAATGCTTTTGCTCGCAGGTGGCCCACTCCGGTTATTTCTAAACCAGGCAAAAGTATAGGAAGAAGTTAAATGCCTTGCACCCCACCACACAGGTCAGGGGCACTAAGATTACTGTGCTATCTGTGTAGGCGTAAGAAATGTTAGCCAATAAACACAGTGATAGAACCCCACTTTGATCCACTGCTTGCAACACAAGTGGGTGCTGCAGAAAAAATAAGGACTTGGAGATCAGTATGATCAGACAAAAGGCGTTTATTGCAAAGCCTTAACTCCTTAAATACTATTGCTTACAAACACAGTGATTTGGCATATTATGATTGGATACATGTATGGAAGACCCTTAGTGACTAACATATAATTGGTTAAGCACAGGTGTGAGAACTTGACTTCAAAAGCTTGCCAACAGTCCACAGTTCTCATAACTCGGTGAATTCCAGCTTCTTCTTATCTTGCTTGCTTAAGCTTCCTCGGGGCTCTCATAGCCTTGCTGTATCTTTTGGGATTATTCAGAGTTCATGTACCAAATATCCATTCTCCTGTGAGAACAATGTCTCCACAAGTGGGATATGAGGGCTGTGGAAAGCAATTTGTTAAGTCTGCAGAATTTTAGTATTTTCTCAAGTCCATGGATGTTCATGAACTTCCTCCTGTGGAAGGTCCGTCTTTAAAAGTATTAAATAAATGGGTCCCAAGTAGGAATTTTCACCTTAGCATAGATCCAAAATGCAGTCAGTTTGGATGTGGGGAAGCTACCTTCTCAAGTCTGTTGGATAATATTGTCACAGAGCAGATGGAGCTGTGTGCAGGCTTGAGACTTCTTTTTCGGAAACCTAACTACTGAGACAGGGTTTGATGTTAAATGTCATGACATGGAGTGACATTGCTTTCTTTTGTCTTTCAGATACAAAGCTCACTGATGGAATCCTTCGATACCCAAACTAAACCTACTGTCAAAACCAACAATGTCTTATCATCTGACTCTTTACCATCAAAACTGTGTACAATCAAAGCTGATGGTTTATCATCAAACCTGGCTGTTTACCATCAAGAATGACTCTACCATCAAAACTGACTGTTTACCATGAAACCTGGCTTTGCCATCAAAACTGACTCTTTACCACCAGACCTGACTGTTTACCATCAAACCTGGCTTTACCATCAAAAATGACGAGTCTTTACCTTCAAAAACGACTCTTTATCTCCAAACTGGACTTTGTCAATGTTGACCATCAAAACTTTGAATTTATTATTGAAACATTTACCGTCAAAATCCATATATTTTAATTCCGTTTTCTTAATATCCTGTCACTTGTCTGAAGTCTCAGTTGTCTGGGTTTGTCTCCCTAAAGTGGCTAGCTAAAGACAAATTCATACTGTGATTTTAATTTTGATTATGCACTGGTCCTGCATCAGGAGACCAGTGACTGGGAACCTCTGTGAAATACAGTTCATCTGACGAATCTCTCTGATCTAATTAATCGACTTGAGAAGAGATCCGAGTTGTTCCCCTGCTTGCCTTATATTTGACCGAAGATCATGGAAGGCAACGGTCAAAATCCCTCCTTAATTCAGGGTGGGAAACCAGCTCTTAATGGAGTAACGTTCATAGCAAGACAGCTATGAGTGTTCAGCCTTACAAAAACAACCGATTTTGCAGCTGAGGAGTTTTCTCTCTGAAAAATTCAACCTGTCAATTTAAATCAGTGTGCTTAAAGGTAGGCAAAGAGGCCTTTTACTTACAGGAGCAGCTGCAAAATCAGATCGGAACCTCTTAAACAAGTATATCAGCACCCACCTCCCATGTATTCCTGGTAAATGAGGAGCTATGCAACAGAGTTTCCACACATTATTTTAGTCTCCAGGCTGAAGCAACAGGTCCTCCTGATAAATGAAAACGTTACTATTGCAGTGGATTTACATCGAACATCATATTTTTAACACTGATTGATGCAGAGCATGTCCTGTAAATCTCTTGTGTACACCAAGTAATACTTAAATCAGTCCCTCTCTGTGAAGCATTTACATTTTCTCACAGTTTCTCACAGTATGCTAGAGATTGGAAGGGACCTCAAAAGATCATCTAGTCCAATCCCCCTGCCAGAGCAGGAACACCTAGATAAGTTTACACAGGAATGTGTCCAGGCGGGTTTTGAATGTCTCCAGAGAAGAAGACTCCACAACCTCCCTGAGCAGCATGTCCCAGTGTTCTGTCACCCGCACTGAGAAGAAGTTTCTTCTCAAGTTTAAGTGGTAACTCTTGTGTTCCAGTTTGTACCCATTGCCCCTTGTCCTATCATTGTTTGCCACTGAGAAGAGCCTGGCTCCATCCTCGTGACACCTCCCCTTTATATATTTATATACGCTAATAAGGTCACCCCTCAATCTCCTCTTCTCCAAACTACAGAGACCCAGCTCACTCAGTCTTTCCTCATAAGGGAGATGCTCCACTCCCTTAATCATCTTAGTTGCCCTGTGCTGGACTCTCTCCAGCAGGTCTCTGTCCTTCTTGAACTGAGGGGCCCAGAACTGGACACAATATTCCAGATGCGGTCTCACCAGGGCAGAGTAGAGGGGGAAGGAGGACCTCTCTGGACCTACTAACCACCCCCCTTCTAATACACCCCAGGATGCCATTGGCCTTCTTGGCCACAAGGGCACAGTGTCGGCTCATGGTCATCCTGTCGTCCACTAGGAACCCCAGGTCCCTCTCCCCTACACTGCTCTCTAACAGGTCTTTCCCCAACCTATACTGGAACCTGGGGTTGTTCCTGCCCAGATGCAGGACTCTACACTTTCCCTTGTTATATCTCATCAAGTTATTCCCCACCCAACTCTCCAGCCTGTCCAGGTCTCGCTGGATGGCAGCACAGCCTTCTGGCGTGTCAGCCACTCCTCCCAGCTTAGTGTCATCAGCAAACTTGCTGACAGTACACTCAATTCCCTCATCTAAATCACTGATGAATATATTAAATAATACTGGTCCCAGTACTGACCCTTGAGGCACTCCACTAGATACAGGCCTCCAACTAGACTCCGCCCCATAGACTACAACTCTCTGGCTTCTCTCCTTCAGCCAGTTCACAGTCCACCTCACTACCCGACCATCCAGACCACACTTCCTCAATTTAGCTGCGAGGATGCTGTGGGAGACTGTGTCAAACGCTTTGCTGAAGTCAAGGTAGACCACATCCACCGCTCTGCCATCATCCATCCACCGTGTTATTTCCTCATAAAAGGCTATGAGATTGGTCAAGCATGACCTCCCCTTGGTGAAGCCATGTTGACTGCCCCTCATAACCCTCTTATCCTTGATATGCCTTAAGATGGCACCAAGGATAAGGTGTTCCATCACTTTCCCAGGGATGGAGGTGAGGCTAACTGGTCTATCATTACCAGGGTCCTCCTTCTTGCCCTTTTTGAAGACAGGAGTGACATTTGCTTTCCTCCAGTCCTCAGGCACCTCTCCCGTTTCCCAAGACTCGGTAAAGATGATGGAGAGTGGTCTAGCAATGACCTCCGCCAGTTCCCACAGCACCCGCGGGTGCATCCCATCTGGACCCATGGATTTATGGATGTCCAGACTGCTCAACTGGTCTCTAACCCATTCCTCATCTGCTCCGTTGGCCTGACTTCATCTGAGGTCTCAGAGGTACAGGGCTCTTCAGGACTGCCTCCAGCAGAGTAGACAGAGACAAAGAAGGCATCCAGTAACTCTGCCATCTCTGTATCTTCTGTCACCAGGGCACCCGTCCCATTCACCGGTGGGCCTACATTGCCTCTGGTGTTAGTTTTATCTGCCATGTATTTGAAAAAGCTCCTTCTGCTGTCCTTGACCCCTCTCGCCAGATTTAATTCCAAGGAGGCCTTAGTCAGCTGCCTTCCTACATCCTCTAGCAGCAGCATTATATTCCTCCCAAGTGGCCAGCCCCTCCTTCCATGACCTGTAAACTCCTCTTCCACTTGAGCATACCCAGCAATTCCCTATTTAGCCACGCAGGTCTCCTGGCCCTCTTCCTTGACTTCCTACGTGTTGGGATGCTCTCATCTTGAGCTCAGAAAGAGCAGTCCTTGAACATCAACCAACTATCTTGGGCCCCTTTACCTTCAAGCAGCCTTGCCCATGGGATTTCCCCTAGCAATTGCTTGAAAAGGCCAAAGGTTGCCCTGCTGAAGTCCAGGGTTGCAATTCTACTTGCTATTCTACTGGTCCTACCACACAAGATCCTGAATTCCACCATCTCGTGGTCGCTGCAAGCAAGGCAGCCCTCAACCTTCACTCCTTCGACCAGACCCTCCTTGTTAGGGAGGATGAGATCCAGCAGCATACCTCTCCTGGTTGGCTCATCCACCATTTGAATGAGGAAGTTATCATCCGTACACTGGAGGAACCTCCTGGACTGTGGCTGGGTTGCTGAGTAGTCCTTCCAGCAAACATCAGGGAAGTTAAAATCCCCCACGATGACCACGGCCTGTGACTGTGAGGCCGCTCTCAGCTGCCTCAGAAGGCCTCGTCAACTTCCTCACCCTGATCCGGTGGCCTGTAACAGACCCCACAACAGTATTGCCCCTGCCAGCCTGCCCCTTAATTCTCAGCCACAGACTCTCAACTCGCTCGTCATCTGTCCCTGGACAGAACTCAGCGCATTGTAGCTGCTCTCGCACATAAAGAGCAACCCCACCACCCCGCCTGGCTGGCCTGTCTTTCCTGAAAAGGACATAGCCCTCCATGACTATATTCCAGTCATGTGAGCTGTCCCACCACGTCTCTGTAATTGCCACCAGATCATAATCTCCTGACTTAACACAGGTTTCTAGCTCCTCCTGCTTATTTCCCATGCTGCGTGCATTGGTGTACAGACATTTCAGGGAGTGAGCTGAGCACACCGATTTCACCCTAGGATTACAGGAGGCCTCCCAGTCTTCATCAGTTCTGGAGTGCTGCCCCACTGGGGCAAGCCCAGCTACAACCCCATCCCCCTTTGAATCTAGTTTAAAGCTCTCCAAATGAGCCCTGATAATTCGTGCCCCAGCATCCTTTTGCCTCTGTGAGATAAACCTTTCCCACATGCCATTGTCCAGAGTGGTGCCCTATAAAACCAGCCGTTTTCTGTTCAAACTGTAGCTAGAAACATTTTGCAAGCAAATACAGAAATGGAACTTGTAAGCCATAAATCTTAGTTTGTAGGATTTGGTCTACAAGAGACCTAGCTTTTCCAGCCAGCATATCTACATAGGTATGTAGTAGTAAATCTTAAAACTATGCATTGTTTTCATCTAGAAAGCATTATACCTGCTGCTCAGTTGACAGAGGTTCAGTTTTGTACCAGTTTAAACTGGTTCAAAATGTGAAGCAAGGTAGAGCTTATTTTGTCAGAATAGTGTCAATTTTAAGTCAGCCCAGCTGAGCTGAAGTTTTCTGTACATTTCTCTGCCTGCACTGCACTGGCACCGTGGCTGATGGAAGTGGCTGCACAGTTCCCATGCTGAGCAAAGCCACCTGCCTGGCTCTTGCTGGCCCCTGCAGCCACAAAGGGCAGCACTGAAAACAAGGAGCAGAAGAACTACACGAGTTTCAGTGCAACAGGAAGGGAGAAGTCTGTCGTCCCCACAGGGCTTTTCCTCAGCATGGCCAACCTCTAACAGGTGCTGCTCTAGGCCACTGAGCAGTCGGTCTGGCTCAGTAGCTACCCCTGGACTTAAAGCCCAATAGTAAAAGGGAAAAACAGGTTGAGAGTTTCTTCTTCACCCTGTGCCTCCAGCATGGAATTCGGGGCTTTCCCCTAAGAACAGTACGTGCGCTGGGAGCAGAAACGCATCGTGGTAAAACCGCAGCTCCCGAGCCATGAGCGGCGTTGTTCCTTGCTCGGCGAGGAGGCGGCGGCTCCTGGCGGGGCTTGCTGCCTCCCGCGGGGAATCGAACGCTTCGAACGGTTCCACTTCTCGCCGTCCTCACGTCCCGTCCGTTAGCTGCCATGAGCACAGAATCGCCCTAGGCCGCCCGCTGCGGCAGAAAAAAATAAGGACTCGGAGATCAGTATGATCAGACAAAAGGCGTTTATTGCAAAGCATTAACTCCTTAAATACTGTTGCTTACAAACACTGTGATTTGGCATATTATGATTGGATACATGTCTTGAAGACCCTTAGTGACTAACATATAATAGGTTAAGCACTGCTGTGAGAACCAAGGACAGAAACACATCTGCGTAGTGTTCTTGATTTGGTTACAACAATTATATATTTTTAATTCCACATATCCCACAATTAGCCCCTGTCAGGATTTGTGTACAAACCAAGACTTACTGTTCTTTAATCTGAGGGCTAACGTTTGTTGCATCCAAAGTTAGATGTGCAGAAATTACTCAAAATAGCTGAAACACAGCAAGTCATCACCTGTGGTGAAATAAATAACATTCCATACATGCATCAAATGCTGCATCTGTTTTCCTATTTTTAACCTGCATGTTTCCCTCAGACTTCAGGATTTGGATGGCCTTGTGTTCCGCATTGACAATGACAATCGCAAACGGAAGAAAAAGAAGAAAAAGAAGAAACACATCAGGAAACTGAAAGACTTCTCAGAATATTTAGATTCTCGTCTCGAGAAGATGACACAGGAGGAGAAGAAGAGAGTACCCATTTTTTCAGGCAACTATTTACGTGAGCAATACAGAAACCAGGGCAGTGAAGAAAACTACAAGGACAGGAAGCCTTCTGGGGCAGGTGACAACAAGAAATACAGCTTCATCCCATCCAGTGAGTATGTGAAAGGTAAAAAGGCATAGGATGTTTGCAGGACTCCTTTTTACTGACAGAGACACTTGTTACGCTTGAAACAACCTTTAAATGCTTTTGTACAGTAGTCCAAGTTGTAGATGATGACATGAGACTTCCAGGCTAGTAATATTGTAGTAAAGCAACGTCTTCCCCAAAATGTCTGCCAGGGTAATTGATTTAAATAAAATACTATGTTCAGCTGTTTCACCACATAGAAACGGAGCTGACTGCTTATTCAGACGAACCTCAGTTGTTGATAATATTGAACTGTGGTTCCAGATATAGCTCAGTCTTCTCCTAAACACAGTTGTTAACCTCCCAGAGGACGCTTTGAAACTTAAGACCTGGAGAGTATGTTAAATTCCTGCCACTGGTTTAGTTCCTTCTGATTGTTTTCTGTTAGCATAGTCTTAAAAATATAGAGAAGCGGCCTGAGGGAAAACTCTTTTGTAATCGGAAGAAATTCATCTACTCTAGATCTGGTTTGGCTTTAGTGAATGCTTTTGCTCGCAGGTGGCCAACTCTGGTTATTTCTAAACCAGTCAAAAGTATAGGAAGAAGTTAAATGCCTTGCACCCCACCATACAGGTCAGGGGCATTAAGATTAGTGCGCTGTCTGTGTAGGCGTAAGAGATGTTAACTGATAAACACAGTGATAGAACCCCACTTTGATCCACTGGTTGCAACACAAGTGGGATATGAGGGCTGTGAAAAGCAATTTGTTAAGTCTGGAAAATCTGAGTATTTCCTCAAGTCCATAGATGTTCATGACCTTCCTCTTGTGGAGTGTCCGTCTTTAGAAATGTTAAATAAATGTGTGTCAAGTAGGAATTCCTGGATAATGGAATCTCTCTCAAAAAAGGCCACCGCAGCAGTGTGTTTTTAAAGAGCCTGGAACCTCTCAAACAGGCTAGGGACAGACAACAGCTAAGAAGGAATTGTTAGGTTGTGCCTTTTCACCAGGACTCCCCAGTAAATTAATAAGGATGGAAAGGGCATGTGATAATGTGTAATTTAAGGAAAATGGAGGTGAGATAGGAGAAGGAGCAGCTTTAAAGGAGTTGCTTTCCTGCATTCCTACAAATTCTCTCCAGCAAGTTTCTACAGGCTTCTGAAGGTTTAGTGCGTGAGATTTGGTGAGCTTGAACACAAGACTGTTGGTAAAACAAGGATACTGTCTAGACAAAACCTCACCTAAATTTACCTAAGTACCACTTGCTATGAAAGGAGGTAGCTTTGTCCTAATACTGTGTACAGTTTCCTCACCTTAGCATAGATCCAAAATGCAGTCAGTTTGGATGTGGGGAAGCCACTGTCTCGAGTGTGTCGGATCCTGTAGTCACAGAGCAGACGGAGCTGTGTGCAGGCTTGAGACCTCTTTCAGAAACCCAACCACTGAGACACGGTTTGATGTTGAACATCATGGCAGGGAGTGACATTGCTTTCTTTTATCTTTCAGATGCAAAGCTACTGATGGAAGCCTTCAATACCCAACCTAAACCTACCAACAAAACCAGCTACTTCCCACCCTCAATCCTGACTTCTTACCTTCAAAACCATCGACTCTTTACCTTCAAAAACTATGACTCTTTACATGGAACTCGACATCACCAATATTGACCATCAAAACTTAGAATTTATTATTAAAACATTTACCATCAAGACAAAATCCAATCATAAGTGGTGCTTAACATTTCTGTACAGAATTTTACCATGAAGGACTTTGTTCTAGCTTTGAACTTGAGACTTTGTTTTTTAAGACATACTTCTAATCCAAAAGGGTGGAAACTTCTTAAAACTGCTGAACATTGTAAATTACCATATTAACATCTCACAAGTGTGAGATAAGGCCCTGGAATAGACCATCTCAAATGCTGCTTATTACAGACTCAGGTTGACTTTATGTTATTCATATTGTGTTACTCCAAGTTAGACATCTGGTGCAAGAGCAACCAGGGATTACAAAAATTGCA
Organism: Neopsephotus bourkii; assembly: GCF_033783945.1. NCBI lineage: Eukaryota > Metazoa > Chordata > Aves > Psittaciformes > Psittacidae > Neopsephotus > Neopsephotus bourkii. The sequence goes on from NW_026900643.1 coordinate 1,312,275, forward strand.
ACTGACAGTCTGTATATTTAATTTAAAGACTTATTTAATATTTCACAGGTAGAATTTTTTGCAAGAGCTTCATCTTCTTTCCTGTTCTTTCGGACACTAGGAACTAATGTACTTCACATACGAGTTATAGTCAAGATCTGGAAGGAAATCATCTGGTTCTCAGCATTGTGAAACAACAGATATGCAGTTTTGAATGTATTTCTCAAGATGATCACTGATTTTCTTCCATATGTTTTAACCACATTTTCTTAATATACTCTCACTTGTCTGAAGTCTCAGTTGGCTGGTTTTGTCTCTCTGAAGTGGCTAGCTAAAGACAAATTCATACTGTGATTTTAATTTTTATTATTAAATGCTATCAAACTGTGATGCACTTATTATTCACTGGTCCTGCATCAGGAGATGAGTGGGGAACCTGTATTAAATACAGTTCATCTGAATAATCTGTCTGGTTTATACAAGCTGTGTTGTTCAGAGATGTTTAAAGTTTGATCTTTGTTTTTTTTAAAGATAAAAAGCACTTGCCCCACTGTAAATATATAGCATGTAAAATTTATATAGTATATAAATACAGCAAAGTTAAAATGGCTTTTTACTGGAGTTTTACTGGAGTTATTTAACATGCAGTATGTCATGTGAATTGACAGCTTTCAGAGTGTGTTTGATGCTCAAGAAATCAGATCTTCCGTTCAGTGGTGGGGGAGATGATGCTGTCGCTGTGACCCAGAGAAGATCAGTAACTTGGGATTTCATCTGCCTAAACAAGAATGCAGAAGGCTTTCTCCTTTGGTGTTAAAAGCTTCCACCACCAGGCAGCAAGCTGGGAGCTCATCAGTAGCTTTTTACCGTGTGTGACACTAAATCAAAATCCAAAGGAGCAAGGTTAATGTTTCAGTAAATACTTAAAGAAATATTTTGGTACATGGAAAACCCCATAAAGCCAATCTATAAGTGTACCCTGCATAATGTTCCTATGGCAACAGTTCTGTGAAGTTACATAAAGTAACATGACAAAGAAACCACACACTGTTCCTGTATCTGGCTTTTTCTTCCTCTTTTGTCCTCTGGCTCCATGATTTGGTGTCTTGTCTTTGATGAATAACCCTGTCATAGGTGTATAAAAGGAGCTTCAGCATTGACTGCTTGTCATGGTTAAAGCCGAGCTGGTAATTCAGAACCATGCAGCCACTCGCTCACTCTCCCTTTTCTTCCACCCTGCTCCCAGAGGGATGGTGAGGAGTATCGAAAGAATGTAAATCCCACAGGTTGAGATAAGAACAGTAACTACGGTACAACACAAAACCGCTACTGCTTCTACCAATAGTAACAATGATGAGGGAACTAACAAGGGGGGGGGGGGAATATAAGCTAAAAGGGGAGAAGAAAAAACAAACCAATAAACACAAAGTCATGCTCAATACAATTGCTCAGCACCCACCAACTGATACCCAGCCCAACCTCAGCAGCTATATGGGCCTTCCAGGTATCTCCCCCCAGTTCATACACTGGATATGATGTGCTGTGGTATGGAACACCCCTTTGGCTAGTTTGGGTCAGGTGTCCTTTCCCTGCTTCCTCCTGGTTTCCCATGCCCCTCCTCACTGGCAGAGCATGAAACTGAAAAGTCCTTGATCAGCGTAAGCATTACATAGAAACAACTTAAACATCGGTGTCTTGTAGCACTGTTCTCAGACTGAAGTGGAAAATAGCACTGCACCAGCTACTAAGAAGGAGAAAAATAACTCCTACAGGTGAACCCGTTACAGTATCACCCATGGAATATCCATGCCATTTAGGTCATGTGCAAATCACATTTTTTTTTTCACTATACCATTGCTTTTTGTCTCATATATATATACACACAAAGAGATACAATTCCTTAGGCCATGGACCATCCCTATAAAGTTTGCTGAATTCACTCAGTCCACAGTGTTAGGCTCCATCTCTTGTAACAGCCTCTCAGGGCGGGAGAGACAGTGTGTTGGGTTGGGTTGTTGCCTGTTGACAACACTGCTGAACTCATCTGGTCACTGCTGAGCTTGTCTGGTTTCATCAAAGTTCATTCTCTGTTGGGATGATGTTCAGAGGGAAGTCAAGGTCACTCTGTTGCTGCTCTTGGCTTTCTTATGACTTTATTCTCCACTGACGTTCACGACAGCACATACCTTCTTTTCAAAGCCCAGAGTGGTAGAGATGGGCATCTGGCTGATGGGCTATAGAAGCACTGTAGAGCAGTCAATGGCATATGAGTTCATTGACTGTTTTCCCCCCAGATTAAACCCCCTTGAGGTACACACTGGACTTCCCCATGTTCCCACATTACCTACCAAGTATATCCAGGCACCTGAGCAAAAGCAATCCCACAAGTGGGTTTGCCTCTACCTGAAGCAGGAATAACCCAGACTGTCTTCCCCAGCAAATTCTTTATGTGCACCACAGGAACTTTATCCCCCTCTACAATATGTGAAAGTTCTGACTGGGCTGGGCCAGCCCTGTTGGCAGATCCTCTGGTGCTGACCAACCAGGTGGCTTTTGGTAAAGGCGTATCCCAGTGTTTGAAAGTCCCACCACCCATTGCTCTCAGTGTAGTTTTTAACAGCCCATTGGACCATTCAATTTTCCCAGAGGCTGGTGCATGGTAGGGGATGTGATATACCCACTCACTGCCATGCTCTTTGGCCCAAGTGTCTATCAGGTTGTTCCAGAAATGTGTCCCATTGTCTGACTCAGTTCTCTCTGGGGTGCTGTGTCGCCACAAAATCTGTTTCTCAAGGCCCAAGGTAGTGTTCTGGACAGTGGCGTGGGGCACAGTGTGTTTCCAGCCATCCAGGGGTTGCTTCCACCATGGTAAGCACATGGCGCTTGCCTTGCCAGGGCGATGGAAGTGTGATATAGTCAATGTGCCAGGCCTCCCTGTATTTGTACTTCAGCCATCGTCCTCCATACCAGAAAGGCTTCATCCTCTTGGCTTCCTTAATTGCAACATGTTTCACATTCATGAATAACCAAGGCAATAGTGTCCACTGTTAAGCCCACCCCTCAAATCATGAGCCCACCTTTATGTTGCATCTCTGCCTTGATGGCCTGAGGTGTCATGGGCCCAGCAAGCTAAAAATAATTCACCCTTATGTTGCCAATCTAAGTCCATCTGAGCCACTTCAGTCTTAGCAGCTTTTTCCACTTGTTCTGGTGCACCTCAGTGGTCTGACTCTTGGGTACATGAGCATATACATGGCATACCTTCACCACCAGGTTCTGCACCAGGGCAGTTACACCTTGCCCCAGTGGAGCAGCCCAGATGGGTTGACCTCTGCCATCTCCCCCACAGGGCATTTGCCACCACCCATGAGTCCGTATAGAGATAAAGTACTGTCCACTTTTCTCATTCAGTGATGTCCAGGGCCAGCTGGATAGCTTTCACCTCAGCAAACTGACTTGATTCACCCTCTCCTTCAGCAGTTTCTGCAACTTGCCATAAGGGACTCCATACAGCTCCCTTCCAACTCCGATGCTTTCTCACACCACATCAGGAGCCATCAATAAGCAAGGCATATTGCTTCTCACTGTCTGACAGTTGATTATATGGGGATTACATGAGGAGCTGGGTAGATTGGATAGATCATCTCTGAATTGTTTGAACTTCTGGGACAGTTTTTCCACAGCTGAAATGATGGAAGGGGTGAGATTGTCTTCCAGTTCTTGAAGCTGACAACTCACTTCATCCACTGGTGGTGGTGTTGCCTCGCGCCAGGTCATTGATGCCAATGAGTGGACATATGATGGTGGCGCATACCATGTAAGCTTCCACCACATGTGTCATGTACCTTCAACTTCATCTAGATCTGCAGCTGAATTCCTAGCATCTGCCCTACAATAGAATGGTTGATTCCCTCAGGGACTGGATGCCTCTCTCTATCATAGTCCACTTAGCTAAGCAACACATAACATCATTCTTGTAGGGAAACTTTTCCTTCACAGCTGCCAAGAGCCACCTCCAGAGGTCGAGGGCTCATTTCTCTTTTGCAATCGCTTTGCCAATTCCCCTTCCCTAGCAAGCGATCCCAGTTGCTTGGCTTCCCTACGTTCTAGTTCAGGACCATCTGCCCCATTTTCCCAGCATATGAGCAACCAGATGATCATGTGCTCACCTGGAAGATGGCTGAAATCTTTTTGCCTATTCTGCGGCTCAGTTGATGTCTGGGATCGAGAAGTTACCACTTCTTCTGCTTCACATATTAATAACTCCTATTCAGATGCCATTCACTGTAGGAAGTGCATTGGGTCTTCATCTTTCTTCACTGCACGAGTTGCTCTTTCTTTGTGGCCCTTGTTTGCTTTTCCCCTTGCTTATAGAGGCAACTGATACTGGCACAGATTGGTCCTTTGGGTTAGCTGCACTATCTACCACCATGTTTGGAGTGGCTGCAGGGTCTGTCACTGGAGTTGGAGCTGATGCTGTGCTTAGCAATTGAGTAGCTGCATTATCTGTTGCTTTGCCATCAGATCCAGAGACGTCTTTTTCCAGAGAGGGTCCATAGGCATAGGCCAAGCCCTAGCGCACTGACATAATTTGTCCCTCTCTGGTATTACCAGGGTGGCAGCACACTTTAAGTAAGCGTTTTACTAGTTTTTCTGGATTTTGCACTTTTCCAGGGGTGAAGTTCTAAAGCACCGGAGATAGCACTGTCCCAGATACCTGCCTATACTGTCCCAAACACCCTGTCACTCACAACTGTCAAGCCCTGGGTAAAAAATGTTGGTGGACCTCTTAGATCATCATTTAACCTTAGGTAAGACCTGACCCTGACTCTCCTTAACTTTCGTGATCAGACAAAATAAGGCATTCTCAGGGTCAGATGGTGTGTAAAACAAATGCTCTATGTGTGGCAACATGCTGATCCCCAGCAAAAGCAGCAGGCAGGTTTCAAAGATATTCAAAGGTGATCCAAAACCCATCCAGAACCCTTCAGAATTCCCAAATGCTGTTGTAAATAGCCTGGTAGGAGAGTGGGGAGTGTGAGACAATGTCTCCTTCACAGATTGACCCAAGGAGGGAGAAAATACACCCCCCCCCAGTGTATTTCCTTGAAATTTCCATTATATGACTCCTAATCTATAGCTGTGACAAGCACACTGGAAACGCAAGCCAGACCTATTTCATGATCAATGATTCTATTATATTACAAGTCATTACCTTGAAGTACAACAAAACAATTACTTTAAACCCAGGCCCCCCAGCTGATAAACACCAAACCAGCAAATGCTGGCTGCAAGTGAGATATAAGACCAGCTGCAACAACTGAGGAGACCAAGTGCAACAACTGTAGGGAGGAGAACTGAAAGAATGTAAACCCCATAGGTTGAGATAAGAACAGTCCAGTAACTAAAAGTACAATACAATACTACTGCTATCACCAATGACAATAAAGGAAATTAAAAGGGGAGAGAATACAAAACTAAAAAGGGAAAAAGAAAAAACAAACCAATAAACACAAAGAGGTGCTCAATACAATTGCTCCGCTCTCGCTGACCTATCGGCCCAACTCGGGCAGCTATCTGGGCCTTCCAGGTAACTCCCCCAAGTTTATATAGTGGGCATGATGTGCTATGGTATGGAATACCCCTTTGGCTAGTTTGGGTCAGGTGTCCTGTCTCTGCTTCCTCTCAGCTTCCAGCGCCCCTCCTCACTAGCAGAGCATGAGAGACTGAAAGTCCTTGATTGGAGTAAGCATTACTGAGCAACATCTAAAACATTGGTGTGTTGTCAGCATTGTTCTCAGACTAAAGCAGAACACACAGCACTGCACAGAATATTAAGAAGGAGAAAAAATAACTGCTACTGCTGAACCCCAGACAGTATCTACCCTTTAATCTGTACCACTCACACCATGCTCAGATTCTGTATTTGTTAGCATACCATCACTTTTTGTCTTATATCTACAGACACACACCCTACCCTGACAAGTAGTGAAAAGACACAGGGGGGAAATAAATAAAGGCAACAAACCTGAAACAGATCCAATAAAGAAACATTCATTTACAACCCATGATTTGCCCAAGGTATTTACCCAAGATGAAAGGTAAGAGCAGTAGAACCAGAAGTAGTTTGTTAATAATGAGCAACAAACCTGTTAGTGAACCTTTTAGGCAGGCCTTTAGTTTTAAGTCACTATTTTTCAAAGCACCTAGTCATCCCTAGCTGACCCCTACTGCAACACAGTATAATCTAGCAGAATAAAAACCATTGGATGATTCAAGAAGCCCAAGTTTTAACCTCCAAACTCTGAGCCTAAAAGGTATTTATTCACTTACCAATAATCATGAACAGGCTTCCTCTATTTCCCTAAAACCCACAAGAAATTCTATCACCTTTCTCTGTAGGGAAGCAAGGCAATATAGGGATAGTTCTTGCTCCTTTTAACTAGGCCAGTTGGGAAAACTGAGTTACAATATGGATACTTCATTTATAAGCTGTTTAAGTGACAGCAGAACACAACATCTGTTCTGGTCAGAATGGAATTTTCTACTTTGGAGAGATGTTTTTTATTTTATCAGTTACAGCAATCTCCAAAATAAGCCACTAATTGGGCTACAGGGAATAGAATAAGCAGATAATGTGTTAAGAAAACCTTCTAAGATACATTACTAACAACGCCTGATAACAAGGACCAGGCCTATTAAAGTAGAGACGGGCAAACAGAAACTACTGCTAACTATATCAGAAGATAAGGCAGCACTCAGATGACACATTTGCAGCATGAGCTAACTTCTTTTGAGAGCTTAGTTCCCAGTTTGAGACAGACACCAAGCACCTGCTGGTTAGTGAGGTGACTTGAAAGCCTGGTCCAGTCCTCCCATACTGGACATCAGCCTTGGGTTATCATTGATTACAGGTCCCTCACCTCCAGGTGCCTGTGGCCCCGTGCCACAGGTGGGCTGTTGGCTGCCCAAAAGATAACTCTGATGTAGCTAGAACAGTCTAATGCAAGGGAAGCATGGCTAGTAGGAAGGTCAGCTGCACTCAACAGCAGCACACCTGTGGCAGAGCAAATGGGAACAGGGTTTTTAATCCAGAGGTACAGAAAGGCAGCCTCAGACCAAGGCTGAACAGCTAGGGGTTTAATCATAGAATGGTTACAGTTGGAAAGGACCTTAAAATACCACCATTAAGCTTCATTCAGCCTCAAGAAACTTGAGATCTTTGACTCAAGTGTAGTTAAAAACCAGCCAGGGATCTTAAAAGCTGTGTTGCAGTCTTCAGCTCCTCAGGACAGAGCTACTGAGACAAAGGGGCACAAAATCACAAAATGGGATATAGAAACTTTTATAAGTAGTTTTAAGTAATGTTAAGTTTGATGGCTTTGTAACAGTAGCAATGGAAAATTACTGAGGTGCAAGATACATAGAGAAAAAAAAATAGAGTACAACTAGAGAACATACTGAGAATTCTCACAAGATAAATCGTTATAGTTGGCCTAGTTTTAAGGAAAACAGTCTAGAAGAACAGGACACAGGGATAAGGAGTATCTGAGAATGGCAGGTGTCCAGGATGGGCTACAGTTAAACTAACTGATAAGTAGGAGGATAGGAGGATTATTATGTCTCTGGTGCTAACGAACCAATTAAACTGGTATGAGCATCTACTGCGCGTGCTTCAAAGGCTGCCAGAAGTGATGAAGATTGTTGGAAGAAGTAAACGACCCTCAGAGACCACCACCACAATTCTGTACGCATGCGGGGAACTCTCTGGAAAATGATGTAATCCATACGTAGCCTCATGAATATGTATGTATGCCCAAGGACTATATAAGGGTGGCTTGTATAGCAATACGGGGACACACGTTAGGAGGATTTATCCCCCGTGTCTCCCGGCGCCGCAATAAAGAATACCTGCTTGTCAACTTGAAAACTTTGTTGGCAAGTTTGTTCCTGGAGTTTTCTCCGAATCACTACAGCACTGAAACCAGTTTGAAAGCATAAAACTAGCATATATATAAGTATCTAAAGTTATTCTAGAACATCTTATTCCTTCACATTTAGTTCTCTCTGCCTGTATTAGTAACACATAAAGCCAAATAAAATATCACAGCTTCAAGGGGTTTTGCTATTGCTGTAAACAACATACCTAATGCTATACAGCTAGTGCAGCATATTCCACATTTCTCTCAGCCACATCCTCTGTAATCACCTCAGTGTTACCCTCAGATTTTCCTTATGTAAAAGTTCATTTTATACATTAAAACTGACCTTGAGTTTGAGGCAATTAAAAGGTCTCCAAGCTGCTGTGGGCTACATCACATCAGCCTGTGCCAGAGCTAGAGGGCACTTCCCAACTATGTTCTAAGCTAAAAGCAACAGAACCATGCACATGTGCAGTTTTAAAATCCAGGAAGCTTAAACTGACATCACCCTCTAATGTGGCAGCTCTCTTGGCCTTTACAGGTTTCAGCAAGAGACTTGCTGGTCTCTGACAGCCATTTGATTCATTTCCACATTCACTAGCAGTAAGCTTAAAGCTCTTTACAGGCTGGTAGCCTACACATGGCACTCCCACACCTGCAACAGTGATTTATGAAAGCCAGAACCAAGTGAAATTACAGCTGACTTCACTTTTGCCTTGAAAAGCAATGTAGCATTAAGTACTGCTGCCCAGGTTGATCTTTAGCCACTAGAGAGAGGCTACTGCCTGGAACATGCAGCTCAGTGTGTATAAGTGCCACAAAATATTCACCAAGCAGCTACCGTTTGTCCTATTAAAACGTTATGCTCTCCCAAGATTGCATCTAGAGTTTGTAATCTAGTGACCAGCACTAAGTGCAATTCACAGTTGGGCTTTGATTCTGCCCAGCAGGTGTCATGAAACACTGCTTGTTTTCATATAGCCCCAGCTAAGCTACTAGAAGATTTAAACTGAGTATTTGTTTACTGCTGTGAAGGGCCTAGAGGATGTTGAGTTACCAGTATTGTGTCTAAACACTGCAAGTTAACTGCACAGTTAAGGAGCACTACACCTTAAACTAATACTTTTTTAGCTAAATCCTCTTCTACAGTCCTAGGAAAGGGCAGAAAAAGTATGGAATCTTACTGTGAGAAGTGGCTTCTTACTATACTAGAAAAGATTGATTAGTACCCTGTTAGTCATCCCACAGTGCAAACTAAGGAGGTGAAAAAGCTCTCTTATAGGGCAAGCTGCCACAGTCACTTGAGTCTTACCTAAAAAGTTTGGGCTTTAAAGAGCCTCAGTTCTGGTTTACATCTAGAGCACTCTGACTGAAGACACTGGGAGCAGTGCCACTGCTTAGCAGAACAGACATCCATTTTTGTCCAGTCTAGTTCCTTGAATCCTATACAGCAACAGCTCCACAGCCACACAATTCATCCAGAAGACCTTTGCAAACACATTTCTACTGAGTTTATTTGTAAAAAATACACTAACATACCACATTTACCATGGATGCTCTTCTCTTTAGGCATTTAAGAAAAGCCAAAAATAGTAGCACTGTGGCCACCAGAGAGAGAATACCAGCAGCAGCCATTGTAATGCCAGCCAATGCCTCCTTGCTCAGGAGAATGCTCCCTGCAAAGCAAGCAGAAAGGCAGTTTGTGGAGGTAGATCTTCACTCATCATAAGCAACACACATCAATACCATGCTGGCTCAGTACCTTGGGTTGCAGACCACTGTTCTGGCACAAGGAGGACAGGACCCTGTAAACTCACAACTGCAGAGTTCACACCTGGCATCCCACTCCCTGCAACAGCAATGTGGTAGAAGTGAAGCCCATAGTACAGTGGGTTATCTTGGACCAATGCAACCTAACATCTGCTAGGACATTACCTCGCTTGCTTCTAGATGGCCTGGGGCATCTTCTCATGCACAAAGGGGAGTCTGGTTGAAAACGGTCACAGATCAGAACACTGCAATGGAAATATACCTAGGACAGATAGTGAGAGGTCCATTCATTTTAGGACAATAACTGCTTCTACTTACTGCTCCAAGCAGGAGGATAGTATAACTTACTAAGCCAGGGAGGGTTTTGTCACCAGAGACAAAGGCAAAAGTTTTCACTTCCAGCCTTTGGCGATAGTTTGCATAGCTGACACTGTGCCCCACAGGATGAAACACAGTCCTGTAGCTGTCTAGGTCATATTCACAGCTGCCAAAAGATAAGAAGCAAGTCAGAACAGCAAGGTAAGGAAGGTTTAATTCTTATTTTTTTCTAAGCAGCAGGCCAAGGTTCAAGATAGTTCAGGATACGGTTGCTACCATCTTACAAGTCCCAGCATACCAGGGCAGGACCTGGAAGGCCATGTTGAATTAAGCCCTTGTACCTGAAGCTCTGTTCCCAAAGGAGTGGCATGGGAGAATGAGGGAATCCTCCCACCCACAGACACCAACAGAAGTGCTTCCATTTCTCTGGCAGGACACTCACCCATCAACAACAATACTCCATTGGGGAAGTGAACTGGGATCTTGTGAAGCTGTTGCCCAACAGTCATCCAATACTAGATGGAGGTTGGGATCATTGCGTTTCAGGACCTGAACTTCCAGGAAGATAGGCTGCCTTAGGTACCTCACTATTGGGTACTGATCATCACGGTATGGCTGCCTGTACGAGTCCTCTGCAAGAACAAGAACCAAAACCTTGTTAGGTAAGCTAGCGTGCAAAGAGAAATTCCTGAAAAAACTGGTTTGGAGCAATTCCACATCAGCCAGTCCACCAGCTGCAGTTTGCCTTAAAGTCACAGACTTGACGTCTACCTCAAGTAGCGTAGGTGGGAGAGAAGAAAGCATATCCAGTCACTAGAAGCCCATGCACCAGAACAGTTCACTCCTACATCCTTCCCCTCACAAACCCCACTTGCTTTCCAGTCACCTGAGCCCAGAATCAGCTTTACCTGGGTAGCTTAGAAGAACTAAGGAGAGGGGACCTTGGTTCACTGAAGAAGCCGGAGAAGGAAGCTGGTCTACCTTTATAGTGAGGGAGGCATCACCATTTCTGAAGGAGCACTGGACTGTTAACCTGTAATAAGGAAAGGCAAGCTAAGTATTATGTTCTATATACAAACATCCAGGACTAAGTATTAGCCAAAGAGGTTTGCAGACACACCTGAATTCACTGTCCCTTGAGATCCTGTGCACTACATGGTCTGCCCATAATACTCTCACCTCATTCTCATAAGTGATCTTCTCCCCATCTACCTGCAAATAATATATAGTGTACAGAATAACAGTGTTCATGAGGACATTCCCAGTGCATGAAACCCACCCCATCAGTCTCGGCTACACACTTACCCAATACCTGGTCCCACATCCTTTCAGTGGGACGTGAAACCAAACCCTGTCATTCAGAGATGACTTGAAAGCTGGCCGGCATGCAGGATCTCTAAGCCTAAGTGTGTCCAAATCTAGAAGTGGCATAGTACTGTCAGCAAGGACTTCAAAATCCATGTACCCATCCTGAGTGCATACAGCAGCTGTAACAAAGGTTCACAAGTTGCCATGCCAGTCAGTGACAGCTCAATCTGCCAAGAGCAGTTGTGCTCTGGCTATAGATACTGTCCTGTGAAGGACAAGCTCAAGAACAAGCCATGCTGAAGAATTATCTGAGCAACACTTGAGCCAAGTCACTGCAGAAGTCAGTCACTTACCTAGTGGTGTGTGCTGGTCACAGGGGCACTCTGGATGCATCACCATTGTCACAGTCTCCCCATGGTACTGAAAAGCCAGTTTCAGAGCAGACATGTAGGACTGAAGTCCTGAACAGCTCTCCCCATGTAGCTGGAAAGACAAGAGTTTCTCTTCTGGAACATAACTACAAGAGCTCACTTTAACACATGCACATATTAGAGTGGCTCCACTTGCCCTGAGGCCATGATACTCTCTAAACTCAACCAGTTTGTTAACTTACATTGTTCCAGACATGCCAAATACCAAGGTACTCCATAAGGAATATTTTCACCTCCAGCTGTTTTTGCCAAGAGGCTTCATGAAACCCAAGTTACCTTTGAATGCTGCTACCTATTATAAAGTAGGCAGTCAGTTTACACACATCTTAATCACAACCGCTCTGAGACAGCCTAGAACACACGGCTGACTTGACAAGTGCTTAGTCAAGGTTAAAGCTACCGGAATCTACCTCTCAGGGAGCACCAGAGTTGTGATCACACCAACCCCTGTAACTTGAAGATCAGGACTCACCCTGGACTTCAAGACTCGCTTGTTAATATGCAGCTTGACCCCTCTCTTTGTGTCCAGAACAATCTCATCTTCCTGAAGCTTGTCCATGGGAATGGTCTTATCCTCTACACTCACAGCCATAAGGGTCCCTGGGAAAGCTGGGATAGCAATAGTCATGTGCGTTGCATTACAAATTGCTGGACCTGCAAAAACATCTTTGTTAAATACAAGAATTTCCTTCAGGCAGAAGCAGTCCAGGTTCTGACTTTCTTCGTGCATTACCTGGGGCACACAGCATTCTTGACTCCACAGTCCATTTATGTTCAGGAGGGCCATACGCGAGTTTGAGTGCCACGGTGTAGAGCACCGTATTATTGTGCTGACAAAGAAGATAAAGCGCTATTAAAGAGTGCTCAGCTCATGATCCATCATATGACCAAACCTCCACGGCCATATACGATATCTGGTTCAGGACCACTGCTATTCATGCTTGCAACAACAGTTTCTTCCCATCTCAACACCCTTTCCAAAAGGGATCTGCTCATGAGACTACCAGATGTTCACAGGACAAGCTATGGCTAGAATTCCACCTATGTGGATGCCCATCAGCTGTGCTGATGTCTGCAGTGCACACTGTGCTTCCCTCTTTAGAGGGCTGGGCTGTTCAATGACAGCTATACAAAGTCAAACAGCTTTGCACACACTTGCTGCATGCTGGGCCTATAGCACTGCATCAGTTCTGCAAGTGCTTTCCACAGGTCTAGAGGAGGGAGGTGTCATCAAGCCTCTGTTAAAGTAGCACTGCCCCCTCCATGCCCTTTCTTTCTTCACCTACCTTGTAGGAGACAACTCCAGTGGCAGTAAAGGCCACCTGAAATATGAAGTTGTTGTCATCAGTTAGAAAGCTATAGCCCTGCTGCATGGCTTGCCCAAGGCTCAGCTGATGTATTGTGGTTCCATCATCAATTGATAGAGTCCAGTTCACTGGAGTTGTGAGAACCTGTAAAGCAGGAGAGCCTTGCTTCGGGAGGGAAGGCACAGAAGCACTAAGTCATTACAGAGCTCTTCACATGGCAGTTCTGTGACCTTGCAGGTTTTACATTCAAGATCACTATGCTGATAGCCTAGAATTAGGCTTCCCAACAAGATGGAAGTACCCCAGAGAGGTAACTACTCCTGCTTGGAGATACCAGGCTCAGTTTAGGTCCAAACCCCAGGCACTCCTGCACCTCCCCTCTGCAAGACAGAAGGCACATACCATATGCTCATCACTGAGGCTTGGAATGAGTCTTGGGAAAATAACCTGAAACACAGCACAAGGGTTAGACCACTGGAACAGTTAGTGATCACAACCCTACAGCTTTAAGAAAAATCTCTAGTATAGTTTTAAAAGGAGACAGCTGGCACCAGCATCCCTGTTTCCCCTGCAGTAGGGCTGGAACCAGACCATGTTCATTATTAATGCTCTTCAAAGAGCTAGTGGCCATGCCAAGATGGACATGCAGCCAACAGACCTCCCTGAAGCTGGCTGGAGCTTTCCCCAGCTTTCCACAGATCCCAGCCATCCAGTTCCAGGAGACAGCCTGGATCTATAGCACTCCAATTCCTCTACTTACTGCCATGAAGTCTTTTGTACAGTTTGTTGTACCAGCAAAGAAAGGAGTAATGATTTCATCGGCATGAGCACTATCACAGTGAGAGCTGTAGGTTATATTCTCCTCTCCCATTGTGTCATTCACCATCAGCCTCAATCTTAGCTGGTGCTGACCATACTATAGACAAGAGACATTAATTAGAAAAAGGCAGTAATGCTCACTACAGCATAAGGACAACTAAAAGCCATTGAGAGCAAACTTAAACTTGAGAGTTGTTTCACGGTGCTTATACCAGTGCAAGGACAAGATGAATTGTTATTTTAAAAGCTCTCTAGAAGAGCTAGGGTCACAAGGTTAGGTTGAGGAGCAGAAGATAGAGAATTGCAGGGATCAAGAACGACACTCCAAGGACCAGCAGGCTGCTGTAGCAGAATCAGCTGTTTGAGAAGCAAGTTAATAAATGCCAAAACCCAGAGTCTTGTAGCATTTCAAATGCCTAAAAGCAACAGATTCCAGAAAATTCCTGAGACCCATTTGGTAGTATTCTGGTAGTATATTTTTTTTTCTAGACTTCTGGCATGAACAGCTCTTGTAGAAGAATATTATCAGCAGTATAAGTATTTCTGTTTTTAAAGTTAAAGCTATTAAACCCAGTCCTTGCCAGGATAAAAGCCTCACATTACATCACAGCAGCTTCCCAGAATGAAGAACCCCTTTACCTCTAGGCTAGTGCAGTTGACAAACAGGACACTAAGCAGGAGTCTCTCATGGTCCACAGCATAGTCACAGTTCACCATCTCCTCATCACTCACATCTAGAGAGAACATGGAAGCTTAGCTCTGCAGACAGGAACCTGTTTTCAGGCCACAGCAGAAAGGGGTCAGGGCAGTAGCAATACATACCAACAACATACACATGCCAGGAGTAGTTGCCTAGCTCTCTGGAAAACTCAACATCCATTCTATCCTTGTGACAGGTCACACCCTCTGCAGAAGAAAATCTACTATCAGCTCCACTGTCCCCTCCTAGAAACACATATGCTACAAACCCTCCAGCAAGCCAGCCACACTTGAGAGCCCCCTTCCACACTAAGGCAGAGGGGAAGCAGCTCCAAGAAAACATAAAGCCCACATTCACAGCACTACCAGCTTGGAGAAGTCTCTTTACCCAAGAGATCCTGATCCCCCAGACCATGAGCACAAAGGGCTAAGGGCAGCAAAAATCCAAACAGAAGCAGCAACCTGCAAGCAAAAAGAGGACCAAATAAGACAGCAGCAGAGGAATGACCCAGTTCCTGACCATATCTAACTCACCACTTCCTTGAAGCATTCAAGCACTGCTGCTTCACAAACAACCCCATCTTCTCTCTGAGACCACAAGCTTACTCTCTGGCTGCCCAGGAAGGATTATATAGGGCCTGGTTCAGGCTCCACACAGGTGCTGCCTTTCTGCTGGCCAAGACACTGAGAGCTCACACCTGCCTCTAGTGTGGTCTCTGTACTATGAAGAGGTGGGCTTGCAGGAGACTTTGAGGTTATAATAAGTCTTTGGCATGGGTTGTTGTTTCCTTCTATTTTGAAGGTATTTCTTTTCTTGCTCTGATAGTGTACTCTTCATTCTCTTTATTTCCTTGTCAAGTGTTGTGCAGAAAAATGTGTGGGGGTTTTTGTTTGGTTTGGTTTTTTGTTTTTTTTTTTTTTTGGTTGGTTGGTTTGGTGGTTTTTTTTTTTTTTTTTGGTCAGTTATTTTTTAAAAAGGACATTTCTGGGCCACTTTTTTTCTGGTAATTTGAAACAATTCCACTGGTAGATTTGAATGTAAATAAGCGTATTTTGTTCCCCTGTATGAGCTAGTCTGCAATGCTGATATAGATATAATTAGGAAGAAAACACAAGTGACAAGTTTCAGGTCTTTAGTCTGGAAGATCTCTGGAGGCTTTGTCTTGGCTGTCACTGTTCAGAGCTGTGGGGAAAAGGCCTGAGAAGAAAAGCGCCTCAGATTTATGCTGCCTTTCAGCTTCCCCAATGCTTTTGATTTCAAACAGATTTGTAAAAAACCCAGAAACTCATATTTTTAAAAGTAATTGATTTCTTGAGATGTGAGAAAGCAAAAAAGATAGATCATAGGAAGAGACTGAAATGAATAGTATGGATGGTAATTTAGGAATGGGATGTTAAATTTGGCTTCAGGGAATGACAAATTTTGTATTAATGTAGCACGTGTTCATGTAAAATATATTCCCCCTTTTTTTTTTTTTTTTTTTTTTACAGTTACAGACCCAGACCTCTGCCTAGAGCAGATTTTAGAGTTTCCAGCCCAAGTGACAGTAGTTCCAATTCTCTTAAAGCCAGAGTTGTCAGAAAGAGCTGTCTGTCCACTGCTGGTAGATACCAGAGCACTGGGAAGTGGGACAACAGCATGAGTGGAAGTAGCTGCAAAGTGTGTGACTGTCACCAGTGCACTGTGTGGCAAAGCAGTATGATCCATACAGGCAATGCAGATCACTAGTGTAAGTAACCAGAAAGATTGACATTCTTTACGAGCATCTCCTTCATCCTTATGAGAACATGGCAAATGCAGAGTTAAAGCTAGTATGCAAGTGGGGATACCAAATGTGCACAATGCCACTCGTAGCAATAAGCAGCCCTAGCTTGGATCTATAACCACACCAGAGTAAACAGCACAAAAAGAAATCGCCCTTCCGCTTTTGTCATCAAAAGGATTAGCAGGTGGCTAACCTTTGGCAAGTAATTAACTTCCCAGAGATGCCTGAATTTGCAAACATACATCATGTAACTTTTTTTTTTTCCCCTCTCTTTTTTAAATAAGATTCATTGTTTTCAAAGGCCATGGTTATACAGAAAACTAATGGAACTAAGCCATACAAAGTTTATTTTATCACATATCTATTATTATTTAGCTTGGGATTAACCAACACAGTAGAGGAAAAAAGTGTTTCAAGTATACATCCTTTAACGAATACCACAAATTAAGTACTTTCAGGCTATCTAATCCAATGTAAAGTTAAATTTACTTGCAATTTCTCTGCCCCTGGTTCCCAGCTTCATTAAGTTGATGGGAAAGCTGTAAGTCCCAGAGAGCTATGGATCACGTTCTCAGAGTGTAGCTGACTCTGGGTTGGTAGAATCCCAGTCTTGCATCACACCAGGGTGATGCTGTTAGCACAGGAGACACCTGTGGAAGGCTAAGCAGCAGCAACGCATGGTCCCTGTGCAGAAGCACAGCCTGTCCTCACCTGCTAGAGTTAACTCAGTGTTTTACCAACTCCCAAACGCCTCATAACTGGTTGTGGCTTGCGTAGGTGAAAGGTGATGTTGGGCCAGACAACATTTAACAGTTAAAGCAACACTATTGTGACAGTCACCTCAACTGGGTCAGCCCTCTGGTGCTTTAGCATCTCCTAATACCAATCCTTGAGTATGTAAGTTTGTCAGATGTAATTCAGCGGGGTGTGCTATAGTAATTAGCTGTTGCTTCACTCAACACATCTGAATCCACATGTTAAGCTACAGAGAAAGCCTGGCCATTCCCCCTCCACAAATTGTTAACCTGTAACAATATGGCCTGAGTTGTAACATATGTTTACCACCACGGCTTGCCTTTTTTTTTTCCCTTCTGCAGCAAAAACCTGCAAGGTCTCCTCTTCCAGTTCTCTGCTTTTTTTCTGTTGTTTGATTTTCTAATGTCTGGAAAAAAGGCATTGCCCCAGAGCAGCGTTGAACACCCTCAAGCATTGGGGTGTTACATACTGTCTTCAAGGAGCACGGATCAGCTCAGCAGATAAGCACTTTCCTATGGGCTTTGCAGTCCCTGTCCCTCACACACTGGCAGCAGGACAGCATTTGCGACACCAGTGAGCTCAATATGGCTGGCCTTGGGACTGTTCGTATAGCACTGCTGTTGGTATCAGGGGAAAACGAAAAACCAAAACCAACAAAAAGGCTTTAGCAATGCAAAGAGCCCAAGGCTGGGTCAGGGCTTCTATTTTTGAAAAGTCCCAAAACACTCATTGCAAATGTCACTATGACAAAACAGGAAATGTCACTGCTTCTAGTCTTATAGAAACCCCGCAGTCTGCTTTTATGCGCCCAGTATGGTGGGGAATCGAGGTGTGCAGGTGAGAAGAGACAAGGCTTTGGTAGAGTTGGCTTTATTGACTTTCAATTTTAGTATCTTTCCCTACTGATTAAAGCCTTGCTCCTCTCTTTCACGGACACCCCCTTGTCGTGGGGAAAGAGCTTATGTGCCCTTGTGAAGTTGGGAGTTACGCTGGTGGTGGCTTATGCTTCCGGTAGGGTCTCCCATGCCAGACAGGTCTCAGCTGAAGGGTCAGACAAAGTGTGTCCATGGGCAGGATGGACACTAGCCTTCGGGCAACCATCCTAGGAGAAGGACAACTCCAACTTCAAACCCGGGCAGATGGAGCTCGTGTAGCCCTGTAAGGCCATCCATCTAAGAGAAGGATACTCTATTTAAACCTACGACCTGAGGACTTTGCTGTCACCGTCCAAGCTCGCTAGGCCCTGGCAGATAAACCTCAGGTGTAAAGGGTGAGGCCAGTCCTGCGCACGCTGTGCCTCACCTAAAATAAATCCACTGCGCAGGCCCGAAGGGTTTACCCACACTTGCGAAGCCCTGTAGCGACAGGCGAGGGACGAAACGGCAGGTGATAAGGTGCACTGGAAGTCGCAGACCCAACCCTGCATGCAGGCGGTTCAGGACATTGGTCGCTCAAGTCTGACCCAGGAGATGACAGTCTTGTTCGGCAGCATCCTAAATGAGCAAGCAGCCTTTTTCAAGGACAACACTGCTTGCTCCATATGGAGAGAGGCCTAGAAAAGGTGGCCTAACCAAAGCTCATCTCCCCCTCCACCTGGTTGGCTAGCCGCGGCCAACGGGCATCTTCTATTGCGGTCAATTAAAAACAAAGAGACAAAGGCATACACCTGCCTCCAAAGGTGTGTCCAGATTGACACTCGCATATTGGAACATCAGAACCATGCTTGATACAGTGAACAGTGGGCATCCTGAGCGCCGGTCTGCACTAACTGCCCATGAATTGTCACATCTTAACATCGATATCGCTGCACTCAGTGAAGTTTTCCTTCGTAGCCTCAAAGAACATGGTGCTGGCTATACACTCTACTGGTCAGGCAAACCCAAAACTGAAAGTCATCTTTCTGGAGTCGGCTTCATGATTAAAAACTCCATCACCTCTAAACTTGAAAATTTGCCAATAGGTCATTCTGATTGTATTATCTCCTTACGTCTTCCACTACACAATAAGCAACACGTTGTTCTTTTCAGCATATATGCTCCAACTCTGCAAGCTGACCCTGCAGAAAAAGAAAAATTCTACTCCGACCTGTGTCACCTCACTCAGAAAGTTCCTATAGAAGATAAGATCATAATCCTTGGTGACTTCAACGCCCGAGTAGGAAAGAACTTTGAAGCCTGGAAAGGAGTACTAGGCAAGCACGGTGTTGGCAGCTGCAATGATAACGGTCATCTCTTACTAGAGTTCTGTGCAGAGCAACAGCTTACCATCACCAACACTATCTTCCAGCAGAAAGACAGCTGGAAGACAACCTGGATGCATCCTCAATCTAAACATTGGCACCTTATTGATTATGTTTTAGTGCGCCAGAGAAATATTCGTGATGTCTGCCAGACCAGAGTGATACCTAGTGCAGAATGCCAAACAGACCACTGCCTTGTGCGTTGCAAACTTAATTTCCACTTCAAGCCCAAACCTAAGAGGGGCGGCATTCCGAGGAGGAGGCTCAATGTTGATAATCTTCAAATAGCTGCAGTGAGGAACAGCTTTCAGGCTAACCTTCAAACTAGCCTTGAAGACCAACTTATAGATTCTTCTCCTGATGTGCTTTGGTAACATATCAAAAATAGCATCCTGCAGTCCTCCGTAGAATCCATTGGGTTCTCCTCAAAGAAAAACAAAGACTGGTTTGACGATAGCAACCAGGAGGTCCAGGAATTGCTGACAAAAAAGAGATCTGCCCATCAAGCACACCTCGCTCAGCCACTCTGCCATGTAAGAAAAGCAGCCTTTCGTCTTGCATGTAGCAAACTCCAACAGAAACTTAGAGACATCCAGAACAAGTGGTGGCTCAGCCTAGCAGAAAAGACTCAACTATGTGCAGATTTGGGTGACCACAGAGGATTCTATGAGGCTCTGAAGGCAGTGTATGGACCCACATTCCAGGTTCAAAGCCCCTTACTTGGTGCAGATGGCCAAACGCTTCTTACAGATAAAATCTCCATCCTGAATCGTTGGTCTGAACATTTTCAAACCCTCTTTAGTGCTAATCGTGTAGTCCAAGGTGAAGGAATCCAGCACATTCTGCAACATCCGGTGAAAAACGAATTGGATTTGGCCCCTACCATGGGAGAGACTCTTAAGGCCATACAGCAGGTGAAAACTGGCAAGGCAGCTGGGGTTGACGAGTCCCACCTGAAATATGGAAGCATGGAGGCCAAGCACTTCACATTAAATTTCATGAGCTAGTTGTGTGCTGTTGGGAACAAGGCAAAATACCGTCAGACTTTCGTGATGCAATCATCATCACTCTGTATAAGAAAAAAGGTGTCAAGTCAGACTGCTCAAGCTACCGTGGTATAACTCTGCTTTCCATTGCTGGTAAAATTCTTGCAAGAATACTATTGAACAGACTAGTACCTGCTATCGCAGAAGAACTTCTACCTGAAAGTCAGTGTGGTTTCAGGGCTAATAGAAGTACCACAAACATGGTATTTGTTCTCAGACAATTGCAAGAAAAGTGTAGAGAACAGAATAAAGGGTTATACGTAACTTTCGTTGACCTCACCAAAGCTTTTGACCCTGTGAGCAGGAAAGGCTTGTGGCTGATCTTAGAACGATTAGGTTGTCCCCTCAAGTTCCTCAAAATGATTATTCTGTTACATGAGGATCAGCAAGGCCAAGTCAGGTATGGCGATGCACTCTCTGAGCCTTTCCCAATAACCAATGGTGTGAAACAAGGTTGCGTTCTCGCACCGACCTTATTCACAATCTTCTTCAGCATGATGCTCCAAAGGGCTACAGCAGACCTCGACGAACAAGACGGCATTTATATTCAATATCATACTGATGGTAGCCTATTCAATCTAAGGCGACTGAAGGCCCACACTAAGACCCTAAACCATCTTGTCCGTGAACTGCTCTTTGCTGATGATGCCGCCCTTGTTGCCCACACAGAAGCAGCTCTGCAGCATTTAACATCTTGCTTTGCGGAGGCGGCTGAGGTTTTTGGGCTGGAAGTCAGCTTGAAGAAGACAGTAGTCCTCTACCAACCTGCACCGCAAGAAGATTATCGCCATCCCCATATTACCATCGGCGAGTCAGACCTTAAGACAGTTCAGCAGTTCAGCTATCTGGGAAGCATCATTTCCTCGGATGCCA
This sequence comes from Neopsephotus bourkii, assembly GCF_033783945.1. NCBI lineage: Eukaryota > Metazoa > Chordata > Aves > Psittaciformes > Psittacidae > Neopsephotus > Neopsephotus bourkii. Next base: position 1,333,508 of record NW_026900643.1, read on the forward strand.
CGATCGACAAAGAGATAGACAACAGAATAGCAAAGGCATATAGAGCCTTTGGAAAACTCCATAAAAGAGTTTGGTGTAATAAACACCTGAAGAAAAGTACAAAGGTCAGTGTCTACAGAGCCATTGTATTGTCTACTCTTTTATACGGGTCTGAATCATGGGTCATCTACCGTCACCACCTGCGACTCCTTGAACGCTTTCATCAGCACTGCCTCCGTACAATTCTAAACATCCATTGGACTGACTATGTGCCAAATGTCACTGTCCTCCAACAGGCAGGGGTCACCGGTATCGAGGCCATATTGCTGAAATTGCAGCTGTGCTGGGCAGGGCACATCTCTAGAATGAAGGATCACCGCCTCCCCAAGATCGTGTTTTACAGTGAACTTGCCACCGGTAGCCGCAAGAGAGGTGCCCCAAAGAAGAGATACAAGGACTCCCTGAAACAATACCTTAGCCTTGGCCATATTGACTACCATCAGTGGACCACCTTGGCCTCCAGTCGGGAGACTTGGAGGCACACCGTACATAATGCCGCTGACTCCTTTGAGAGTTCACGAAGAACTAGTCTCGAGGAGAAAAGACAATGCAGGAAGAATCACGCCCCACCTGTTCCACCCAAGGAGACCTTCTGCTGTGCTTTTTGTAGCCGGATTTGCCTATCCCACATTGGCCTTCTTAGTCATCAGCGCGCTGGTAGTAAGCGTGGGTAAAAGCCCTTCCCAAATCTTCGTTCGCGAAGTCAAGCCATGAAAGCCTTGCTCCTGAAATGATATGTGCAGGCAGATTGCAAGGGCTAACTTTGGACCCCTGACTTGGGCACAGATAAACCTGAACAGTGATCTTGTCAGGATGGGTCTTGGGCAGCACCAGTAAGGGTCATACTTAACTCCACTGTGGGAATGGGGCTGCTCACAGGACATCAAGCAACAGTGTCCTCAGGCACAGCAGTTTTGCCTCTCTGAGGAGTGAAGAAATAATCTCTTATTGTTGTTTAAATGTTGTCCTCATCTCTGAATTGTGTAGCCACAATTACCCTGTGTGACTAACTTCATTCTTCTCTAAGCCCATTAGTTCCAGAGATCTCATTAGGCAAGCAGAGACTTACTTGCCTCATCCCCTATGGCCTTCATCATACAACATTTGATGCTTATAAAAACTGTAATGAGGAAATGTTGTGCTGGGTAATACCTCATGCAAAACAGATGGCACAACATCACTGTTCAGATCCGTCTCTGCGTTATCTAGAACAACGTAACTAATGATGCTGTAGTCTTTCAATCTAAATAGTTTAACTGGTAATATTTTATTTAAGCTAGTTCTAAAAAAAAGGAGAAATAAGGATATCCATAACAAAATCCAATAACAAATCAGAGCTGCTAGTTAAAGAATTCATTAGCTTACAACAACACATACCGCCACAACAGAGTTTCTCCTGAGCCTAGTAAGACGTTTCAATTGGAAGTGGAATAGTTTTGAAGTTCTTTTCAAACCCCAAAAGAAAAGCTTCATTCTAACTACTCAGGCAATTTAAAAAGTTCACAATTTTGAGCTTTCATCCCAAAAGAAAAATCTCCATGCAGGCTGAGAAATTTAGCTCATTTGACACTGAATCACTATTGCATTTCAAGTTGAGGTTTTTTGGATGGGCCAAACATGAACAAGTACCAGGAGTTTAGAAACAGATGGAGATTTTGTTTGGTCTTTTCTTTCTTCTTTCTTTATTGTGATGGCCACTTTTGTGACATAAATAATAACAACACTTGCAAAGTGCCAGAGCTTCTCTCCAATTGATGTGGGTTTTGCTTTACCTCTTAATTAAAACTTGCCACAACAGTCTCCCACTTAGCATCATACAGATTCTTTCAAAATCAGTGTTTACAGAGATTTATGAGATCAACACTGTGTGTGCTGAATTAAAGAACAGAAAAGCAAATGAATGTACTTCTGCAGTAGAAATCAATAATACTGAAAATAAAAAGGTCTCTTTTGCCACCAAATCACTGTAATGGGTGTAGCTAACAATGTGAAATACAAGAAATTTACCGTCTCCTTCCTCTCTTCCTTCAGGCACTAGTGATATATGCAGTACACACCTTGGCAATCATTTTACGCTCTTGAGAGTAAAAAAGCTTACACTACCCAGTAAATGAAATAAAATTCAATGGCATCAAGAAACAGCTAATTGTAGCAAAAATAAACATATACATGTATTAGCTGTCTTTGTTCTGCAACAGCTAGTTTTTTCCAGTATCTGTAGATTTAACTTGGTGCTGAGCCTGGTTAAATAAAAAAATTGAATAAATGACTGCATGTTTATTAGAAAAGTATTAATGGCAGTGCAGGGAACTTGAAAAAGGGCTGAGGGTAAAACTGTCTTCTAACACGGGGATGGAGGTGACCTGGGTGAAGTACAGCCCTTCCTTACTGCCCTGAGATGGCAGGATAGCACTGGAGCTGGCTGTGTCTGTGGATAACTTGAAGGGAAAAGGGGCTTTGGTTTACTCCCGCCTAGACTTATTTATTCAAAGATTCAAACCTCTACAGCATCTAACTGACTCTCCCTGACCTCATGGAAGAAGAATACTGGTGCAAGTTTTTTTCCTGAAGAGTTCTTCAATCCCTGTCTGAGAAAATAATTAAGAAAGAAAGCTCTTTTGGAAAGGTCTCTGGTGTATTTCATGGGTAGCATTATGGGAAGTAAATGAGGTGGCACTCCATTCAGTAATTGCACCAGCTCTGGGCAATGAGTTAGTTTGCAATTGCTACTGCATCTGTAAAGGGGCATAATAAGGGACAAAACCTCACAGCTAATTGCTGAGGTAGGTTCTCCAAGATACAGGTTAATTTGGTTAGTCACAGATAACAGATTGACAAGAAGTAACATTCAACTCGAAACTGCTGTGAATGCGACCAGAATAACAGATAGCCTGCAGCATTTTATTAAGCAGCAGGTAGTTTCTTACTGCTTTCTCAGCTATTCTTTTAAAACTGACCTTTTACATGGTTTTCTATTAGTAATTCTTTTGAACATAAGAATTAGAATATGGTCTAATTCTATAAGCTTCTACTCACAGAGGTAGCCGTTAATGCCACTGAATCAAGGGATATGATTTCTAAAGCATGATTATAGAAGATGGGACCTGGACCCATATATTCCCAGACAAGAACCATAGTGCCCAGGCAGGGGCAGCTGGTGGAGGACCATCAGGTTCCTGTTTCTTGAATTCAAAGTGCTATCCTGAAGAAATCTTGCACATTTTTTTCTATCTAAACTAGAGATTACGATACCTGTTAGATGAATGTATATTTGCCAAATGCCTTAAGATCCTCTGATGAAATTCAACTTGTGGTTAAAAGGATCACACTCTATGCTGTGGTTTTGCCTACTCTGACTTGCAGACCTGCTGGTGGTTTTATCCCAACACCACCCTGGTCCAAACAGGTCTGTTTCCATCTGCACACCAATCTGTGTTCCCAAAACTGCTTCATGGATGTGCCCAGTTTGGCAGGGAAAAGGTTTGTTTTCAAATGCAGCAAACCAGTAAACGATAGGTTACAGAGGACTTCACCAGTAAAGGGAGCTGCTCATGCATTTCATCCTATCAAAACTCAGGGATACTTTATTACTAAGGGTGTAACCTGCTCATACTGACATTCATGGCTTTTGAAGGTTGCTTGAAGTTCAAGGTCCTTTTGAAGTTTTCTCAGAACAGTTAGGCAAAGGCACAGAGAAGATGAATGAATTCACTTTAAGTTTAAGTAGTCGAATATGCAATGAATGGTAAAAAGCAGAGCCACTTTCCAGAAAATGAAAGCATTCACCACACCACCACCTTATTACCTATGCAGAGCTGTAGCTAAGTTGTCTGCTAAGATGAACTTTGCCTCCTTATTTCCATCCTCACAGGGACGTCTCAACTTGTAATCATTAATGAACTACCCCTGTAATGGAAGGGTGACTGTACACCCTGGATATAGTTCAAGCTGCTTTGGGAAACCAGAAGTTACTGAAAATGTCAAGCAGATATCATAAAGCAGCAGCTGATGGCAATTTGGACCTCTTGAAAGAAGCAACTAGGAAAGACCTTAATACTTCAGATGAGGATGGGATGACGCCTACCATTCTGGCAGCATACCATGGATATCTAGAAGCTCTGGAAGTCATATGCCGGAGGGGGTAAGTCATCAGTCTCCATTGCTTAAAGCTTGTGGTTCAAAAGTGTAATGTGTGTCATGTTTCTAATGCCTGATGATCTCAGACCTAAAAGGCTGAAAATCACAGTAGTTTCCTTCAAAGCATTGCCAAGAAGTGTTTCCCTTAATTTGCAATGCCTTAGCTCCAGAACCTGCAAGCAGATCTGTACATTCAGTCGTTGAAACTGCATTGGCATCAGCAGAACCATCTCATATATGGAGCCTGCAGGGAGTGGTTGGTAGGAGCAGGGACCTGGGATCTTGCTTTGCTGTAATGGAGGAGAAGCTGGGCAACAACCTTTGATGGTAATGTATCTTTGAAATGGGCTCCATACGGAAGTGCATTGTTTGAAACATTTTTAACAAGAAATCTCTCCCATTTGCTTCCAAAGAGCAGTTGATAGACCCCTGTGAAGATTTAATGCTTTCCAGAGGCCAGTCACAACTAATAGTTTTGAGACAGTAACACCTAAAATTCTTATTTCTTTGCTTTTTACAGCATTAGCAACTACCACAATGCTAAAAATGATTATACTGTTTCAGAAGCTGGGGTAGGATCCTTGTCAAACAAAACAAAACAAATAAAAAGAAGAAAGGGAAGGAAGGTTTTCTACAGGTTTATTTTGTAATAATAATATTTCTGTTCGGTATCATTTAAATGTACTGCATACTTAAAATTCATAATTGACAAGGTAATTACCTCCCACCCCTCCATACTCTCTTGCTTGGAGCCTACCTTTTAAGCTGTGATTCTGTAGTAAGATCTAATGAAAGAAAACATGCTCTTGTGTAGAGAGACAGTTAATAAAATGCTACTTCACTGAGATGAAGATTAAGTAGACCTGTATTTTCAATCCTAAAAGAATGGATAAAAAAATCTAAATAACTACTCAGATGTATCTCAGTTTTATTAAAAATAAGAATTGAAAATATGGAATAAATTTTTTTTTTCATAGATTTGCTTTATGGCTCATTGAGCTCAGGTGTGGCTATAATAACATAATAAAACAGACCTTTGGACTGAATGGTTATTGCTTTGTCCTCAGGAGAAGCAAAAAATAGATTGACAGTTTTTCAACTCATATAATTAAGGCAGCTTCACAGAGATATCTAGAGTTGATAAAGGTTTGTTCCTGACCACCTCGAAGACAGACAGCTAAGGAATAATTAACAAAGTACTTTTCACTGTCAAAATTAGAGTGAGAAATACGTCTTCTACCACATGAGCTGATAGGAGTCACAGTGGACAACACAAAGATCAGGATTTCTATGTCATTGTTATTTAATGTATTTCTAGCTCTTTTTCTTGCTAGAAGACAGCTTGGGACAGCATTGCTCTCAAAATGTTCAAACACACACATTCACCTCTATTTTAATCCAAGATTTCCTGACACAATCCGCAAGCTGTGCCTGTCAGAGGTATGGGTGCAGCCTCACTGGTTTTCCTGAGAGAACCTGAGATTTGGAAGATGTTCAGTCTGTTCTGCAGTCAACATTTTCCTGAGAGAAAGTATTTTATTATTTTTAACAAATTCATCCTATCCTTGAAGAGGTTTCCTGACAAAGGCACTGGGGTACAGGATGGTTTTCTTTAGGGTGGTTGCAGATTTTAGGACTCTGAAGCTTGCAACATATTCAGCCCTTGGATGATTTAGCAATACTAACAATAACCCCTTTCATCTTGAAATAGTTTATCTTCCCAGGCATCAAGAGATATTTTCTCTGCTTGCTTTGCAGGTACATGAATAAAGACAAGACCAAGTAGCAGATCTGTTCTCTTTTGTGTGAGCCTCTTTCTTGGGAAAGCAGGGAAAATATGAGAACCCAAAGTAAATGTCAAATCTTACCCAAAGTCACACTGAGCTGGGAACAGACACTCCAGTTTGACAATTGTCTGAGACTCAAAGGCTGGAAGCATCTATGGGAAAGACAGACCACAAAAAGCTATGGAGAGACCTGAGGGAGAAGGGATGGCCCAGCACTCCCAAGTCTCAGGATAACACAGCCTGTTTGCTAATGTGGGAATTAAGGAATCTGGCATGCTTGCCGCAGCCAGGCAGTTCCAGAGGGCAGAGCTACAGAAGCAGAACCATGAACACATGGTTCCCACATGTCTAAGTGGGGAAACTTTGATCCACAGCTGCCACCTCCCTGTAGAAATGCCTGCGCTCCCACAGCCTGGCATGCTGGGGCTTCCTATTGTTTCTTGATGTGGGCAGCTCTGTGTCTCAGCTCTGCAGGGACACCTGACCTCTCTTGCCTGTGGCATTTCAGGCTGAAGGATGTTTTCAGATTTGGCCCTTGACAAATACATTAGTGTTTTTCTTCAGAGATACTCAAAGGCAGAGATCAGTGCCTGAAGGAGATGTGATAGCATGTACAATTTTGCTCATAGTTCGGCTTCCGTGGATCGAATCTCCAAGACATCTTTGAACTCCCCAAAGTAGAAATTCTCCTTGTAAATTGACCCCTGTCTCTGAAGTTATTGAAAGTTTTGGGCTGCTGTGGCTGCCTTGATCATTGGTCACACGACGGCTCAAGCTTTGTTCTGAACTTTGCTAATGTTGATTATGCCGAATACATATCAAAAGATTCAAGCCAATTTTTGTCTGCAGGCAGCAGCTGAGTGCAAAGTCAGTGCAAGAGTTAAAAATAAAGCAATATTTCTCACTGGCTCTAAATTTAATTGAAAAGATGTGGTATTTTATTTTCAAATGAGCTTTTGCTTTTCAAATGCCATGAGCAAAAAGCAGCTTAAGGAGAATAAAAGAATTGAAGAAAAACAACAGCATCTATCTGAGCTTAATATAATAGCAATGGAGACAAATGTGTAATCAGGGCTTTACTCCTAACCATTTACCTATTACCTACCAAAAAAGTTACTCCATGGGCTCATTACATATGTACCACTGTGGCCAGTGAATAATCCTCCTAATATTGTTCCTCCATTTGATATGCAGAAGGATAGTGTCACTAAAAAGTCTTTAAAATATTCCATACAAAATCTATTGAAACTGTCTTGCCATTAATTCCAGCAAGTGTAAGTAGAAGCCTGAGCCCATTTTGAGCTGTCAGCAGCAAAGCAGTCAGAGCTGCAGAGGCAGGAATTGGAGCTTATGCCACACATGCAGCTAAACTCAGTGCTTGCGTTAAGTAGGTGCAGCGTGGTTCTAGAGGATGGAGCTAAGCTGACTCATTTTCATTGGGCTGTAGTACTCATAGCAAAGCAAAGCTAAATGTTTAGTATCTGTTCAATCCCCCTGTAGTGCTATGCTTGGGTACATCCAGCTCACTCTGTGCTGTTTTCCTCCTCAGAGGCGATCCGGACAAATGTGACATCTGGGGGAACACACCTCTCCACCATGCTGCTTGCAATGGTCACATCTCTTGTGTTTCTTTTTTGATCAACTTTGGTGCCAATATCTTTGCTCTGGACAATGATCTCCGCACCCCCCTGGAGGCAGCTGCCAGCAGAGACCACAAACAATGTGTCCAAATCCTGGACAAAGCAGCCACCGAGCAGAACATGCTGAATCCAAAGAAGGTCTCCAAGCTCAAAGCACAGGCCCAGAGGAATGTGGAGAAACAAATCAAGGAATGTGAGAAGCGCCAAGAGAAACACCAGCATGAAATGAACAGGAATTATATGAAAGAAAAGGTTGGCACAGTAAACTCTTCCAGAGGGACATACTCCAGAGTAAAGTTGCCCAGTCTCTTTACTTCAACTACAACAAATTCTTTCTCCAAAAATCTGAAAGATACCTTCAAACTGAAGGCAAAAAAGATAGATGACAACACAAGAAGCCAGGAAAGCAACGCACAAGAGAATGGTACAGGTAGGAGAACGGTGATGCATTTGTTTGATGAGAAAGAAGAGGATGAATTACTGAATGAGCTTGGAGAGAAAAGCTTTTCTGATAATGACAGTCAGCTCTCCATTTTTAAGCGGCCGGGTCTTGGCAAGATTGTGTTTGGAAGGAATTTGGCTGCAGATGTAAATCCTGGAACTGTATCTTCTGAAAAAGAAGATACAAGCTTTAAAATGTCCAGTGAGCTCTTTCAGTTTGAAAATGCTGAAAACAGCAGGGAAGATGATGTTGAAAATGGTGCTGATATCCCTTGGTATGAGGAAGAAGTCACTTGGGATGATGAGGAAGCAGAGAACACACCCCTTGAGGTATTTCTGGCATCACAGATGCTGGATGAGTTTCTTCCTGTCTTCATGAGGGAAAAAATTGATTTAGATGCCCTGATGCTATGTTCTGATGAGGATCTACAGAGCATTCAGATGGAACTTGGGCCAAGAAAGAAAGTTCTGAATGCTGTGAATAAAAGAAAACAGGCACTCAAGACCCCTGGAAAGACTGTAGACACCTGCTTATAAACTAAGATATCTGCTGCTGTAGCCTGCACCCTGACTAATTATCTTTTCCTCTTTCCAAAGAGCATGCAATTCTTTTCAGAAGTCTGCTAAAGCAAAAGGCAGAAAAGTTACCAATTGCTTTAGGAAGTACAGCAAGGACAAAGATTTTTCTCTCTGGACAGATGGCTGTGATAAACAGGATATTAATTCAAGCATAATCTGACAAAAAGAAAGAATGTGAAGATAAAACCCTAAAAGCTACAGATTCAAAGCTTTTTCTCCCGGAACTGTTTATGGGGATTGGATTCCTTTTGGTCTGAATAACATAAAACATTAGTGAAGGACAGGCACACTACATTCCTTATTAAAGTCCTTCCTTCCTTCTCCAAAACCACAATGCAAAGAACATTCTCAAAGCTGGAGAGCTTTGAGTTTTCTCCATTCACTTCTGTTCGATTCTTACAAACTGCTCTTACTAGTAGTGATGATATGTTAGAAATAGGATCTGAATCTTGTTTATTGACTCAAATAACATCTGAATTAATGTAAATAAGACCGATTTACAGCAAATTTCATGTTCTTGTCAGTGACATGTTTTGCTATTGTATTGATTCTAATCTAAAAACACATGAAACATCTTGCCAAGAGATGTTCAGTCAGAGCTGTATATTCTTGTCTCTTCTTAGACTGGGTCCAGCTGCCAGTACCCATCATGTCCTAAATGGTCTCAAGACTGCAATACTTTTAACTACAAGAAGCTGAGGTTTTATTTTCAATATTTTTGATCTGTTTTGGTGTATCCTCAGCTTGGTTCCCATAGGGTGCATTTTTCATGTAAAGTCCCAGAAAACAAGATTCTTATCAAACAGCATTTTCTGTTGGATGTTGCCAGCCTTAGCCTGAAAGCTGCATGTAACTGGGTACACATTCACTCAGCTCATGAAAAGAGAAAGAAAATGAGACTGTGCTTCTATCCTTTGCAGTCTAACTGGAGGCATTCACAGCAGGGTCCCCTTTATCTCTCTCAGGCCTAATGCCTTGGAAAACCAGCGCTATTTGATATGAATTAATAATTCATATTGAGTTTTGTGAATCCAATAAGATGTTTGCAGCAGCCATGCTATGGCTGAGATCACAGATTTTAGATGCACATTCATTAGCAGGACATTTCTCTTTAAATCTCTTTATACAGCTTTCTATAGTCAGTGACGATCTTTTCCTTAGGAAGTACTGCATTTGTGGACATGAATTCTAGTTAATGATCTATTTTTTCAAGAGTCCTTTTTTCCACATCTTCTTGTTACTTGATTTATATATTATAATTCATTTGCTTGGCTAGACTTTATACCACCTTCTCTCCTCCTTGGATTCCTGTACTTCAGCAGCTTGGTATTTTCTTCTGTTAAGCAGTCACATCACAGTCCTGTTCTGTGCAACCTTAAATAATTGCTGTGCTCAGTGCAGTAACTAAACAAGACAGCACACCCCCACGCTCTGTGTTATTAACCTGCTGTGTTGTTCTCCTTTTGGCTAAGAAACTCCCAAATGTTTAACAAAGCAAGAAGGAACTGATGAATCTTACATATTTGAAGGCATTCAATGAGTGGATTTTGAAGGGTCGAATCCTACCATTCTCAGCCACATGACTGATGTAAAAAAGCAAGGCAGTCTACCACTCCTAACATACATGGTTGAGACTAGGTCTATATTGCTGCAATGACTTCTTACTAGTGCAGAGGTGAGCAAATTTTAAATAACTGGGTTAGATCTATTTATGCAGGAAACACTTTCAAAAAAGCTTGCTAACCACACAAGCGCCTGTTACTGAGGGCAGCCAAATGTAGACGAGAGAAGGCACCTGGAGTAATTAGACCTTGGGGGGGAGTGGGGGCGGCAAGGAATCAGGCCCCAAGTATTTCTAAAATGCACCAAAAATCTGCCTCCTTGCATACTCTGCAAATCTACCCCCTGCTGCCCCTATGTATGTACAGTAACTGCATGGAGCTAGCAAATACCACACATATAGAAATCCCTTAGACTCTGGAACCACATCTAGAGACTGAAGACGCAGCCCCAGAGCACCCCACAGCATATTTATTTTTAGGCAAAGGAATCAACCTGAATATATATAGACTTATAAGCAATACTGCTAGCCCTTTTCTGCAGTTAATTGTGGAAATGGGCCTCTGGCATAAAGCAGCCACATGGAAAAATTTAGGGTGGTGGTGGGGAAATGATAAAAAGGAACACTCACATTTCAGAGTTTTTTCCTCTAATGTGCTTTGTTATGTTCTACTTTTTTGTCACCAATCCCTTTGTTTATTTTGTAATTTGGAAGTATTTAAATTAACAAATCCTAGATCTAACTCCTTAGTAACATCTGGATAGTGCGGTTTAGTTGGAGAGACTTTTGTTCTAGAATGGTTTGGGTTGGAAGGGACTTTAAAGCTCATTCAGTTCCAACTCTTTACTACAGGCAGGGACACCTTCCACTAGACCACGTTGCTCCACTAGAACACTTGCCACAACTTCTCTAGGCAATCTGTGCCAGTCTCACAATAAAGAAGCTTTCTAGTATCTAATCTAAACCTATACTCTTTCAGTTTAAAGCCATCACCCCTTTTCTGATCATTGATTGCCTTGGTAAACATCCCCTCTCCAGATTTCTTGTCAGTCCCTTTAAGTATTGGAATACTGTTAAAAGATCTTCCTGGAGTTTTTCATCTACAGGCTGAACTCCTTCAGCCTGCCTTCATAGAAGATGTATTCCAGCCCTCTGAGGATCGTTGTGGCCTTGTCTAGACTCACTTGATCAGGTCTACATCCTTGTTATGTTGGGGGCCTCAGAGCTGGAGTCAGGACTGAAGGTGAGATCTCACAAGAGCAGAGTAGAGGGACAGAATCCCCTCCCTCACCCTGCTGGCCAGGGTCCTTTTGATGCAGCCCAGGACATGGTTGGCTTTCTGAGCTGCGAGCACACACAGCTCATGTTGACCTTTTCATCAATCAACACCCCCAACTCCTTCTCCTCAGGGCTGCTCTCCATACCACACGCCTAATCTTACAGCCCAATCCACACCCAAATCATAAGCCAGCACAGTCCTGCCAAATTCAGAATTTTCCTTCCTTAAGGATTTAATACTCTGCACTGGACAGACATCAAGAAGAGGGAACATGCAATATGGGACAATTACTGAGAAACTGAGTATCACAGTGGAGCAGGGCAGTCTCCATTTATTTTTCCCCTTTACATTCAGTGATCATGTTTACTGAGGCAGCAGTCACTGCAGGAATGTCAATGCTTTCCTTCCTCATCTTCAAAAAAAAAACCCAACCCCAAACCAGAAAAGCAACAGACAACAAAATGGAAGACAAAGAAAACCAGAAGTATCTATTTAATGTTAACAGAAATGAAAGTTACACAATTCTTGAGAGTCTAATTTGTAAGAGAAGGAAACATGGAAACTAAGACTATTGATTCCCAAAAAAAAATTCAGAAGACAGCATTCCAAGCAATTCCCATTGTAGCTGAACCAAATACTCTTCAGGAATTCAGAGGTACAATGCTGAAGCCAGGCTCCCAGAACCTCCTATTGTCAATGAAAGCTGAGAACACTGTGGGTTTTCAAATCCAGGCCTTTGTACTCAGTCCATCTACTTTTTAAAGAGCAGTCATTAGAAGTATTAAACTGGACTTTTTTCCCCAAACACCACATGTCACTTCAAATACCAATCTTGTTTTACACAAGCACAGAACCTGACAATATTGTCATAATTAGTGAGTGCAAGTTTCCATGCATTTCTTGAATTATGGAACACCGACAGCTGTCATTTTTGTCTCAAGCTAGTGAGGTTATCTATCACTGAATAACAAGCTAAGCCAACACATATGCTTCTGATCACTTCAGAAATGACAAAGAAAACACACATGTAAAAATACAGGGGTAATTTTGCTACAATTAAAAGATGCAAAAGCTGATATAGAAATTTCTGTTCTTGTTTCTGCTGATATGAACAAGATCAGTGGAGTTAGGTTTCTATCCATACAAACACATCCCTTGGCCCTGTTCACTTGCTGGTGTGGTACCCTTCCATGCTAAAACTGCAAATTACAGACTCAGACACTTACTACTTTTTTCCAACCAGTTTACACCAGGCTTATAATTTGGAGTATTGTATCACATCTACACTGTACTCAACCTCTTCTACACTTACTTGTCACCATCAAGGGCGTTAATGCTAACTGCTTCTAAACCTTCCTGTTGCTGTATTCTACTGGCACCATTGATCATGTTATCTAATGATCATGTCATCTAATCCTCACACAAACAAAGAAACACTTGATATCCTGCATGAAGTAATATACAAGTAGAAATATGATTTCACAAGGCATGACTCCAGTTGAAGACAGGAATTTGTTTCCAGGGCAATACTGGTTTTCAGCAGGTGCTCAGTCGTTTGTAAGGCAATTGTATAACAGCACAAAACTGAAACTTTTCCTTATGTAGAACATTACAGGGTTTTTCTGCCAGGAAAGAGACCATGGAAATTCCTGCCCTGCTAATATCTACTGGGATAAAAGAACAATTACCAGTTGATGCATGACACAGCCAAGCTGAAAATATTTGCCTGTATACTTCACATTTATCCTACTGAAATCAGCTTGCATGGCTGCAGCCTTCAAGAAACTTAGAAAAAAGAACTTGGAAATAACACAGATTAATAACAAAATCTCCCCATATAATACAGATAAAAATTAAATCAAAAGACATTTTAGTGCTCACATTTTTGGTGACTTCTTGCAGTATTAAAATGGCAATATCCCACTCGAATACACTAAGGGAGGCACTGGGTACAGTTTCCTTCCAGTTAAGTAAGATTTATACAATACTAGCTTTGACTTTTTTTGCACTCTAGCCTTAGTGAGCCAGGTCTTTTAGAAAAACTGGCAGAAATCTAGCTGTATGGAGACATCATTATTTATGTAAAGTCCCACTCAAGAGTGTGTCTTTAAATGGAAAGCCACACAGGGGGAGGGCAGGTGAGAGGGACTGTGGGTGGTGAAAGCAAGGATGGCAACCTCCAGATCCCAGTCTGAGCTTGACAGGAAGAGGAGGCTCAGGAATCATAAGTGGGCTGTGTTCTAGGAGACTGAAAACTAGGTTACTGTCACTCTAGCACTGAAACCCGCAGTTGCCCTTAATCATTGGCAGATATGATGCCAGAGTCCATCTTCCAGATGGTACCTTTTACACCAGTATGAGTTGCCTCTCTAAAAAACCCACAAAATCTACCCACAGACTGCTGCTACATAAATAATTAGGAAGGAAAGGCATTGATTCCAATATTATACCAAAATACATAGTTACCTTTGTTAGTATTCCTGCAAACATCTAGTACTTGCCATTATGCAAGTTATATTTATTAGCAATACTGCAGGTAACTAACACTTACCATTAGAAAACTATAAGAATTAGTCCATTGCTGAAATTTTACCATGCATTCTTGAATGCTGTAGAAGGGACATACGCAGATAGGGTTGGTGTCTGTCTTGTTAACATGAGTTCTGAGGAAACTAAGTGCAAACAATTTTCTTGGCCTCACTGACTGTAGACTTCTCTCTAGTTACCAGCAGACCATGAGTCATAAACAAATTTTGCTGCTACTGTATCTTCAACTGCTATCCCTGAAAGAGAATTGAAGTCACCTTCAAACAGTTCTTCAGCTGTACAAATAATATAGCTTCAAAAGGGAACAGAAAGACTCAGGAAGTTATCTAATTGGACAAGAATAGGAATCATTTCCCATCCCAGACACCTACAGCATTATATTCAAAGTTTATAGCTATCATGGTATGCTATATGGAGCTAATGTGATAGCACGAATCCAGTTTTCCATGTTCATATTGCAACTTGGGCTTTCAGACATGTTATGCAGTTCAGAGTGTGGTAACCCACTATGACTCCCACTTTTCCCAAACATTAACACCAACCCCACAACACACTGTCACATTGTCGGTAGGTCAGACAGGTTCCATGGGCACAACAATTAAGGACTGGGTTGGAGTTGTATTAACAAATGCTACAGTCATGTGTTCAATTACTATGAAGTAGAAAATGTACTACTTCTTATTGTTTGCTTGCTTTCCAATCACTTTTAATTACATCAGTCCTGCTAGACAAATAAAGAGGGAAATAGAAAAGGAAAAATGTAAATCACATTCTAGTTTTTAGGACAGTGCACTGCCATAGCAGCTTTGAAGATGATCAGCAGCTTTCCCACACATGGGGGCCCTAATAAATAATAGAGCATTGTTTTCTGTCAGACTTGTACACAGAAGGGGTTGTCCTTACCGAGTGATTTAAACACTGTTGTTTTCTCAGGCAGGGCTGGTTTTGTACCCTTCACTACCTCTCCCAGCTCAGCAAAAATCTCTGCCTGTGAAAAGAAATACATATTTATACAAAAGCATACATTCAGAGACAAACTTTCTTGTAAGTCACTTCATAAGAAGTGACTCCTTCAGTTCTGCTACCCCAGAACAAATTCCTTTCCATGGTGAAGCAGATCAGTATTCAGACAAATACTGAAATTATGCAGAAATCAGGAGAATGGTTTTCAGACAGGAGCAGCTGGCAGACTATCCTCAGCAGGGGGTATTATTTTTCACAGAAGATAGCTTGTTGCTTATCCAACAAAACACACAGGATTCCACACAGCTTACCATACCTGGACCTCTTATGTTAAACCTCAGAAATGAAAGTCATATTTATTCTACCAAAAGCATTAAAAAAGAGAAATAAAACGCCATTAAACCTAAGAGAGTCCCTGCTGTCAAATTTCTTCAGGTCATAGAATCATAGAATAGTTAGGGTTGGAAAGGACCTTAAGATCATCTAGTTCCAACCCCTGCCATGGGCAGGGACACTTCACACTAAACTGTGTCACCCAAGGCTCTGTCCAACCTGGCCTTGAACACCCCCAGGGATGGAGCATTCACAACTTCCTTGGGGAGCCCATTCCAGTGCCTCACCACCCTTACAGTAAAGAACTTCTTCTTTACATCCAATCTAAACTTCCCTGTTTAAGTTTTAACCCGTTATCCTTTGTCCTATCACTACAGTCCTTAATGAAGAGTCCCTCCACAGCATCCCTATAGGCCCCTTCAGATACTGGAAGGCTGCTATGAGATCTCCACACAGCCTTCTCTTCTCCAGGCTGAACAGCCCCAACTTTCTCAGCCTGTCTTCATACAGGAGGTGCTCCAGTCCCCTGATCATCCTCATGGCCCTCCTCTGGACTTGTTCCAACAGTTCCATGTCCTTTTTCTGTTGAGGACACCAGAACTGCACACAATACTCCAGATGAGGTCTCACAAGAGCAGAGTAGAGTGGCAGGATCACCTCCTTAGCTCTATCACTAACTGCCTGCTTGGTTTCTGTCATCCATTCTCTAGAGGCCTGATGCGAGTCATCACTGACATCTCATGGGAAGAAAGTTACAGATTTTAATAAACAGATCTGAAAAATATTGAACATAAACACCAAACATTGCAGAAATGTTGGGGTTTCAAAAATACATTGTTATTGTACACAAAGTCCAATGCTGGTATATGGTACTTTAATATGGTATCATGTAATGGTTGATACAGAACTTGCATTGCTTTGGCACAGACATACAGAAGTCTCAGACTGAAATCAATTTTTCTTTCCATTTGTGCCTCGAAAGTGTTAACAACTCTATCTAATGCTCTAAAGAGTTTTAGTGCAGCACATCATCAGTACCAATTCATTTTGAACACAAGCCAATTGCCAACAAAAAGTAAGTCTTACCCCTGATAATATAACATCTCCTGATTCTGTAAGAGCAGCATCTCTGGAATCCACAAACAGAACAGAATTCTTCATCAATTCATCGTCCAGTTCTCTCCAGTCTGGTCTGCTTGCTCCAATAGCTAAGACAACAAAACTGATGAACTCAGGAGGAATGTTTAAAACACATTTAAACAATATTTTGTCCAAAAAAAAAGGGTGAATTAACAATGGACGTTATTGTGGAAATGTAATACAGTCTGATGTTAGCACTGTAGACATGCTGATTGATAAAACAACAAAAAAAAACTATGATATCCCCAAGCAACTAGGAAAAGGCCTGGATTTCTCTCAACCTGTTCTCAGCTGTAATGCTGACATATGTATGGCCTGTTTCTATAAGGTGTTAACCCTTATATTTCCAGTGATATCAACAAAGGATAACATTGTGTGAAACCCTACGAACTACAGCTCATTAAGACGTACAGCACCCTGGATTTTAGCCATGCAGACGCTGCTCCAACAAAACCTTGTATTTCCCATAAGCACAGCTAGAACAACTGGAATCAACTGGCCTTCACATTTCAACCCGCTGAGGCATTACACTGCAACTCTCCAGTAAGCAGCGGTGAGATTCTTTACTGCCACTGTTTCCACCTCTTTTGCACACTGATCAAACTGCTCCTTCCAGATAATGCTGACCGAGAAGGGGAAGCAGTACTGCTTAACCATTCATCACTTCATCATCCCATAATTACACAAAAAAAAAGTAAGAATATGTGTAACCATGCATAGGTATGAAACAAACAAGCCTTTGCTAGCAGCTCTGAAAAACAATACCAGTGATTAAGTGTGACAATTACTCTCTTCTGCTTACAGAGGCCCCTTTAGAATAAACTTGGACCATTTGGTCACACAAGATAATCTTAAGAATTATACAAACAACTCTTGTGCAGACAAACAGCAACCTGTTTCTGTGACTGTTAAATTAACAGGTTTCTGTTGCTTTTCATTTTTAAATAAACTAGCATCTAGTACAGCACCTCTAAAAACATTCAATATCTGATTTGTCAGCAGACTCTGGGTAGTTGAGACACAAGAAAGTAATCGCCCTTTATCTCTAGCACTCTTGTCTTCCATCAGATCATTACCAAGAGATTTTTATAGCCCTTTGATTCAGATTGGGTTTGTTATGTGTCTATACAGAAAAATAAAATTTGAAGAATCCCTTCATTATCCTGAACAGATAAGAATCAAAAGTATTGTGCAACAAAGGCTCACACAAGCAGACAGAGTTCAGTGTTACTAATTTGGATTTTTAAACCTATAATCTTCTATTAATCCCCTGTAAGCTTATAAGCAGTACAAATTGAGCAGATTGTGGATTTTCACTTATCTGGAGAAACTGAAAAATCAAGGAGCTTAACTTTTTAAATACAGCAAGACCACTATCAACTTCTTGGCTAAAAAACCCAAACCCACCCAGCTATACTGTAGTTAAATGGTTTTTAATAATGTCTGTTATGGAATAATAAATTCCATGTTGCCTGAATGCCTCCTCAAACAGCACAAATGCCACAACAGAGAAAAAAAAAGAAAGCAAGGGAAGGAGAGGGGGTCTTTGTGCATGCATTGCCTCAGTGATTGTAAACCTTAATGGATTTTGCTTGTACTTCTGGCTTCCTTTTCATGACATAACACGAACAACACTCAATGACAAAGAACTGAATTGAGTTTGAAAAATTAGTAGGATGCTGCTGGAATGTGGGACATTGCTTTAAATTGTTCCCTCTGACAAGTTCCTTTTGTCTTACTACCATGCTATCTGGAAAGTACACAGGGTCATCTCAACCAGGCCCGCAATTAAAAGAACATGGGCATGTCCGGAGACTCAAAACAAGTGTGGCAACATCACTGCAAGGCAGGGAAAAGTAAGCCCCAAACCCTCAAAATAATTAGTGGTTAAATGATGAAGTTCTTAACTCAGTTATTGCATCTTTTTAACTCAAGTAAAAAAAAAAGTAAATCAGTGTGATCAGCCCCAAAAGGAACAGAGGAGCTTACAAAACTGGTTGAGAAGGTGAGTTTCCAGAGAAACATTACAATGAGCAGGAATCACTTTGGAAATAACATGTTTGTATGGATTATTTAAATGGCGAGCAAAGTGAGCATCAAATGACAACATGGTGTCAAAGATGATGCATCACTGGGAAAAAAACATACCCAATGCTCTAGCAAACATCCAGTGCTGGAATATGCTGGAGTTGTGACTCCAGACAAGAAGGAAAGCAGACCTGGGAAAAGTGGTCCTTGCCAAAAGGGAAAGTCAAAATGGAAAGCACATTCATTCTGAAAAGCTTTTGAACAGTTCATGATGCTATCCTTCAGATGATGAGAACATAGCATACCATTGATATGGGCACCTGGTTTTACCCAGTCTCTAAATAAGATTGGTGTTGTTGCCATAGTGACTGTTACAATTACATCAGCCCCAGTAACTGCCTCCTGAGCAGAAGAGCAGACCTGCACTGGACCATTAACTGAATTAGCAAACTTCACCGCCTTCTCTTTAGTGCGATTCCATATTCTGACCTTCAAGGAAAAAAGAAACAAACAGATTAGCTTACAGAACTTCTCCTTGCTGAAACAGGATATTTTCAGTTGATTGTTACACATATCCTAAAGGTGGGGTTTTCTTCCCCTTTACTGTTCTCATAGAATCATTTATATTTGAAAAGACCTCTAAGATCTAGTCCAACTATCAACAGAGCACTGCATCATACAAGTGACAGTTTCAGGTGTGTGTGCCTACATTTGAGTGACTGGTTAGTGATGCCAGAATAACAGCTCCTTGTAGAACTGTATTTATAAAATACAAAGATTTCCAATAAACGTATTTAAGGAAAAAAAAAAAAAACAAACCAAACCACAGAAAGCGTATCCACTAGGATTTTATCAAAGACAAGAAGCCATCTGAAACAACTTTGTTTCCAACCATTTCCTTTCACCCTGCTTTTTTTAAAGGCCAACATTTGAGCAAGAAATTTTACAGCTTTTCAGAGTATTCTCGGGTTCTATAGAAAAAGAGTCAAAATATGATTACTCTCTTAACTTCTGGGGTGGGTTGACTTTGGCTGACCGGCTGACCACCAGATGGCCACCAAGCTGCTTTATCATTCCGCACCTCAGCAGGACACCAAGGAGAAGAAAATTAGCAAAACTTGTGGGTCAAGATGAAGGTGGTTTAATAAAGGAAAAGCAAAGGAAAACAAAAGATTTATTTTCTACTTCCCATCAGCAGGCAATGTCCAGCTACTTCATGGAAAGTAAGACTTCAGTATGCATAGTGGTTGCTCCAGAAGACAAATGTCTGAATAACAAACTCTTCCTTCCCCCCCACTTCCCTTTCTCTCAGCTTTTACTGAGACATCAAATAGTATAGAATATACATTTGGTCAGTTTGGCTCAGCTGTCCTGGCTCTGTACTCTCCCAACATCTTGGCCCCCACCAGTGTACTGGTAAGGGGGAATGTTGGAGAGTGCAAGCACTACTCAGCAGTAGCCAAAACACTGGTGTGTTATCAACACCTGTCTAGCTACCAACACAAAGCAGAGCACTATGAGGACTGCTACGGGAAAATAACTTCATCTCAGCCAGACTCAACAAAACTTCATTGGCTGTATTCTATTTATATAAAGTGCTCCTGAAACACAATAGAGAGAAATAGATGTACACTGTTAAGACGTTGTCATTACCTCTTTAAATGTGAAGAGTTCTGTGAAAATATCATAGTGGCTGTATGCTTGAACACCAGCTCCCAAAATGCACAGCACTTCTGCAAAAGGTGGCATTAACAGCTAAAGAGTATCAAATACACAAAAAAAAAGTAAGACAATATATTAACAGATATCAAATATATACCAAAATGCCACAGAAGCAGCATCCTTAGTCCTTTTATCTTCAAAAGACTGTACGCAAATGCTAATATTGATTCATATTAAGAGAAAACCATATTTAATTACCGCTATTTTTTCTTTTGTTTAACTGCAAAATCTGTTGTCAATAGCACCAACATAATCTTGATTTAATTCTGGGTTTGAATTGTCTGACTCTTGAAATTCAGACTTAACATGCAACAACATAAGCCAATGCTAATTTTGCAACCTTGGCATGCTCCAGTATTACTGCAACATACTATACCTATGTGACCAATTCAGTGTAAAACCATAGTGCTGGTGTTCTGTGCTGGCTGAAAACAGGGTTTATGATACCAAAAGCTATTTACTGAAAGTGGTAGCTGTGTGGATAAACTGATCCTGGTAGCCCCACACTAAACCACCTTTTTCAATTCACTGAAGTCATAAATCATCTCAAGCATATTTTGGCATTGAAAGAGCTGTAATATGCATGCACCAAGCATTGTAAAAAGAGAGATGGTTCTGAAGGATGAGTAATAAAATTCAGTTCTGTAGCTGATTTTGGTTTTCTGGTTCAGCTCTTGCCTGCGATTCACCAGTATTCGGCAACAGGGAAGAGAGGGCTGCTGGAGTCCAGCCCTAAGCTATCATTGTGTTTTGTTTATGCATTTGCTGTGGCCACTCACTTCTGTATAAAAAGCTTTGGAGTTGTCTAGGCTCTCAACCCTTATTCTGCTGCAAATAAATTGAAAAAACCTCATTGATCCTTTTTTTTTTTTAATGTTCCTTTCAAAGACTCTAGAGCACCGATTTCAAAGGTTTCTTGCATAAAAGCATGGGTCTTTGAGAAGCAAATGCCATAAAAAGGAGAAGATGACAACTACGAGCTAAACTCAAACGCTCCTGAAAATCTCCCAAAACAGACAACAATAAAGGATCTGCTCTTAAAGATCCTTCAGCAGCCAAGCTCCTTTGAGGCCAGCAGAGCTTTGCGTGTGTTAAAAACTCTCAGAACTGCCCAAGTACAGAACAGCTGAGATGAATGACGACCTATAACCTCCCGCCCAGGGAACCCATTGTAAATTGTTCTATCCCTTGGTTCAGGGGAAGGTCTCTGGGACAGGTTCTTCAATTTTATGTCAGTTTGGCTCTACTGCCACTAAAAAAGTGGTGAGATCAGCCTTCATTCTGACACAAACCAGATGGGTAAAAAACAAGTATTTTTCAGCCCTGGCTCTCTTTATAATGCCTCATTCTTTGAGGTTAAGACTAAAACCTTCCTGTGCAATGGATAGTTACTTGCTCTCCCCCATATTACCAGCCCAAACAAATATAGCTTGAAAAAGGAATCCAAGCCCCACTATTTCCAATTGAAATTGAAATAATGTAAAGCAACATACACCTCACCTGTCTTCAAACACTGAAGTTTACAACTGTAGTCAGGGATAGTCATCTGGACATCTTCCAGTGACTACAGAGAAAGTGAGAAAGACAGCCACCTCTGGACAAGTCATCCATCTATCCTGGGCATCACTATTTTAAGAGTACTTATATTGCACCCTGGAAATGTAGTCTTTTCCTCTTTCTTCAGGTCCAGTGCAACCCACCTGTCCTAGCCAAACAGCAGGAAGCATACACCTGAACAAAACTGAATTTATCACCACAGCTACACACCTAAAGCCATAAAGGAGCATATTACGACAAGCACAAAAATCAAGAAAATTAGAGAGGAAGGCAGCTTCATAAATTCCCAGGGAAGTGTGCAGAACAAGCCACAGAATAACAGCTCAGATTCCTTCTTCACTCACACTGTTAAAGCCATACACGACTCGCTCAAAACAGAAAATTCCAATTTTAAGTTTTCCGTGAAGATACATATGTTATGATAAATCCAATTTAAAAGCTGTATTTGATGAAAACTCACACACTTTTACATGTCTTTTACATCACTCCTTCTACTTATTGTATATATAACACCACTAAATCTGTCTCAATTTAGCAACTGGAAGGCATACCTTGGTAGCAATTGCAGAAACTGCAGCTGTTCGTTTTGCTGTTATGACACTACCATCCATCACCTTAAAAAAAATAAAAAATAAATTCAAACACTCCAAAATGAATACTGAAAACAAGAGTAAATACCAAACATTTTCATCCAATTTGTGAATTGTGTGATATTACAGGACACAGATAAAAAAACATAGAAGTTGGTAGGTACAATTACAGCAACCAGAAACCACATACATTCACATTTAAACCAGGCAGATTCCCTGTCTGTTCCAGTTCTTTCATGTCATTCCACCAGTACAAATGAAGTGAAAACAGGTCACAGCTGAGCCGTCCCTAACTCACGACTCTTCATGCACTGCACTTCCCTGGCCCTGTAACGCATGGAATAGATAACACAACTGCAGTACTCTGCACTCCAGTGAGACCAGTGCAACTGGTTCATGAGCCTGCATTTTCTTGGTCTGCATAAACGGATAACGGAACCAACAAAATTCCTTTAATACGTACCACACACAGTGGGGCACTCCTCCCTCAGTACACATTAGCTACTTGTGTACAAAGGAATTCTAGGACTTAAACTAACACGGTTTTGAAATAAAAGCCCAATACAGTTTTCTTGACCAGTTTTGGTTCTTTAATAATAATTATGATTAAATTGTAATACAAATGGTCAATAGTCTTAAAAAAAATCTTAATTATTTAAGCAAAGAAAAAGAAACAAATCAAACTGAATATTATTCCTTGTAATGACAATAACTGTCTTGTGATTTAGACTTCACATGATTCAAGATCAATTCTTTATTCAGTAAGGTTTAGGTTTCTTTCTCCTTTTCAAATGCAAGGAAACTTTTCCTGATCATGCCTCTCTTCCAATCATCCTGCGAGCCATCAGATTCCCTTCAAATCACAGGCAGCAGTAAATAGCAAAATACAGTTCAACAGGTATAAAAGAATAAGGCTTTAGGCTAAATCCTCATTTGGCACAAACAAATTTTTGTTTACAATTAAGGAAAAGTCGGGCCAATTTACATCAAGTGCACCTTCTAAGAATCAGAAGGAAGCACCTACAGGGCATTAACAGAGAAGAACTCAGAAGTATCCGTGAAACTCACAGCTTTTAAAGAACCATTTCTTGGGTCAAATAAGAGAATGGTCGCTTGATGTGAAGGGACAGAGGAATCCTTCTTGTGCTCGTAGAAAGTCACCAACTTGGTTGTCAGAGCATCGTCAGCAGCACTGTAAGCAGGCATGACTCCTAGGAACCTTGGGAGAGATTCACGCGTATTACGTACATACCTACAGACACCGGCGCAATTAACATCGAACCTTTATCTTACAGTTAACCAGTAACTCGGTACCAATGACCCTTCTTGACGCTCAAAGTTGTTCTACGCGGTCCCTTCCCCACCGCAAGCCCGGCTCCCCCCGTTCTCGCTCTGGAAGGAACGCACAAAGCAACCCCCCGCTGTCCTGTCCCACTCCGGGCTCTGCCAGACCACCCCTCACAGCTCCCACCCTGGTGCCAGGCAGGTGACCCCGCAGCCCGCCTCACCCGCCGTGCCGGTGCACCGGCACCACGGTGCGCACGGGCTGCGCGACGCCTCCCGCAGCTCCAGACGAGAAGTTGGCCAAGGCGGCCTCCAGCGCCGGGAGCAGAAGGCTAGCGCGGTGCAGATGCTTCTCCACCTCCTCGGCGCCGATGAACACGGGCGGAGCAGACCCCATAGCCAGCACCAGACTAACACCACAAAAGCGCGCACAGCCAGTCGCCGAACTCCGCCGCTATGTACCCGGCGGGGGACCCGCCCCCGCCGGCACCGCCCCACGCCCTCCGTCTCTCCGCGCAGCGCTGCCCTCACGGGCACGGCGGGAATCGCTGCTGAGAACCGTTGAGGGCCGCTCCGCAGTGCGATGCGCGCTCCTGCCCCGCGCCCCCTCAGGCACCGCCGGTCTCCACTCCCGATCAGACACCGCCGCGAAGGGTCCGGCCGTAGCTTATTTACGGTTCACCGCAACGCGGAGCCACCACGGGGACCCTGAGGGCTGGGACAGCCCCGCTGACTTGGAGGCGGTGGCACTCTACGCATGCGCAAACGCCGCGGAAGCCGCGAGGTGTCGCTCTCCCCTCACAGAGTGACTGTCGGCGCGAGCAGTAGAGTTTATGCCTTCTCTCGCTAGAAAGTCAAAGCGGCGCAGGGCGTGCTGGGAAGGTCGAGTCCTCCTACAGGCAGCCATCTTCTCGCCGGGGCTGAGCTGAGGGGCGCGGAAGGATGAAGGGATTCCCGGTGGTCGCACGTTCCCTCTCGGTAAGGATGACCTGGACACCTTGGGTGTAGCAGGCGAGAGGCATAACGTCAGTTGACAGCGCTTGCCTGGGTCCCAGTGGCCCTGGCTGGGCCTGACCCCAGACAGCTCCGGGGCGGCAAGCCGGGCGGGCGAGCTGGGGGTGAGCTGGGGGTGAGCTGGGGGTCGGCGGGTGAGCGGCTGTGGGGTTATCAGCGAGGGGCGTAGAGGGGAGGTCAAAGCCGGCGGCGAACCGGATGGGCAGATGGTGGAGTGGGGCGGTGAGGCTGAAGGTCAAACAGGCCGCGGGCCGGGCCCGGGGCGGCCTCCTCGCAGCGCTGTGGCGGGGAGCTGCGGCAGCGGCGGCAGGTTTCTTGGGGGCTTCCCCTGAGGTCTTTCCGGCCGGCGATGCGGGGCTGCCTGTGTGGCCAGGAGAGAGGAGGAGGATCCCTTGTCGCTGTTTGAGGCAAGGTGCCCTTGGCAAGTGGCTCTTCCCGGGGCGTGGAAGGGGCAGAGGGCTTGTTCTGCTGCAAAGGATCTCCTGGAGCCCGCGGGCAGCTGGAGTATGATTTGTGTAGGTCTCCACTGGAAGCAGGATGGTGAATGACCTCTGAGTCATAGTGTGTTTGCAAGTCAATTCTAGACTCACGTTAGTAATTTATAAATAAGTAGGTTTAGTGGTTAAAATTTGTGGTTGGGGAAGAAAGTACTTTTTCCTGGACTCATACATTGAACAGAGTATGTGGCAAAGTGAGGGGAGTTATGTCATTGGTATCCCTCCAACTGACTGCAGTGGGGTGTCTGTCACTCAGGGTTTGCTTAGAGATATATGAAAATTAAATTGGGTTTTGGTTGTTAGGTTTTTTTTTTGTGTGGTTTTTTTTTTTTAATGTGAAGAATAATAAATTTGGTAGGTTTTTTAATAATCATAAGAAACTTCAGAAAGGGCAGAAGGAATAGCATTTCAGATTTGAAGTTAAAAGTCTTGTTATTTCTGCTGCCAGCTAATTGCAGTGTTCATTTTCTCAGTTTGAAGGTCTGTTTCTGGTTATTGCTCTGCAGTTTGGGGACTTGCATACACATCCTTTTTGTATGCAGCAGTCAGTGTAGTTCTGTTGGTGAGAGAGGTAATTCTTTAGGAGTTGAGCTGCCTACACCTAATAAGTTGGAAAGTTGTCTCCAAAGTTATGTTCTGAGTATGTGGAATTCTGTGGCTTTTTTTTTGAGTTAATTGCTACACAGTGATCCTACAGACTATACAGTATCAGTAGAGATACCCACTGCACAACAGCAAAGAAAGGGAGGGTGGGAAAAGCTTTCTTAACAATGCTGATTCTTGAGAATAGCACCAAGGTCCAGAGACCTCATGTAAGTCATTCCCCAGGTTCTAGCAGTGATTTAAAAAAAACAGTCAGAAGAATTACAAGGGAATCACTGGTTTTACTCTGGGACTTGAAGTTATTGATTGTATTTCTACTTCAGAATTAGTTGCTTCTTCAGTATGTAATGGAATGTGCAATGAACTAATTGAGGAAATCCATTTTCTTATGCTTTCTCCTCTAGAAGAGATTTTATTCACTTAAGGTAGCCCCTAAAATTTCAATCTCGAAACCTGCAGAACGAGTGAAATTATCTCGAGAGTCTGAGAATCTTGAGGTCAGTATGAATGCAGGTATTTTTTTTTCTGTCTCCTTTTTATTTTGTAAAAGTCAGAGTAGAGGTGTGACAGTATTTCTAGTGTGTAACTAAACCAAATGTTTTTCTGTTTAATACAGATCACAAAATTACCAAATGGCTTAGTTATTGCCTCTCTAGAAAACTTTTCTCCAGTTTCAAGAATTGGTGTGTTTATTAAAGCAGGCAGCAGATATGAAACCACTAGTAACTTGGGAACTGCTCACTTGCTTCGTATTGGACCGAATATGGTAGGTGTTTGTTCACTTTGTTATTACGTTGGCAATAGATGAAATGGTGAAAAGTTTATGATGGAAAAGTAAAGGATACAGTAAAATTTAGTGTAAGAGATCTTATAAAGTGGAAAACAATGTACATTGGTTTTTTGGTTACCTGGTTCAAGTGCAGGAGAAATGACATTACTTTCTGGAAGATAGGATGTGATGCTTAATTTAGAATTATGCTCTCCAAGTGGCTTCATTTATACAAGATGCTCTGGAGGAAGATACAGTAGGTTCAAAAAAAAGAACTTGTCAAATTGCTAATAGGAGCAACTCCTGCAGATACTGCAGGAATACCACTGAGCAGGTTGTGGTATGTTACATTTAAACAGCCTCTTCCATTGCCGCTGTACAGAAGGTTGGGCAAGTACAGAAGGCTGGGCAAGCCATCCTACAGCTTGATCCACTGTGGCCACCCTTCCCTTTGTTCCTGTTCATCTCAGTTGCTGTCTGGCTGTGGGTGTAGATGTAAACAGCCAGACTGTGACAGTTAATGCTACACAGCACCACTGACAAGTCTGTGACTGCTGTTGCATGAGTTCAATCCACATCAGCTTCAGGCAGAAAAAAAGAACATCCCAGCTGCTTATTGCCCATCCCAGCTGCTTATTACCCTTCGGAGCTGCTGCCTGAACTTCCCTCAGACAGCCGTCAGTATAATAGCATGTGTAGGTATTCTTGCCCTGGTCTTGTCAAGTTTATCTAATTCAAAGAATCCTAATAAATGTTCAGGCAAACCTGGATCATTCTAATATGGGGCTGGGGAGCAAACATGTGATCAATTAAACTGGAAAATTGGGAGGATGATAGAAATGATTGGGAGTAGGAATGCAATAAGCTGGCTCAGAATGGCTTTGTATAAATGAATAAACAGATACTGTTTCAGCGTTGCTTGAGCACTGAACAATGTTGGGCAAGTCTGTTCTTAAAATAGCTGGAATTCTAAGTTGCTTTTTTTTTTTTAATTCCTTTAATAGACTACTAAAGGAGTATCTTCTTTCCGGATTACTCGTGGCATTGAAGCAGTTGGGGGCAGTCTGAGGTTCGTAACCCCAAAGGATCTGTTTTGGTGACATGCAAGCAAGCTACATGATTAAAGGAAACTTATAACAATAAGCACAACAATACAGAGGCAGATAAGCTCAGTGTGGCAATGCCACTTGATTGGTGAATGTTGACAAGGAACATCTTCTGTACTTGTTCAGTGAAGGTGCAGAAGTGTACCCATGATTTGTATTTTTAAAACACCTTTCAGTTAACAAAACAAATGTTGTGTACCTGGAAGAAACATAATTTGTCCAGAAAGCTTAATGTTCTTTCTGCTTTTTCAGGCTTCAAGATTAAACTTTGTGAAGTCACTAGATTATTTTCTTTTCTACTATCTTTTGTGAATAGGTACCACTCATCACACTGCAGTTCTGGGAACAATTCAGACAGTAGTTGGCTTTCATTGTTTGAGAGTTTAAAGCCTAGAAAACAAGCCTAAGAGAAATAAAAGAGGGATCTTGCTGTGCCTGCTTTCTTGCATATGTAGGAATATATTTCTTCCATATATAGGAATACATGTTCCTATTAGTCACAGATGTGTTGAAGCAAGTGGGGAATTTTCTGCCCAAAGAGAATAATTTTGAAGTTGCCTTGTTTAATAAATACACACATTTGTCTTCAAGTTTTTTTATTCAAATTTGTTGTTTTACCTTGAATTAGCATTGTATTTTAAATTCTGATGCTCACAAGACACTTGTTATTACTACAGTACTTAGGATGGGAGTTCTAGTTATGTCTGGTTTTGCTGTGTTTGTATTATCACTCATTTTAAATGGTCATGTCAAGCAGATTTAAGGTTAACTAGATAGTGAGGAGAGGAATATGTGTGAAAAACCACTTCTGTGTTCTCTGCTGAAATGGGGTTTGTATTTTTTCTCATTTAGCGTGTACTCAACAAGAGAGAAGATGGCTTACTGTATTGAATGCCCACGTGACTACGTGTAGGTATCTAGATATGCTGTAAATGGCATGCTGTAAATGGCGTTGCATGCTTTGCAAACTGCTGTGTGGTAGAGACCATTTTACAGGGTAGGAGTAATATGTATTTTTGCATTTGTCTAGTAAATCTAACTACTGTATTAATAATTCAGTTTCTGTATCACATTATTGAGTATATGAATACTGCAGAACTGAAGTAGAATTTTGGCACTCTGTAGGGCAGTGCTAGGAACTACTCTGGCTCGAGTGATACATTTTGGTGTTAATATGTTGCTTACAGATTAGTTTAACTTGCTTTCAACTTCAAAAGAAATGTGTGCTACTTCTGTTGTGTTTAATGCCTTCGTAACTTTTTAATCTAGTGATACAGTTATGGAGTACCTCCTTAATGTCACCACAGCACCAGAGTTCAGACCATGGGAAGTAGCTGACCTTCAGCCACAGTTAAAAGTTGACAAAGCAATTGCCTACCAGAATCCTCAAGTTGGTAAGGGTACTTTCTGATCTACTGCATTGGCTTCAGGGGAGTTTCCTCAGAATTAAACACTTCTGGAAAAAATAGTTTCCCCTTTTGCTCTGTCATGTGACCATTTAATCTTTCAGTTTTTCCCCATGGATAAGTATGTGTCTTTCTGTTGTTACAGAACCCTTTTTTTATAAATACACAAGTTTTTGTAGCCTGTGCGTAACATTCAGCAAGTAATATGCTGATGACAGCTTAAACCATTCCCCATGGCAGCTTCCATTTCACCTTTTTAATTTAAGTACAGCTAAAGAATGTGCAGGACATGACTCTTATTGACAGTATATTTGCAGCAGATTGTGTTCTGAAAATGATTCTTAGGTATTGCTCACCAGTGCAGAAAAGACATTCTGCAAAAGACCTCTTGAATTTGTACGGTTATTTTGATAGAAAACCAGTATGGATTTTCATTACACTGAAAATGGATCCCAGCTTTAGGGTTATGAATTTAGGTTTGTGGGTTTGAAAAAAACCCAAAACAAAGCCTCAGCCAAACCAGTGCATTTGGATGAAACTTCTAAGTGTATTAGATTATTCTAGACCTGCTTTTGCAGATCTTGTGGGTACATAAAAAGGGCCACACCTCTGTTTCAGTGGGTTGACATTTCATTCATGATCTTCACTAAAAGTGGCTTTTACGTTAGTCATCATCATTGAAACGTTGTTCCCCTTAGGAGTGCTGGAAAACTTGCATGCTGCAGCCTATAAGAATGCTCTGGCAAACCCCTTATATTGTCCAGACTACAGAGTTGGAAAAATTACTTCTGAGCAGGTAGGATTATTTGTGTTGTGTTGTGAAGCTGTTTCAGTTTCTTTATCAAGGATAGATGATAACACTTGAGAAAGTAAACACTGACTATACTTATTATATAAATTTTCTATCTTCTGTGCATAGTAAGGTTGTCAGTGAAATGCAAGTGTTCTTGTATAAGAGGGTTTGTCAGAGAATGCGTAAAATGCTGTTCTATAGAGAGCTCCTTTTGGAAACGTTGGAGTTTGCTGCATGAAGAAGTGTAAGGGGGGATGTCAGAAACACACTTGCCATTTTTATAATTTATGCAAAGTACTCTAAAATACGAATTTACTGTTGCAGCTCCATGATTTCGTACAGAACAATTTCACAAGTGCAAGAATGGCTCTAGTAGGATTAGGTATGTACGTTCTTTAATGGGCATTGCAATTCGTAAGGGAAAACTGCCATGGAAAGTGGAGTTCTCCATAGAAGTAAAAAGTTACAGTACACTTAAAATACTTTTATGTAACTGCTGTAGGTTTTCAATGCCATTACTTGGAATAACTATTGTGTTGCAGGTGTGAAGCACTCTGTGTTAAAGCAAGTTGCAGAGAACTTTCTAAATATCCGTGGTGGAGCCGGTGTTTCCAGTGCAAAGGCTGTCTATCGAGGGGGTGAGTCTGTATCTTGTATCTGCTCTGGATGACCCTTTTCTGCTTATTGTAAATGTACTGGTATTCAAAGTTGCAACTGGAAACAATATAGTAGTACCTAATGCTGTACATGGGAAGTGACAGTTCAGACATCTCTCATCTAACTAAGCAGAGGATTATTCCCCACCATGGGAAGTTCTGGGATAAAACTGAACCCATATTTCCAGTAAAGCTTTACCTGTAGGATCATTTATTCCATAAAGTGGGAAACAAACTGGCTTGTGGTTTCTCTTGGCATTTGGGGAATATTCCCTGAAGAGTAGATTAAGGACTGTCTGGAAGTGGTGGCGATTTTTCTCGTTAGGGAAGATCTATTAGAACATTGTAAATCTTTCATAAAAGGTAACGTAAAAAAGATAACTTTTTCAGAGCAGTATTGTGTACTAGTTAATACCAATACCCAGTCTTCTCTTGGAGTATCAGGTCACTGTGACGAGATGGGGAAAATTATTAAAGTTTTCAACATTTAATATTTACCTGGAATAACTTCTTTTTCTATAAAACAGGATCAGTATTGTTATGAACAGAAGGCAATGCTGCTTTCCTGGGTATTTGTTATCTGGAGACTCGCTGGGTTTTATTATCTCATACTATGTATGGTTTAGGGTCAGTTTCAAATAAGGCAGAGGAAGGTGCATGGGTCTGTGATTGCAAGAAAATTTTTGAATGTTAAGGACTGTTTATAATTACCTATAATCTACTAACAGCTCTTTGCTATTTTCCTGAGGGGTTATTGCAACTTCACACCCTGGCTTTTCTCTCATGAAACAAACTCCTGGCTAGGAATGTTCCTTTCAATACCTCTGAATATGTAGTAGTTTCTAACTGAATACTGTATTACTTTTTATTCTGTTGTGTTTTTTAGGAGAAGTCAGAAAACAGAATGGTGAGAGCCTTGTCCATGCTGCTGTTGTCACAGAAGGAGCTGCTGTTGGGAGTGCAGAAGCAAACGCGTTCAGTGTTCTTCAGCATGTTTTAGGTGCTGGGCCCCTTATCAAGAGGGGAAGCAATGTTACCAGCAAATTGTGTCAGGGTATTGCTAAAGCTACTACCCGGCCATTTGATGTAAGTTCAGAGGTTTATTGTACTCTGATGTTTTAAGTAAAATGAGTATTATCCTTTAAGAGTTTACTACCTCCAGATGCAATCATAATTAGTCCACTCTTGCACAAGTTACAATATTTCAGAGAAGGAATTCCAGTCTGATCTTTCCTCTGCACAGATGGAGTTTAGCTTCCTGACTTACAGTATTTTAGATCCTGATAGTAATTATTTTTCTATGCTTGATGTTGAGTTGTTCTGATACTTGAAACAGTTGGTGATAATGTTTGTGTTGCAGGCTTCTGCAATTAACGTTAATTACTCTGATTCTGGGCTCTTTGGGATTTATACCATATCCCAGGCTTCAGACACTGGGGAGGTGAGTTGCTGATTAGAATTTAATTATTATGAACATAACCCTTAAACTGGTTTTCATTTGAGATACAGTCTGATTCATCTAAAACACTCAGTTCATCTGGTTTCTTATATGAGAATCCTGCATGGTCAGTTATAACTTAGCTTTGTAGGCTGGGATTGAGACTTGCTGTCTGGGAAGTATAAATACCTAATACAAATGAGAGCTAGTAAAATACCTTGGTTGCTGGCTGTAATTGCTGACTTACATGTGTAAGCCTAAGTATATCATAAGGAACATGTTGGCTCTTGAAGCTGGCAGAACTGAGTGAACTCTAATGAAAAAATGGTGAGGCCATACAGATTAATGTGGTGTTGCAGTTTCATTCCGCAGTTAATTTTGTGTCTTGCTTGGGCATTTATTATGTAATTATTATGGTTTTAGTTTTGTTATGAAGCTGTTTAGAAGTGAATTCAGGCAGACCATCCTGACATCATCAGCTGCTCTGAAGTTTCTGAGATGTCATGTAATAGAAATAACATGTTGAAATTTAATGCTGGAAGAAGTCTTAACTGGTGTAATTTTCCTCAGGTGATTAAAGCTGCTTTGAACCAGGTAAAGGGAGTTGCTCAGGGCAGCGTCACTGATGACGATGTCACAAGGGCCAAGTAAGTGCATAAAGAGCTCTCTTGTGTGTTGCAAAGAGAAGTTTCTTAACATGTAGCTACTTGTCAAACACTTAAATTATTCTGTACAGCAGAGCTTACCATTGTCCTGTAATTGTTTCCATGGGGAACTGCTCAATTTCCTGTGTTAAAAATGAAGCAGTGTCAGTAGGTTTTTTTCCCAAAGCAGTACTGATCCTCTGCTAGTGGTATTTACTTATAAAAACTTGGTAGATAATGGTTTCTGAAAACTGTTCCAGTGTAAGATATCAGCAAGTATCCACAGATGCTGTCATTTTAATTGTACTCTGTAGTATTGAGATGTATTCAAATTAGATTCTTAAATTGCATTATTTAGGTAATTTCCTTTATAGTTGCACTGCAGCAGTTCCGCAAACAATTACATTAGACAATCTTCTGCATCTTCAAAGAATAGTAGTAATTAAGGTCTGCAAGTGTAAAGCACTGAATTAGCACTTTAGTGTTTGAAATATGTGCCCATAGGAATATTTAAGATGTGGGGGAAATTACTATTAGAGATGCAGTAAAAACCAACAAAGTTTTAGGGTTTCTAATTTACAGAGGGCTGTGCACACTAGTTGGGCTTAATCTCCAGGTTTTCTTAGACTGCACTGAGCCTCTTGAACTGTAGTTACGCAATATGACAGTATGGTACAGATTCACTCAAGTAGCAACATTAAAGTATTGCCTGTTACACATGCAAAATACTTACAAGACTCCAGGTAAAGCCTGCTTACAGAAAACATAATAACCTAGACATGCTTGATTGTGCCTTTGTCACTAGTAGCTAAATGGTGAATTCTGGACCTTTATATGTGACATCATTTGTTTTGTATGTGGGAATTGTTTTGTGGGGCTTTTGGGGTTTGTTTGCAACAAAGCTGCCTAGTATTAGGGAGTTACAGTACTGTGGCTTTCTGGGGGGGAAGAGGGGTTCCTTTTCCTCAAATGGATTCACATATTTTCTATCTTGCTCTTTTTTCTTTAGTGATGAAAACCAACCAACCAAACAAAAACTAACCCAAAAACCAAACCAAATTCAAGGCCAGCGATATTTGCAGTCTGGCAATTCAGTCTAATCATATTCTATTGGAATGAAACATTTTCTGCCATTTTGTTGTTTAAAAATATCATAGAATGACTAGCTTATAAAAATCAGATTTTCATAGGTAGCAGTGAGACTGCATGAAACAGAACAAACAGTGTAAACTTGTTGTCTTTTAACAGAACATGGAACTATTGCTTAAGGAGCCTAACCATTGACATCCACTGCTGCTTTGTCACTTCCAACAAAATAGCTCTGCATTGTCTGTTCTTGATGAGAAACGGGAATCCATTTTAAACCTAATTTTAAAACTTGATGAATTAGTTTGTCTGAATCCTGTGGTACCTGCATCACTTCCTTCAAACAGAAACAAATTCTGAGCTTGAGATCTTCTGACTGCGGGAGGTGGCAGTTGGTGCTGGGGTACCCTGTCATTTTCATGCTTGGAGTATTTGTGGTACCTCTTTCCTAAGTATACGGAACCCTTCCATAGTTGACAAGGAAAATCTTCCAAAATGGAGAGGAATTTTTAAAACTTAAAAAGCACCGAAAACTCATTGCGCTTACAGGTGTGGTAGCTAAAGTAATAACTTTCATGTTCACTCATCCTTAATGCTTTATTTGATGGCAGAAATCAGCTGAAAGCCACCTATTTGATGTCAGTGGAGACTGCAGAGGGGTTGCTGAATGAAATCGGCTCAGAGTCTTTGATGTCTGGCACGCACACATCGCCATCTGTTGTTGCTCAAAAAATTGACTCTGTAGCCACTGCTGATGTTGTGAATGTAAGTATGTGTAAGCATTACAGGTGTTTATTAATCACTGTGTAAGTGGTTTTTGTACAAAAGGGGTGCTCATTTATGTATGTTTATAAACACACACACTATCTTTTAAAAAAGCCAAAGCAACTTACAGCTCCCAGCTGCCTGTCTTACTAGGCCTTTATTACCAGGGGACCCTTTAATCCAGTATGCTGCAAAACTGGTGTAGCTGGGAGTGTATGAAATTCTCATCTACTTTACTTGAGTTTACCAAAACTGTCAACTAGTATTCAAGAAAAACGCGATGCTAGTTCCAGTGCAGACACTTCTATGTCAAAGGTTTTAGGATTCCTGAGCCTAAAATATTTGCTGTGATTAATAAAATGATTACTCTTTCAGTAATAAACTGATGTAACTGCATTGCTATTTCAGTTCACTTTCTTGCTTAGCAACTTGAAGCAAACTTTATACAGAAATCCATCAGACATTCTAAGAAAACTTGTTTTTTTCACAGTTATCACTATTTTGTGTTGCAGTAGCAACTAGCAATAGCTTTAGTAGTAAGGAAAGATCCACTGTAGCTTGTGGTGTAATAATTATTCTAGACATAACTATTTTCTAAGAGTTTATGCCTTTTATATCCAACTGTCATTCTGACATTCCTGTTTAGACTATAAAGTAATAAGAAGGAGCTGGAATGGAAACAAGTTTTGACAGCAAAAAGAAAACTGTTTATTTGATGTATGATGGTAGTGTTGGGATTTGGCTTTTGCTTTAATAACTTGAAGCTGAGGCTGTGAGCAGCAAGATAAATTCTGTTGTAGTGAATATTTCCTTATATCTATCTTTCCAATATATTTTCAGGCTGCCAAGAAGTTTGTCGGTGGGAAGAAATCGATGGCAGCTAGTGGGGATTTGGGAAATACTCCTTTTCTTGATGAGCTGTAAAAATGAAACTGGGATGCAGATTCACAATGGACCCACAATGAGCTCTAAGTCACCTACGCTCGAATTACTACTAATTTGTTATTTATGCATTCATTTATTTCAGCAAATTTCTCTCAAGTAATTGTGAGCTTGCACTTGTCAAATAAAGTGCTGCGTTCATACATTGTGTTGATTTTTTTTTTTTTCTACTGAAAATGGTATGTAAAATGCTGGTAAGTCTGGCTCTGTACACTGAAGATAGAACTACAGTGAGCAAAGAAGGTGACATTTTAGACAATGTGAAAAACAGATATATCATCATGATAACTGTGATGCAGACAAATACTGTGGTTGCCACTAGTTGTCTGTATATTCTTGTATGTTCAGGAGGGGTTTGTGATCAGCTGTCTCCACCATCCTTATATCAAGAAAATGAAGAAACTTGCCTTCAAAGAAAGATGAATATATTAGACTTCCCTAGAGCTTGCAACTGCTACTTGTCAGGGATGAGCAGAGGTAGTGTCTCTGACTTTCTATTCTACAAGTAGTACTGATTGACATCTTTGTGGGGAGGGAAGGCATTGTTAAACAGCTTTCTGTAGCTAATACAGCATTTCAAATATCTTGGGACATTCAGATTTTTTGAAGGCATGTGTTAGAAGAAAACGGATACAACTTCAGAAATTTATATCGAGACAAGTCAGGTTCTGAGGTATTCTGCAATAAAGCAAATTCTTCGAGATGTATATGATATAGAAAGGCAGGAAGAAGAGAAACTGGTCTCACAGTTTTCTGTAGCTCGGTATGGAGGAGCTCTAATACTACTACTACCAAACTCAGGATTGTACGATGCTTCAATATCATTATGAAGAGCAGCATCACAAACATGGTCTGTGCCTACCCCAAGTGTCTGGTCCTTACCAGGTATCTTCCGGATTTTGTGCATTGATTGTAACTTAGGAGTGAACTCACAGCAGTTTGGGGAGATTTGTACTGAAAAATTTACAAGCCTTCATCATCATCAGTACTGGACCCGATGCCATCTTCATCATAGTCTGTGCTGAAAATACAGAAAATACTGGTGTTACTTAAACATGCAGTAATTGCCACAGCCATTTAGTTCACTAATAATGGACTCTTGTTCTAAAGACAAGTTTATTAGTTCTGAAGCTGCTCTAATATCAAACTAATACTATTTTCCATAGTCCTTTGCACTCTGTTTCCCTTGCACTCCACAGCTGAGTTGTAATTCAGTCACCAGAAAAGCAAACTGTCTTTTTTCTGCTCCTTCAGAATAGAAATAATTTGATGTATTTAAACGTAAGCATACAGGTTTAATCTCTTAGAAAGCCCCTTGTGTCCAAGGAAGCTCCAGCTTCGTTTCTGCTGTTCTAGCCTAATTATCTCCTTTAAATACTCAGTTCCTTCCCCTACCTTTTAGGCTTCTTTTCTACTAAACCTTTGTGCCTCAGGAAAACTTGCATCCCATCTACATTAATCATACTGACTATGGATCCTGTGCATGTAGGATTGAGCACAGTGTATTTTTAGGCAGTGGGTCTCACAAGAAGAGTTCTTCCGGAAGTTTAGTTTCAAGTCATACTCATTAGCCACTGTCAGTAATTAAGACTGATCAAAGAAAAGATAAGCTTTTTAGATGGTGGTAGCAAGACCTCCATCTTGGTACCCTCAGCTACTTGCAGTTGTCTATATCTTTGGCTATGACAAACTGACATGGCCTCTTGACTTCAGAGGCATTCCTGCCAGCCAGACTTCTGCTTGCTGTGGAAGCAGGAAGGGGCATATCTAAAAATGCTCATCCTGACCCTGTCTCCCCTGTAACTAGAAAAATGAGCTTTTCTTTGGTATATGTTCATTTCAAATCACAGGTTTTTATTTCAGAAAAAGAAAATACTAAACTGTAAAAGCTATTACACTATTTCTTGTTTCTCGCTGGAATTATAAGCAACATGTGAAATTCTAGTTATGTATAATAGTTATTTCTTACTCTACTGACACCACAGGCAGCTTTACTTCAGGAATTAATTCAATTGCACTTTGCCAGTCTTGAGGTACTTCAACAAAATCTCTGTAAACTCTGATTTGTAGAGTAGTTCCTACAGGGATATTGTGCAGGAGTTGCCTAAGCTGTCGCAGGGTCCATCCCAAAATGGTGGCATGTCCAATTTTTATTAGAACATCCCCTGCCATGGAAGAAAGCATACAACAATCAGTTTAAGAGACTTGATTTTTAACTGTTCATGTGATAAAACATGTAATCTTACCACTGTCACATTTTTATTGCATGTGTTTGGCAGTTCTTCAACTGGATGCATTTCTTTTTCTTTCTATTTTAATGAAAATGATTTTAGCTCTGTTAAGAACTAACTGTTCACAACACTAAGGAAAGCTGCAGATTGCTTGTTTACATCAGGATTTTTCTGAGTTAACATGATAAACTTTATGTTGCTTATTCTGTGCTATCTTCCATTTCTGTGGGGTTTGGGGGCCAGGTAAAAGTAGAATGGTGAATGCTCTGATCAGGATCACTGCCTGGAACCAGACAGACTCCAGCAAGGTTCAGCTGAGGTTTTAACAGCTGCACATGTCACCTTGTGTTTGTTTGGGCCCCTGGAGGCTTTCAGGGTTGGCTCTCCTTGGTGGCTGGTGCCTGTTGCTCTGTTGCCAGCACATTGGGTACATTGCAAGACAATGTCAAGCAGGCCAGGAGGTGCCTACAAGAGCTGGTACAGAAGCTGAGGAGTTAAAGCAGAAAGTGGTGGTGAGGTTTTTTGTTCATTGGTTTGTTTTAAGGGATAAGGCTGTAAATAGCATTATCTACTGCCAGTGGAAAGCATTGAGCTGCAGTTTGGCAAAAAGCAGTACTGCATCCGAGAAGAACAGAGTACAGAAGCCCCAGCACCTATATATACCATGGGGTGTAACAAGGTGGGCTTTGAGGGTTTGGGAGAGTTGGAGTTAGTGTGTAAACCTGTAGTTTTGGAGACTGCAAAAGGCAAACAGAATCTTCCTGCAGCAGACTACAGCTCCATGAGCAGCCTGGCAAAAACAGTTGCACAGCGGAGCAGTATCAGTAAGCATTATGCACTGAACTGCAACAGAGCATCATAGGGGATTTTAAAAATCAGTACAGTTGTCTGCTGCCACATTAGCAGAGCAAGGAGCCTCTCTCCATCTGTTCTATTTTCTTTATATCCTTTTTGGGTTAAAAATGCCTATAGCAAAAAAATTGCAGGCTTTCAAACTGTTTAGCTGAACTACTACCATTTTTTCATTCTCCTTTTTCCACTGACCACTCCTAATCCATCACCATCACACCCTCTCTCCACTCTATTTTATCACAAGATACTGGTTCTACTGGGGTGCAAACAAGAAGTTCTAGAACAACTACCAGGGTAGCAGATAACAAAGCAACAGAAAACATTTTACCAACAGTTTTATGTAAGCTCTCAGCATCAAGCAGAAAGATAAATTACCCAAATTTATGTTTCAAAATATACAGACATAAATTTACTTATGATTTAAAGTATCTGCAAGACACTCTTGGCTTTGAATAGATTCTTTTAGAATTCATTTTTTTTCTGCCCATCCTGTTCTGATAACACTGCTGTGGTGAGTCAAAGCCATCTCTGAACTGCAGATGGAGATAATTTTGCTCCTTTGCTCCAGCATCTAGAATCTGAACCACACAGCTTTTCAGCTCATTCATCAGTGATTTTGTGATTCATATCCTTCAGTGGCCACTGAAGATTAATGTGGAGAAAATCTCTTGTACTATGAAGGTATGCTGAGGAAACATGTCCTAAGCAGCCCTGTTTCTTCTTGCTGGCATGGAGAATAGGGCATGCATATGTACATACGAGTTTGGTAAATACAACCATAGAATTTTAAGACATTAATGCCTCCCACTACCTTTGTTAATTTCTAGCTCCTCCCATTAAAGTCAGCAGAATGCCACCAGCTCTTCCAAGCTGAAAGCAGTTATAAAACTGTTTTTTAGGTTTCTGTTTGACATTGTATAGATAACAATCAACTGGAAAAAAAAAGTTATTTAAAGATAAAACCTAATTCACTGCAAGAAAAAATCTTCAGCAATACATTTGTGTATCATATTTTTCTCAAGCCCATGCTCTGTACATTGGTATTAATGCCAAAATAACTGTGCTGCCTGTGGTATCCTTGAGGGATGGAGCTTCTACAAAATTTTACAGCTTTGGTCTTAAAGACAAAGGTTTTGTAAGTTCACTCTAAACATGAATTGATCAAATTCAGCTGTTTGCTGGTTTGGGGTTTTTTTGTGTGTGGAATATGCTGAGTTAGATCCAGGTGCTCCATGAAGCATGCTCAGATTGTTTCTTTTGGCTCCAAAATCTAAGATCAGCTACTACAAAGGGACAATGTTTGTTACCAGTCCTTAGGACCCTTTAAACTGTTCAATACTTGCTGCAGTAAATCAAACACATCACATACTGTAAATAATTTGACTCCTTGTCCTTGTAGGCTTTATTGAAAATGCTTTTGGAGCTTGCCTTTTTCAAACTATTGCAAACAGGACTACTTAGTTTCAGTGACTAATATTATTTATGTTTTGCTTTAGAGATGTAAAAAAACCTTAAACAAATCAACAACCAAATCAGTATCATATATATGGTTTTGTATAACATAGGGGTTTTGGATTTTTTAGGAAACAGATAAAAGCTATCAGCTCCTAAGATAATAAAGGTACTTAATTCATATCCAAATCCATTCCTGTATTATGTTCGGGATTTTTCCACTGATTTTTATACTGGGATCAAAAATGCAAAGCCTTTTCTAAAATGAGGTTAAGAACTCTACTCACTGGTTTTTATTTCACCAAACAAGTAGATCTTTCTTCTTCTAATTCTCTCTGAAAGGTGCAAGAAGAAAGAACTGCCCACATTATAAAGGTGATGCTGGGAAAATGGTTCTAATTTAAAGACATGCCTTTGCACTGTACAGCAGTAAAGTTCTAAATGACCTCATTACACTCAAGTCATAGCTTCATAGATTTCTACATTAGAGACAATTTAATATTTAGTAATAACATAGCACACTGACATCCCCAAACTGTAGTTCATGAGTCTAATATAATCGGTCTAGGGACCCATGTAAAGCATTCACATTTACAGAGCTTTCAATTACAAGCTTAATATAGGTGTCTGATGTTCCACAAGAAACCTTAATAACCAGTAATAGTCTGTTAGTACTGATCTGGCACATTTCAGGTTTAAAGCATTTAGCAAATGAACACCTGCATGGATTGTTAGAGCACAGAGATTTATCTATTGCCACTTTGTAACTGTTCTGTATAATACAGAGAAATAAAAAGCAAACAATAAGGCAAATTAATTTCAAACCTTTGGGAAGTTTTGTGTTACTTGTAGAGTGAAATTACTTGAACAACAATGCACTGAACAAAGAATGATACTACTCAAGTTTAGTTGCTATATAAAGGTAATAGTCGAACTATTTTTTGACAAACCTGATGAATAGAAAATCTGGTTTTGCTGGAGAAAAGTACATAGACTTAAATCTTGATCTGGTTATGGAACAGTCACCCATATGAGCTATTTTAAGATCACAGGTATTTCATTGCAATGGAATGCTGGCACTGCTTTACACGGTTTATGCTAGTTTCTTTTCTCTGTAATTTTAAACTGAGTTTCTTTTGATGTAAGTGTAAATAAATCAGAGCAGAAGTGCAGAACATTCTCAATGCTATTAAATTTGAGTATCACTGTTGGTTCTTTTTACCTGGTTTTAGCTTTCCATCGTTAGCTGCAGAGCTTTTCTCAACAATGCTTATTATCTGGAGATATGGCCCATTCTGTATGACTATGAGACCTAGTCCGTGTTTACCCATCTTAATAGTTGCCTTCAGTACTGCAACCATTGTACAGTGAAAGATGCTTTCCAGTGACGGCACCTGCCCTTTGAAAAGTGAGAGGAAAATTTTACTAGTTGAAAGTGTGATATAATTCAACAGGTTTAAGGAGACATTTGAGTAGGTGCTGGACCCAGTCTTAAGTGTCCAAATAGTTAAGTCCCTCGTCTTTAACTGCTTCTTTAGATAAGAGTTGCCTGCTGTGTCATACATTTTACCAAGAGAAAAAGCAATACTGCTGTTATTTAAGTGTTCATTACTAATGGTGATATATTCAGGGAAAGTAGAGAACACGATACAGGATAAAAGAACAGAGGAGCTGTCAGCTATGAAGGACTTCAAGAAAAGACAGAATTCCTATAAAAATGGATTTTTCAAATCAATATTTATAAAGGAGATTAATTTCTAAATTTCCAGCAGACTGGTTCCACACCCTACTGCTGACATGAGGGAAGGGGCTGCACTTGCCATAGCTGGCATCTACAGAAATAAAATACTCTTGAGCACCTGCTATGCATTAAAATGCAAAGTAATACAATATAAATGACATTTATCTCAGTATCTCCACCAAGAAGTATACTAGGGATAATAAAGAAATCTCCTCCATCTCTCAAGCCTGTTCTCATTAACAGCCAGGAAAAATTAAGACTGTCACATGAGTGCTTCAGACTCCTAAACCAAACTGTATTCTGTTAAAAATTACTTTCTGTCTCTGCTTTAAGATGTAATCTCTAAATGTAACTTCTGTCAGTAGAGTACCAATAAATTAACTACTTGAGACTGTCTCCAGCAGTCTGAAAACACTTAATGAAAATTCCCACCACTCTACCCTCCTTCTCTAAAGTACAGAAACTTAGTCATCTTTCCAATGGCTTTAGTAAAGTTTTGGATTAGGCTGCAAATGGCAACCCAGAATGTCTATAAAAGAATTAAGATGGAAAGTATAGCAATGTGAACATGTTATTTGTCAATTTGGCTGCTG
This sequence comes from Neopsephotus bourkii, assembly GCF_033783945.1. Taxonomy (NCBI): domain Eukaryota; kingdom Metazoa; phylum Chordata; class Aves; order Psittaciformes; family Psittacidae; genus Neopsephotus; species Neopsephotus bourkii. Next base: position 1,375,723 of record NW_026900643.1, read on the forward strand.
AACTGAAAAACAGAGAAGGAAGCTGGAATGGGTTTATGTTTTTTTTCCTTCCCAATGAAAAATGCAGGGTTTTTTTAAATGTTGTTTTAAATTTAATTTGGATTAAATACTTAATTTGCATGGTCAAGCAAGAAAAGCAAAGGAAGACTCACTCTAGCACACCCTTTAACCTGTTGATCATTCTGACAAGTTGGATATCTGACCTGTGACTTTTTCTCTCGCTCAGGAATTTATGCAAGGTGGAACAGGATCAGTAGAAGTGATTAAAATCTGACCTGTGGTGTTCTTAGTCACTTTTCAATGTGTTTCAATCTATTTCAGCCAGAAAAGGGAACTGAATCCTAGTTTCCTACTTCCAGAATAAGTACTTAATTCCCAGGCCAATAAATATACACAGATTGTATGAAGTAAGACTATATTGTTTTCTAGCCAAAATTATTCATCAAATCCCATTAAAATTCATGAGCATTTGTAGGTCAGCAAATGCTCAGCAATGAAATGGCAAACAAAAAATGCTATTATAAATCTAGCTTTAGTTATAGATACCAGAATCCTGATCTTAGGCTGCTTCTTATTACATGACGTTATCTTGCTGGACATGAGAGTTTTAAAACCATGAAAACAGTGACAAAACCAAAACCTACAGAACAATTAGAAAGAATGCTAAAATTCACAGCTGAGTCTCTTGTCTTTTTATTATACCTGGTATCAGTCTATATACTGTCCAAGGAAGGTGAATTTTCTCTTTGTTCTGTGATACAGAAAGTTTAGGTACTTGACAGAACTTACATTACAGTTGCCCTAACACTCTCCTGATTTTCTCCAAGTTACCCTCCAATTCTTGAGTTTGCAGGCAGCAGTGCAGGATCTCTCTCTTCTCATGAAGAAACATCGTTTTCCTTGTCACCTGCCTTTAATTCTGTTCCACATACTTAACCTCAAGAGCAGAAATGCCTCTTGATACTAGGAAAATTTGGGGCACTGGGGGCTCTGTGAAGAAGATAAAGTGTCTGGTAGCACAAGGACTCAAAAACTTTCAGATACTGAAATGCAGGAGTGGAAGAATAGTGCTGAGGCAGCAGTGGGAAGGTGGAAATGAACAGAGGAAGAAATTACCAAAAGAGATGGAGACTTACTCATAGTTTCATCCCCAGGCTCTTGTAAAGACTGGGTATGTTCCATCAAGTCCTGAGGAAGATTTTTTCCTTTAAAGTCAAAATAACGCCGGAGTGTCCGAGGTGAGCCTTTTGGAAACATGTTACTGCTCCATGGTGACCTGTGGAGGAAGAGTCTACCAGCAGGTGAGGAAACAACAGTGTCTACCAACTACTCAGAATGCCAGGGCAGGCAGGTTCCAAGCTCCCCCATCACCACAACAGCACCACGGGCATAGGGAACTCTGGCATTGGGCAGAGGATGTGTCTGCATCTAGTGCATTGTTTCAGTCCAAGAGGAGTTAGATTTAGGCTGCCTCTCTGTCAATACCACAGTTCTGTCTGAAGCCCCAGAGCTTTCTGGAGAACCTATAGCTGCTGGTGTCCTGCCATGCAGCATCCTTAGGCACATACTCATTCCCTGATAAAACTGAGACAGATTAAATCAAATAACTGATCACACAGCCTGCATGGTATGAAGATGACTCTGTCACTATTTCAGATTTCATATTTTCTGTATATCAAAAGCCAATGAAAACCATCTCTTCCCTTTCTTTACCCTTTCCACCTCTCCTTTCTTTATGCCTTTTGCCACGAAGCTGAGTTATTTGGAGAGAAACTTATCTTGAGACAGAATTTTACATAATGCTTGTATTAAAAGCTATTTCAATACCACTTAAAGCCAGTTTATAGGATAGTCACAGGTGATTCTTGGAAATAACATATTTTCAAGGCTGCTGTATTGTTGTTGTTAGTGCAATATAATTTCTATTTTTTTTTTATAAAGAAATCAATTGTCCCATTTATTCCATGCACCAATTGTTCCCTGTTTAAAGGGAATTTCAGCAGGTTTTCATCAAAAGTCTTATTACTTTCTCTACCCTTAAGAAAATCTGTCAAGAATAGCTGATTTCAATAGAACCTAAGTACAGCTCTTGCCCTCCAAATAGTAAGCCCTGCTGATTGCTGTTGAACACTTTATTTTACTAACATGTTCATTTTGGTTGTATAGCCTTCCATCTACACAAAAGACTTACGTAAAGAGTTCAGATAGTTGCTCACTTGGCTTCTGGAGTGTGCTGTTGCTCTGGAAATAAACAAGGTGTTTGCTGTTAGAAGGAAAAAACTATGCAAACATTAGATATTTTTCCCATTACCTGTAGATGTGAGGCCTGCTAAACTGATTGAGTTCAGCATTCCCACGCCAGCATGACAATGTCAAAGGCACAGAATTATTGTGGCCAGAATTGGGCTGGTTTCTCACATTTACTGCATAGTTCATTTATTGGCTACAGATTCCCCCATGCTTCAATACAAGTAAATCCATGGACAAGCATGTAACCAAAAATCGCTCTATTTGGGTAAGTTTTCTAGTCAGGATGAACTAGGTTTTCTTCCAAGCATACAGCACAGACAGCAATGCAATGTAGCGCTGTTGTGGTGCTCCAGAGTCATGTAAGGCCTGGAGGGACCTCCATGAATCAGGCCATCCACTTCCCTGGTTTTACAGAAGCAACTCTGAAATTTAAGCTGACGCCCGCTGTTTCAAAGGGACAGCGTGATAGTGACACGTGAAACAATAAATTTATGATCGTTCCTCAACCCCCTACGCAGTGCCCACCAAGTTGCCCATTCTCGATTTCCCTTGGGGAAGGGCAGGCCTTCCCGCAGTGCACTGAGGTCTCCGGGCCGGTGCAGGTATAATAGGAGGGATGCCCGTGCTCCTGTTGAAAAACACCTTTGGAGACCGGGATGCGGGACAACTGCTGGACCAGATGTGACAAAACGAGGCACCGCTGCCGCGCGTACCGGCCGCCCTCACAGCAGACCCGCCCTGAGGCGGTGGCCGCCCCACCCTCCCCTCCCGGCACCCCCCCTCCGCCCCCCCCTCTTTCGACAGGCCCGCGCACAGGGCCCTGCGGCAGCGCCCCCTACAGGCCTCGCGGCGGCATCATGTCCCGCCCCCTCCCCTTGGCCCCGCCCACCTCGCGCACGGCCACCTCCCCCCCCCCCCGGTGGCAAGCCCCGCCCCCTCGGGCAAGCTCCGCCCCGCCCCTCGCCGGGCCCCGGGGAATCCCACCGCCTTGTTGAGCGTTCCCCCGCCCCGCTGCGGTGGAGGCACCGCCCCCCGCTGGAAGCTCCGCCCCTCCAGGGGGAGAACGCCGGGGACAGCGGGTTTCCCTTCCGGAGTATTCGCCGTACCCCCCCACCTGGCGGGTTCGCTTCCGGCTCCGTCCGGGGCCCCGTCTGTGGCGCTGCTGCCGAGGGGAGCGCGGGGCTCATGGAGCCGTGGCTGTGAGGCGCCCCCGGCCCGGGCCCATTGTGGGAGCCGGGCGGAGGCCGGAGCCGGGAGCCTCCGGAGCCGGAGGAGATGGACAAACTGACCATCATCTCAGGATGCCTCTTCCTGGCCGCCGACATCTTCGCCATCGCCAGCCTGGCGAACCCGGACTGGATCAACACCGGCGAGTCTGCGGGTGAGCGGGGCCGGCGGCGGGGACCCGCCTGGGGGGGGGGGGCAGGTGGCGGGGGAGGGCCCTGCCGGCACCCGAGGTGTCGGGGCCGGGCGGGGTGCGTGCCTGAAGCGGCTGCGGGGCTGGAGAAGCTCCCTGTAAGGGGCAGCTCCTCAGCCGGGGCCGCAGGGCCTGGCACTGCCGCGGTGGGGCTGGCGTCACGGAAGCCTGGGGGGCTAGAGCTGTGGGGGGCTCCTGGCTCCGTTCTTAGGGCGAGCTCCCCACGATGTGGCCATGGGCGAGGCTCTGGGTCAGAGCTGGCGGGACCCTCCTGCCCGGTCAGAGCCACCGGTGCCCCCCGCTGCCTCCCAGCTGCTGGTCCCAGAGCACATGACCCTGAAGCCCCTCCGCTGTCTGTACTGCCGGAGGTCCAGGGCAGCATCCCTGCCTGCGCCTCGGAGGTTCAGTCACCTTGGACAGGGAATGTGCATCAGTGTCTGGACATTTATGGCAGGTTTTAAGTCTTTCGAACTGTACTGATGCTTCCTTTGTTGCAGGGAAGATCTTGCTTTCATTCATCTTTTTTTTTTTTAGTTCCCCCCAGAATATTTCCTGCATGCTGATTGTTATCAGCTTTTAAGCCTAGATCCCATGTGGTTTTCATTTTAGAATGTGACGTTGCTTTCTTTTAGAGAACAAGGATTTGTGTGTCTTTTTACTAATGATGTAATTGCATAACCAATTTATTTGAACCTGTTGATAAGAACCCACATGTTCTGATCAGTGGAGGAGGGAGAGAGAATAGGAGGAGGGCTGCTCTTTCATTTCATGTCCCAGAGAAACCCAAATCTCCATGTCAGGAAAAGAAACCATCCTTACTGCGAACAGATGAAACTATGTTAATCACCTTTTCCAAAACTTGCGGTTTCCAAGCAAACCACAGGTATAGAATAGAGAAAAGCGCTCTTGGGGTAAAGGCTTCTGTCATACATTCTTGCAGAGGGTTTGAAGAATTTTCTTTGTTTTGTCTTGTGTCTTCCATGCCTAATATTCAGGCGTGTAAGAGGATCAGACTGGTTCAAATGGAGAAATATTTCTTTTATTCTGGTGAAGTAGATTACTGGAAATGTTGGCTGTTAGGGACTGATGACTGTAAGGGATTGATTGATTCCCTCTGACCAGGTTATCCTTATGGTTGTTTGAATTGCTTCTTGTTACCAAGGCTAGAACTTGGCCTTTCATATGTGGTCCAGAGGAGAGAAAGGAGTCCCTTTCCTTCCCAAAGTGCAGCATTCAGGAACTCAGCATGACTTCAGCATTCCTCCTATAGCTAATTATGATGTTCTTGCCTATGGCTATATAAAACAGTTTGATCTTTCTTCTTACAATTCCATCTAGAAGTACTGCTGTAGTGAGTTTCTCTTTAGGGGCCTGAAGTCAAATAAAACAATCTTCATTTTAAATATTTAAGTATGACTTTCTTAAGTCCTGCCTTGTGTTAACAGATCCTGTAAGGTCTGTGCAATCTGTAAAATGCTGGATTTTTTCTGCCTGTGTTGAGATGAAAGAACAAAAACTATTCTGATGAAGGTGCTGATGGGGGAAAAAAAAAAAGAGGTCTTTGGGGAACTAAGCAGAGCCCATTATCTCCTTCATTAAAGAAAAAAGTTTAGTATCTCTTTATAATGCAAAACTCGTTTTCTGAAATATTATACCTGGAAACCATAAATTCTTAGTTACTTGATGGATAATTACTTAAGATTAATTTGCCATTTTGGCCCTGTACTCCTATTAGGGGTGTAAATAACAGTTTTAATTGGGCTGGCAAACATGAAGTCTGTGTTTCTGAAGGACTTCACTAGTCAAATAATGTTTTGACAGACCTAAGCATTTTTCTTTGCTATATTTTGAAGCCAAACAAATTGTTGACTTGGTAAAATTGTAAAGGAGAACTAGCTGTCATCCTTCCTTAATGATTCTCTTGTAGATTTTTATTGGTGTGAGATTTGATGCACTCTAAGACGACTGGCTGAAAGCAATATAAATGTATCTTTCTAGTACTTAGACCTAAAATGAACCTTTTGCCCAAATTGTAAAGAAAGGAAGTGTGAGGATGTCCATTGAGTCAAGGACTTCCTGTGGCAAACACTGTAGTATTGAATTATGAGATAAATGCTTTTATGAGTGCCATTCATTACCAAGAGACTGCTGTGGAGAAGTATGGCACAGGGGGACACAGCCCTGATGGTAAACCCTGTCCCAGCTGCTAGAGAGATTCAGGTGCTCTCAGCAGGCTAATCTGCTTGGACCACATTCAAGCCATCCAACATCCATATGTGCCACTAAGAAGTACAGGGTTTTTTGAAGCAGCCTGCTCTCAGCTGGCAAAAGAAACTATTTGGTGAAGGAAAATGTTTGCTTTTCCTCTGGGTTCTTAAATTCATCTCCTGTGGGGATTATTCTAGATTCTCCTTCCACAAGTCAGCCTAATATGAAAGAGAAAAGGGAGTAATACTGTTTCTCTTGTTGATTGCTGTCCTCAGGGTTCTGAAAGACAGCATGGAACAGCCTGGTCATCTCAGTACTGCAGCTGTTTGAGAATTGCATAGAGCAGAGGTCTTGGCAAACCTGGGAAGGCAGCACTGCACTGGTTTGTTGAGAGCTGTTTACAGCTATTAAGGTTGGGAACCTGGGCTTCAAGGAAAGAAAGAAATCTGATTTGAATGCTAAACAACATGTACATCTTACTCCAGGGATAATTATGATTTTGTGCTAAATTGGATAGCAAAATAAATCAGTGGCTTTAATACTTTTCTGAAAAATCTAGATAGTTTTCAATTTATTTTTTTTTAAGGAGCTTATGTTCTGGGGAAGTCAATACAGGGGAAGGGCTGATCAGTCTCTGAAAGCTTACTCTTAAAGATAAGTTTTACAGTTTGAAAAATGTTGGCTATAAAAATTCCTCTCCAGCACTGTAATTATGAGCAATAGATTACAGCTGAGATCACTGAAGGTTTCAGATGCTTATCTTTCTTTAGGCCAGAGGAACTACACATCTGTGGACATGGGTCCAAGTCTCTATTGGGTGCTTTTTCTTTATGCAATTTTGTAAGAATTACTCATTAACTTGGCTTCAGGTATTTGATACGTCTATAAGATGATAAAGGAAAGATGAACATTTAATTGATTTTTTTTTTTCTCTCAGTCAGTGAGGTTTCATTATTCGTGTTGTGCAGGTACAGAAGACGATAACTCCAGTCTAGAAACCAGAGGCTTCTCAGCATTCCTGCACTGGCATCCTTTCCTTGTCAAACTGATACTTGATGTAAGAAATAAGGACAGAGTTGCCTTTAATTTAAGCCAATGCCTAAGCTCCCACTGGTTTCAGTAGTAGTGAATTTTGCTCCTGTATCTCTAAGCTTCTTTTGTGATGAGCTTTAAAAGCTGATAGTTTTGTCTCTGTATGTTCCTTTTTTGTGTGGGAGGGTCTTTAATGATTTTGATATTTTGTCTTCAATATGGGAGGAGGGGGAATAGAAGTTGCTTTAGCTTCAGCTCTCAGCCCTTTTGTAGGGAAATGAGCAGTAAGCACAGTTGAAATTAGACATGTTAAAAGCTGTACATGTAAGGGGATTGGCAGTTTGAAACGCTTTTAGGATAGGTCAAATAATTAAAGAGGATAATTTAGTCAAATTGCCTCTCAGAAAGCTAAGCTTTCACTTTGTTTATATGACTTAGTCATCCCCTCCTATGTAGCGTGTTTCTTCATTTGATTCCAATTTACAGAACAACTTGTACCTTTTTTATAGCAGTCATTAAGCTAATATGGATGTCAGGATTTAAGGCTTCTGAACCCTGATGGGTAACTTCTAAAGCAAGTATTTATCACATTCTCTTATGCTGATACATGCACCAAAACAGGACACATGGTATAATGTTATAGCGAGGCCACTCTGTGTCTGCACACAGTGCTGACTTGGGCGATCCTAGTGTTCAGCAGAGCTTCTGATTTCGTCTTTCGTCTGTGACATAGCATCAAGGTCACTTATGTCAGGAATTATACTTTTAATTTAAACTGCCTTCTGTTCCATGCCATGAAGCAGCTGTATTATAGTAAATTGTGAATCTACGACATGCCATTCATTTTAAATTGTCTTTTCTTTTTAACAAATGATGCCTTTCCACGTATCTTCCAAAGTATTATGTGTAGTTCTTCGTTTTGCATACTCAGTTGCATTTTGTTTGTGAAGCATGATTCCAGATTCTGTGTTATTTATAGTCTTACAGACAAGGAAGCTATACCCAACAAGCCATCCCTCCTGAAGCAGTTAACTCCCTGCTCTTGTGAAAGAAGTTGCCTAGTACTGAGTGACAAATTACTGTTGTTCAGTGCTATACCTCTGTGTGTGATAGCTCTTCCTGAGGAATTTTGCTCCACAGCTCCAACAGGAGCGGTAGCTTTGATGGCATCAGCTTAATGAAGTATCATAAGGTGATAGGACCAAGCAATGATTGCTGGTTCCTGCTGAGCTTGAGACCATATTGCCACAGAAACATTTTTCTGTACTTGGAGCACTGATTATGCAGGGAATAAACCCTATACCACATGAAGGTACTTGAATGAACCAGTATTTCTAAGTAGAATAGATAGAATAGAATAAAAAAAAATCAACAACTTAAAAGAGAGTGTAAACCCTAGTTCCAGCTAGCATTGTTGTTCTAAACCCAGTCATCTACTCAAAAAGTAGTCGTATGTAAAAATTAGTATGGCATATTGCCACTTACTTCTGCCCTTTAGGGCTTGTGCGGAGAAACTCTTGATGTACAGTGCTCCTCTGTGGAGAAATCATGGTATAGAGAAATCTTTTGCTGTCAGGCAAAATAGATAATGTTTAACACTGAACATCGGAGTGATAAAATTAGGTTCTGAAATAATAATTTTTAGGAGAATACCTTCCTTGTGGTAGATGCCTACAGGTGTGTGAACAAGGAGGGAAAAGTGGTCCTTTGTAATATATTGCTGATCTGGACAGTGAGGGGATTAGGACCTGTTGTTGAGGTGCAGAACCTGCTAACAGTATGTGTGTTTTTGTGTTTCAGAGATGTTGCCAGTGCCTCAAAACCAGCAATACAAAATCCAAGAAAGAACTAGTAAGGACTGACAAAAAAGCTAAATCCCATATAATCTGAATACTTTAATGAGAGTAGTCTGTCGTAGGTGTGACTGGACTGGGAGTGTCAGTGCTGTCTTTTAATATTTCCATTCTGCTTTGTGACTGTAGATGTCTTTTATGTGGGCATAAAATCTGACAAAGTGTTTGAATTGTGCTTGGTTTCTGTCATTGATCAGGCCTTAAGGCACAAGAGCAGTCAATAGTAAAGGCATTGTTGTAATGAATTAATTCTGTGCTAGCTCAACCACTCAACATTTAAACATATGGAACTATTTTAAGTGTAGGAAGAATCTCATGAAAGAGAGCTGTGTTGGCCTGGTTATTTGAGCCTGCCCAGGCCAAGATGAGAGAGCCAATTGGTTTTGTCCATAGAGGAACTGATCTTCTACATCTGCTTTTTGACCAAGACAAATTAATACTGCTTCTGTTAGGTGAATGTTTTGGTTTTTCTTTAAGGTGTGTAAAGGTGTAAAACTATTGGTTTGCCTCCTACCAAATCCTGTCTAATTCTTCATTCTCTAATTACTGTTAAAGAATTATGGAAGAAATACCTGATTATAGAGTACAGATCTGGGAGCCAGTATTTACCTTTCAGTTCTAGCATCTGGCACAACTGACTGGATGCTGGAAAGTTACTGTGGTAGTACCTCAGTTTCTTCCTCTATGCAACAGAGGTGGTATCTTTGTTGGCAGCAAAGCTTTAATTTGATACTTTATTATTTTTTTTTAAACTTACGTTTCCTATCACAATTTACTGAATAGAGAAAAAAAATCTAAAAAAAAATGGGTGTTTTCTGACAGGAGGTGTTTTTGCTAAGGTACTTGAGCATCAGGGATTTGGAATAATTTTTTTTCTTGAAAGTATTTACTTTCCAGCAGTATGTGCAGTTACTATAGAACCAAATTATATTCAGTATGTGCAGATACAGATTTGGTTTCTGTCTATCCTATGCTTTACTCAAGAAGTATGTAGTTGTAAATCTGCTTTATAGACAATACAAACTGTGGAAAAGGTAGAGACTTCAGCTTTGTGGCTTCAGGAACTGGCTGCATTGTGCGAACAGTGATGAGTTTTTAAACCAAATTAGAGCTGATTTTAAGCGTGGGTATTACATTTGTTTCCACAATATGATACTGAGATTAACATAAAAGTGACTTAAATAAATGAATCCTAAAAGTAAGGATTCTGTAGTATGTACTGCGAAACAAAGATTTAAAACTGTCTAAAATGAAATCAAAAAGGAATCCCAGTAATGACCGAGGCTTATTAAAAACATTTGTATCCTTTGGTTTCCAGCCAGCACTTACATGTGAGCAGCATTATGTAAACTCCAGTTGTACTTTTGCCAAAGCAAAAAAGATCAGTAGGTCAAACTTTTAAGCTTGACCTACTTTTTTTTTTTCTTTTTTATAGGTACCTCACAACAGCGCAACTTTTTTCCACCTGTTTTCTTGCTATTCTTAAAACAAAGCAGAGAGAATGAACTTTTCCCGTCTGCTGCAATAGAGCTGCAAGATGTAGGATTTTCATCTTATGCGGGAGTTTTCCACGTAGTTGTTGAATCCTTTTCCAGCAATGGTTGATACCTGTGTATTTCAGATGGCAATTTGGAGGGACTCATGGCAGAGAAGGAATAGTGACCTCTGAAGAGGTTAAGTGCTGCTATTGATTTTAAAATCTAATACAAAATTACATTTGTAATGTGGTGGAACAAATACAATATGGAAGCTGGTTTTATTTCTTGTACAAAGTAATTTGGGGAAATTATAAATTATAAATTTATAGCTTATACAATTATAAATTTAAAAATCCATTTCTTATTACATAATTTTAAGTTCTTACTGTAATTCACAGTGCCCATAAATTTAGTGATAGACAAGGCCTTTCTGTTTTTTTATTGGGGGCTATATGCAGGAAAAAATTCTGTGGTAATTCTGCAGTCAACCCCTTATGTGTGCTCCAGCTGCTTTGCTCAATCTCACTTTTCTTCCCCAAGCTTCTGACTGATGGAGATACACACAGATCTGAAAAACTGGAGATATGGCCAAAAAGAGGATCTGTGCAGGGTATGTGTCTATTTTAAGGAGAAGGGAAACAAGCTAGAGCATTTGACTGGCAAAGTACTTATATTGGCCTAATTCCACAGGAGTCTATACAGAATTAATAGTCCTAAATTGTATCCTTTCTCAGGCTGGAGCTCTTGATTTCTTCCTGTTATATTTGATTACCTGTTTGATGTATTAACCTGTGGCCTATTTTTTGTTTGTTTTTATCTATTTATTTTAATTTTGTAAATAGATTTGACTGTAAGAGTTTTGTCTTTCTGGTACCTTAGGAAACAGCGCCTGATTATGGTGGTTTATCTGTGGGATGGACTAATACAGTATGAAACACTAGCTGCTAGGAGTTAGAGGTTCAGAGTTCCTCAGGGTACATACTAGTTCTTCTCTTTGAGCAAAATGTACTCGGTCTATTATGTCTGGGTCCTTGATATGAACTAAAATGCTCCCTTGTAAAGGCATCAAAAGCCTGTCAGGGATTTACTACAGTATCAGAAGCTGGCGTTTGCTATCCACACAATGTAGTGTGATAAGCAACTGTTGGCTGCTACCCAGGAGCTCCACGGTAGCTGAGTTCTATGCCATAAGTTACAGAGCACTTTGGGATTATTAAGGATAACAGACTCTCAAGGTATAATGATTACTAACACACTTAGATGTTTAAGTATTTGTCCAGTTGAAGGACAGTTCACATTAAGTCTTTAACTTTACCTTGAGCAATTCTTTGTGCAGTTGTTTGGATACTGCATTAGTAGGGCTGAGTTGTCTCTGAGCTTGGCACAGCCAAGAATTTAGTAATCAGGTAACAGTGTTCATAGTCAATAAAGTCAAGTAGTTTACTTTTGCAGTGCTCATCACTGAGCTGACGTCCCAGTTTATAGTGTGGCAGTTCTAACTGGATTTCCTGTTCTCTTGCTCACCAATTATTGCCTAAATTGTTGTTGCCTTATTTCTGCTTCTCTTGCTGTGACTGCTTCCAGTTATTGGCAGCAGCGTAATTTAGTTATATTTTAAGGAATAGGTATGGGATCAAAATAAGAGAGAATTGTTTGACTCAGAACTGCTTTGCTGTGAATACTTCACAAGAGCTGCTTTTAATCTAGATTCTTTCTGCACTTCTCAAATTCATGCCATATATGCTAATGTTATTAGGATGTCTTGGTGAAACTGCTTGCTTTCTGCAATAAAATCTTTGTATACATCTGAAATGAGATGGATGCTGACTTCTGTGATAGGCAGGGCAAATGTACAAGTAAGAGGGAACAGTTCTGTTTGTAACTTCATCAGTATGAGCTTCACGCATGAAGCGTACATAGCCTTTAATTGTAATGTCTTTATACCAAAGCAAAGTGAAGACAATTGACCTTGAAGACAAGGTTTTCATGGACCTCAAGTTTCCTAAGGGGTGAATTTTGTATAGAAAGTGACTGATTTGAGTTGAAAATTTGCTCTAATGTTCAGTCCTTTCTGTACAAAATAGTGATATTATTAACTGCAGCATTAAGAGATCTCTTCTTGAGCATTGACAATGACCAGCAGTATTCCCACAGTCAGTGGAAGTATCAGCTCCAGAGCTACCACAGTGGAATATTCTGATATCTTTTCTTGTAGAGGAGAAAATGCATTGCATCTTCAGTGCCTGTTGATGCGAGGAGCATTGTGGGCATTGCGTGCTGCGGGGGAAGAGAAGTTAAAAGGATGAAGAAATAATTGTTTTTCTCCTCAGGTTGAATTCCACTCTGAAACTAATCATGAACCTGAATTCATGTATTAATGATGTAGCTCTCCATTGTAGAAACTCATGTGGGAAGAAGCATGTTTCACTTTGTGTTGTTTTTTTTTAACCCACACTTAATTCCATTTAAAAACTATGCAACAAGATCGTACAGGAAACCTGAAAAGATTGAATGGCCAAGAATTTCCAGTGTGGTCTCATAAATTCTTTCAGTGGAATATTACTGGGTCACTTGGCAAGTCAAAAGCACCCTGAAGCTTAATACATGAAAAATGGTGAAGGTGAGAAGTAGTAGTTCTGTTTTACAATCGGGAGTCTGTTGACTTATGCCCAGTGTAATCTGAAGTAAATGCTCTCTGTAAGAGTATGTTCAGTAAGATGCAGCCGGTTATAAAGACAGAGCATTTCTTGGCTGTTTATATTGAATCTAAAATTAGAGAGCCTCTTGTTCCACAATGTGAGTATAACAACTGTGTATGTTAACAGATATGCTCTTTGGAGCACTGTATAACATCTCATTGCTTTTTAAGAATAGTTCCACTTGTTCAGAAAGGACTGACCCCTGCTGTTAAGATAAAGTTGTATTTTATTTCAGTAAAGTGCCCATTTAACTGTTCAGGAGTGGTCTGTCTTCTTTTATTCTAGGGGAAAAAAAAAGAAGTCTCCAGACTCTTACAGTCTATTTTTGTAGATGTTGATTTGTGATAATGCAGAAAGTGTTATCAGCACACAGACAGCACCTGTTAATTGCCTAAATAATTCAAGCTTAAATTATGGATGCTTCTAAAACAAGGACTCCCCCTACAAGAAAGTAAATCCTGAATATGCACCCTGCCTTCCCATTCTTCTTTGGTTTTAATGTTCTTGTTGTGATGGGAATAGTAGGCAAATGCCTACATTTTAAAATTATTACTGCAGAAGGTGGTTGGGTTTTTTTTTCCAGTTTGCCTGAAAAGTTTAAGCTACCTTTTGTACTGGGAGGGGGGGAGGTTAAATGTTGTGCCAGCTGTCCCTGAGGACACACTGTATGCTAGTTAAGTTATATGTCAGTTGGTCTTTCAGCACTTAAAGCATTAGTCCTACAGAATAAATCTTTGTTGGCTCTGTACCTAATCCCTATTTAAAGTGCAGTTTAACCTGTATTTCTGGTTGTTAGAAGCATGTCATACACAGATTTGGCAACAGTTACAAAGTGCCTTCAGGGATAAAAATTAAGGTTAGGTTTTATTCTACTTGAAATGTTACTCTTGTTGCAATGAAATACATCTTAGGACATTTTAGAGGCCATTCTTCAATTGACAAAGATACTTTATAGAATAAAGGAAGTCTAGTAGAGATAGTATCTTTTATATCCTGTTAGTAGGCTTGGGGAAACCTGTGTGTCCAAAGAAGGGCCTACAAGACCAGAAATGTGCTTGATTTTTCCAACTATTTCAGTGGTTCTAATAAAAGGTATTACTTCTACCTGTAAACTTCCCTTCTCCTGGCTTCATTGCTGTAAATATGATCCTGCCATCAGTTATGTGATTAAAGAAATTGCCACCAAATTGTTACTACATTTTATTTGCTTTTTTGAGCGTTTTAATCTTTATTTAGGAAGGTCTGTCATACCTTATGGCAGTGTAGGCCTAAAATTTGCTCTTAGCAGTGGACCAGGATAAAGTTAGTCTCAGCTTTAAGAAAGCATTATGTGCTCATAGGGTGTATTTAGCTGAGTGTTTGCAGAGCAGACAACCAAAATGTGCAAGCCTGTTTCTAACCATATAAATGCCCAAAGTCATTTAAACACTTCTTTTTTCACCTCACACCACTGGGTGATTCATAAGGGCATGGAGGAGCCAGATCAGTGGGTGTCCTTGGAGCATGTCTGATGCAAGCTGAGATCAGCGCAAAGCTGCAACAGTTATGTCTGACAGAGGAAGATGATCCTTATTCCTCCTGAATTTCATTTGATAAAATGCACAATCTTGAGGGCAGGACCAGAACCTGAATCTTCTCCCTACCTTTGTCACTAGGCCAGAGAAAATGTTGACACCTATTTTTGTCTCTGTGAGTATAGGATATTGTACTTGGTGTGATTTGGGGGTTTGGTATATCTGTCCTGATCGGCTTGGACATCTTAAGTTTGAAACTGAAACTGGCTTGGTGAAATGGTGCAGGAGTTAAACTTGGAGAGCTCTGAAGTCCATTTGTTGCCAGCCTGTGAACAGACCACCTTATAAGACACCCATGTGTAAGGTGATCCTCTAAACCACGAGGATCCATAATTTCTGTGTTTTCTGGTTGTGCTGAGTTAGTACCATGTGGCAAACTCTGGTGCTGCTATTACTGACCCAGCCTGGCTACCTCACATCACTGGCTCCTTTAGGTGGCTGGCCAGCCTTGAAGAGCCTGTGCATCACCTGTAGAACTGTGAAGTGATCAGCAGACCATTTCTGAGAAGGTTGGGGTAGGGTTGTGTGATGTATTCGATGGAGAGGTATCATTTTACAGCTCTGTCTGAAGCCAAATATAACTCTGTTAAAAAGAACACAAACTCATCAGATGTTAAATGGCAGAACAGCTGTAGGTGTCATAGCTTCTAGCTTTTAGTTGAACATATGGTATGAGAGTGGTGTAGCTGACTAGAAAACTCACTTTTAAATATTGACACTGCCTTTGATCTTTCAGCTTTTTAGGCAGTGAAATTTGTCAGCTTTGAAGAACTTTATTTTGGTTGGGGAAAAAGGAAATAACTGTGGATGTTTTGGGTTTGGGGGGTTTTTTTTGGTGTTTGGGGGTTTTGGGTTTTTTTTTGGTTTGTTGTTGTTTTTTAGCTTAATAAAACATCAAGTTTTGTTTTCGCTTTTTTTAAGTTCTCTTTTTTATTCCCCCCCCCCAGGCCCTTGCCACTTTAGAAACTGCAAAGATACCAGTCACTGACAACACTGTCCTGTTGTGAAAGTGCTTACAGTGTCAGAAAACAAACAGCCAGAAGGATGCAACTTATTAGAGATCCTGTTTACCAACATTTAATTAATTCTGTCTTCTGAAGTAGGAAAGAATACCTTTAGCATAGGTGGATTTCTTGGCTGTGATGCGTGAGAACACGTAGAGCCTTTGTTAAGGCCTCAGGAGAGCTGTTCCTGTGATGTTGCCTGAGGAGAGATCTTTCAGTGTGTGGCAGTTCAGCTCTTCTAAAACTAATTTAAAAAAAGGGCAAAACAAACCCCAAGCATTCAAAAGCTGCACCCCAGCACAAAAGCAGCACGGCATTGGAACTTGCGTGTTGGAATTCAGAAATAAACTTGGTTTTTACTGGTCCAAATGCCTGCAATTCAAGCAGTGCTTAAAACTTGTATATCATAATGACTGTCATCTGTAGTAATAAACTCTTCTAATACATGTAAGTCATAAGGATCTTTCCCAGTAGATGGCCCCTGATTTTTATATTTTTCCTCTTTGGGGGTGGGAGGAGGGAAGGAGAAGTCTGTGGTTTTTGTGGAGGGGGATTTGGTTTGAATTAGGCATGATGCAGACACTGAATCGAAAACTTGTGAGACGACTCAGACACCAGATGGGCTTCAGCAGCAAGGCAGGCTTTTCTGTTCATATACCACAACTCTTTTAACAGTGAGTTTAAGCTTTCAGAATGAGAATTCTTCTGTTTAAAAGCCAGTAAGCTTTGGAGTTCTAAAGAATGTCAAAAATGATACCTAATAAATTAAATTCTCTGCAAATTAGATTGTTATATAACATTCTATTGGTAGGTTTCTCATAGCTAGCATAAGCTGGCTTTTAAGCTAGGGATATTACCTCATCTGTTGTTGCCAATGTGAGTATCTTTAAGAAAGATGGTTAGTTTCTGAAACAGAGAAATGTGCTTTATATCTCTAGAGCAAGAAGGATGGTGCATTTCAGAGTTGGTTTGAAAGGGAGAGAGCTTTTTGATTTCAGAGAAGGAGATAAATGGAGTAGAAGAGAAATAGCTTATATAATAACATGCTCCATCTTGCAGTACTGACTTGAATGGCTCTTAAAAGACACACTGCAGATATAACAATGACTTTGCAAGTAAATCTAAGTCTTTTTAAAATTGATCTTTTAACATTTTATGAATACTTTTATGTGTTCGTTTTGTACCATTAAATATCCAGCAGACATATGAATTATCTTGCATCTGGTCTGCTTCAGAGTGATAAACTCCCAAAGCTTTTCTGTCAGGGTTACAATACCTATTAGATTATTTGAGAGACAAATCAGAGTGAATGCCAAAACCATAAGATCTGGCATACAAAGGATAGGAAAGATAATATATAATCCTTTTGTTTTGAACTCCTCTATGTTCTGTGCCTTTGCAGTTAATCCTCTGCTATTCTTTTAAGCCTTTCTCTAGATCATCTTTTGACATCCATAAATCTTATTTTAGTAAGTCTGAACTTGGTTGCCTTTTAATCTACTAAGTGAACAACATACTGGAACATCCGCAGTAAAAGAATCAATCTGTCATGCCACATCCTGAATGCTGTACTTGCATGGTAACCTTGAAGTTATTTTAGTGGCATAAGTACTAAAGAGCATCTATTCAAACTACCCCCATCCCTCACAAAAGAAGTAATTATTTATGCAAGAACAGTAGCAGATACGGTATTCTCATACTTCATTGGAAACTGGCAGTTGATCCTCTTATGTTTTGATCCATTTATATACTCTTTATAGTTATTTAGGTATAACCCAGTTTTAATAGAATCATAGAATGGTTAGGGTTGGAAAGGACCTTAAGATCATCAACTTCCAGCCCCCCTGCCATGGGCAGAGACACCTCGCTCTAAACCATATCACCTAAGGCCTCGTCCAACCTGGACTTGAACACCCCCAGGGATGGAGCATTCACAACCTCCTTGAGCAACCTATTCCAGTGCCTCACCACCCTAACAGGAAAGAATTTCCTCCTTATATCCAATCTAAACTTCTCCTGTTTAAGTTTTAACCCATTACCCCTTGTCCTATCACTACAGTCCCTAATGAAGAGTCCCTCCCCAGCATCCCTATACGCCCCCTTCAGATACTGGAAGGCTGCTATGAGGTCTCCACACAGCCTTCTCTTCTCCAGGCTGAACAGTCCCAACTTCCTCAGCTGATCTTCATATGGGAGGTGCTCCAGTCCCCTGATCATCCTCATGGCCCTCCTCTGGACTTGTTCCAATAGTTCCATGTCCTTTTTATGTTGAGGACACCAGAACTGCACACAATACTCCAAGTGTGGTCTCACGAGAGCAGAATAAAGGGGCAAGATCGCCTCCTTTGACCTGCTGGTCACACTCCTTTTGATGCATCCCAGGACACAGTTGGCTTTCTGGGCTGCAAGTACACACTGCTGGCTCATGTTCACTTTCTCATCGACCAGCACCCCCAAGCCCTTCTCCGCAGGGCTGCTCTGAATCTCTTCTCTGCCCAGCCTGTAGCTGTGCCTGGGATTGCTCCGACCCAGCTGTAGGACCTTGCACTTGTCATGGTTAAACTTCATGAGGTTGGCATCAGCCCACCTCATAAGCGCGTCAAGGTCGCTCTGGATGGCATTCCTTCCCTCCAGCATATCAATTGAACCACACAGCTTGGTGTCATCAGCAAACTTGCTGAGGGCACACTCAATCCCACTGTCCATGTCAGCGACGAAGATGTTAAACAAGACCGGTCCCAACACCCATCCCTGAGTGACACCGCTCGTTACTGGTCTCCAGCTGGACATTAAGCCATTGACCACGACTCTTTGTGTGCGGCCGTCCAGCCAGTTCTTTATCCACCAAGTGGTCCATTCATCAAATTGATGTCTCTCCAATTTAGAGACAAGAATGTCATGTGGGACAGTGTTGAACGCTTTACACAAATCCAGGTAGATGACATCAGCTGCTCTACCGCTGTCCATCAGTTCTGTAGTCCCATCATAAAAGGCCACCAAATTGGTCAGGCAGGATTTCCCCTTACTGAAGCCATGCTAGCTGTCACCAAGCACCTTGTTGTTTTTCATGTGCCTTAGCATGCCTTCCAGGAGAATCTGCTCCAAGATTTTGCCAGGCACAGAGGTGAGACTGACTGGTCTGTAATTCCCCGGGTCATCCATTTTCCCCTTCTTGAAAATGGGGGTTATATTCCCCTTTTTCCAGTAGTCGGGAACTTCACCTGACTGTCATGATTTCTCAGATATGATGGCCAGCGGCTTAGCAACTTCATTTGCCAGCTCCTTCAGGACCCGTGGATGGGTTTCATCAGGACCCATGGACTTGTGCACGTTCAGATTTTTAAGATGGTCTTGAACCAATTCCTCTCCTACAGTGGGCCCAAGGTCTTCATTCTCACAGTCCCTGCATCTGCCTTCCAAGACTTGGGTGGTGCGGTCAGAGCCTTTGCTAGAGAAGACCGAGGTAAAGAAGTCATTCAGAACCTCAGCCTTCTCCAAATCCTGTGTAGCTAGTTCACCCGAGAGCTTCCTGAGGGGGCCTATGTTCTCTCTAATCTGTTTTTTATTTGCTATGTACCTGTAGAATCCCTTCCTGTTATCCCTAATATCCCTAGCCAAGTTTAATTCTAACTGGGCCTTGACCTACGCAAGAAAGTGGAAGAAGAGGTGTTCAGCTTGCTTAGTTTCTTAGCTGCAGTTTATGTTTATATGCTATCTTACAAAATGGTCTGAGATGACATAATTTGAGGTTATAAACATTTTTAAATTGCTTTAATGGGTCAATGGCTGAAAATTTAGATGAGGACAAAGGACTTTTCCATTTAAAACTCTATGAGCTGTGGCAGTTGGCATCATTCAGTGGGACCTTATGTACAGAGAGACCTTATGATTTTAAGTATTACAACATGGACCATGCCTTTGGGAATCAAGAAGTCTTCCCCAGCCTTATTAATCTTTTTTTCTCCCCAGATTTGCAATGTATCTTTTTCCTCTTCACACCAGAGGTGGTGCATATCCTGCAAAGGCCAAGCTTTTTCAGTAACCTTCTGCACTGCTTAGTCTAAGCATAACTAATTTTCTCATAAGAGAGGGTATAGGGCCTTATGTCTGATCAGAGTTTTACACTGGAATAAGTAGAATGTACTATATGTACCCTGAAGTACCTCCTAGGTTATGGCAGGGAAGGATCAGCAATGTCAGTTCCCTAGATTTTGGGAAAGGCTGAAGGAAGAGTACTGTGTTTCTAGGGAGCCAATACTTAAGAGTATAGAATTAATAGAAAATTTCCCCAAAACAAAATACATATAAGTAAACTTGAAGAAGTCATTCTGTTCTCCCTCTTTGTATAGTAATATCATGTAAAGTGCCCACTGTAAGGAAATAAATTCCATATGTAGGACTGGAAAACATCCCACTTAAACTGCCAAATTCCTTGGGTGACTTTGAAAAATTTTCTTTGTAGAAATGCCTCCTCCTTGTTTGCTGTTACGGGCAGTTGCATTGGAACTATTCTTACCATGCTCTGTTGTTTGTTCCTCTCAGGAATTCCTCGGCTATGCTTCGCTCACTTTGAAAGCGGTCTTCTGTCAGAGAGGCTTGGTTGCAGGCAAGGAGCAGCAGACATGTTAAAGGCAAGGTGGCCGATATCAACTTGATGGTTATCCTTAACATTGGTACAGGGAATTGGTCTGCCATGACAAAATAACTGCGCTCTCTTTAAACCTTTTAAGTCTCCACTTGGACTGGGTGACAAGCTACAGCAGTGCACTACAGCTGCAGCCTGTTCCTCCTCTTAGGTGAACCTAGACCTTTTCCCATTCAAGTTTATTAATTTCATAGAACTTAGAAACTTTACAAGAACAACTTGATTTCCTCCTGTCCGTGTCTGTGGCCCAACAAGAGCTACAGGGAATGGCTTAACTGAGCTGCCCTTGTTTTAATATATGTCATTCTCTGGGATGTGACTGTTACCTAACCAGCAGCAATGAATGTTGTAGTGTGCCCAAATAACACAGCTCCATGTACTGTGCTCATTACTAAAACATAAAACTTATCAGTGTCCTTGCCATATTGGTGGTACTCTAAGATTTACGTCACCAACAACTCTGTTAACTGTGCTCTTCACATAGGAAAGATGGTTTAGGAAGTCCACAGTAGACTAAAGAAAAGGATCGTGTTTGAGCAGAAATTGTCTGGCAGTCACAACTGGGGTTTCTAGCAGAACCACACCATTTCATCAGGACAGGGAGGGTGGGCAGGCAGGCTGGATGGAAGCGGTTGGATGTTTTAACCTCCTCAGTAGGCATATTGGCCTGTAATATTTATTTAATGTTGGTAATCAGGATTTTGCTAAGGATGTGGTTCATATACGGAAGGCAAAAGTGAGGAAGCTCTTGTCAAAGAATATGAAGGATTGCAGGGGCATTTAAATGCAAGGAATAACACTTTTCTTTAAAATGCGAGGAAAGAGTAAAGATACTGTCAAGTGGGAACTGTATGGGAGGACAGAGGAGGAGCAGGTACCCCAAGTGGTATGAGCAAGAGCAGTTCTGAAGATTTGTGCTTTGGTATGTTCATGCTACAGCATAGCTGTTGAGTTCTGTGACCTTCAAACGTTTGAGCCCCACCTCATTCACTACGTCGTTCTTTTACCATATCAGTTGCTTCTTATACTGTGGTAAACTCTTCATGGCAGTGGCACCTCTCCTGTGTCCATGCTTTATCCCATGTGTTCCAGCAATGAAGTAACAGATGAGCAGCCATCATTCTACTACTGCTTTCCAGCTGTGATACTGCTGTGCCACTTTTAATAATTCAGAAGTGGTGGAGAGGTGGGAGAGCAAAGGGCTGCAGCAATCTTTGTTTCCTTGTAGCGTGTGATTCCTTCTTGGTGGCTCTGGAGTTAGCACGGAAACGGGAGAGGGATGGCACAGCACTGTGGTACTCGTGGGTCAGTTGATGGTGGTGGCACTTCAGCATGAAGGGATAATACGAGGTCTTCCCCTTCTCTGGTTTGGTGCTGTTCCCCCTCTTCCCTCAATGGTTCTGTGAAATTTGATTGTTAAACAGGTGATGCTCCCAAATATTTGTTAAAGCGACTTTTTTTGTTACTGATTCAGGTGAAAATATGCAGTGTCAGAAAATGAGCATTACTGGTGGTCTGGAGGAGTTGGGGTAGTGTAGGAATATGATCATGAAATCTTTCACCAGTATAAACTGGAGTCCTGGTTACAGTCAGACTGTCACTACTGGAAGGTTGTTTCATGTGTTTGAAATGAACTGGTACTTTGGAAAACAGATCTACTGGAAAAGACCGAGGACTACTTGACTGACATTTGTTCAGTGCAGCATTCTCTGTTCTGATGAAGGCTGAATCTCGTCTCATTACCAGTTTTTAGTAATTAGAGTATCTATCCTAATCACCTCTCACGCTAGCTATACTGATGTGCATAATACCAGTCTTGAAGCTATGGAGTGAGTGGCATATAAGAGAAAAGGAGCAGCATCTTGCATCTCAGGTTGTTATAGCTGCCGGTGGTTGTGCAGTATGGGCACTGGGGAGTGGAGGCTGGGCAGCTGTGGTTAGTCACTGCACGTGGTTTAGGGCTGTATCCATCTTTAAGCTGCCTAATATGCTAGCATTAGCTGTGCTGTTTGCTTTATGCCTGTGTTAGAGGCTTAGATTTCCAGCTATTATGTTGGAATTGTTTTGAGGGAATGACTAAAAGCCTCTTACCTAGGGATCAGAGTAGAACTTGGTGACTGGATTGAGATGTACTGTTGGACTATTCACTAACTACAGGCAGAAGGAGACTATTCAGCTTAGTATCTCTGTCCCTTCTTTCAATGATAGTGACGGATATGACTAGACAGATAATGACTAGAAAAACATTAAACAGGATTTTCTGGAAGAAGTTAGTTTGTTGGCAGCTGCCTGGCAACTGTTTGCTTTATTGCTCTGAAATGGGACCAAGACAAGAAAATGCCATGTAAACCCACTGTTCTTTTGAATTTTGTAGCAAATAAATACTGGTTTTCCACACTAGAGACTTCTGTTGAAGTCTGCCTCCAACAGGAGATTTGTCACTATGGGAACAGCTATGAGGTTTAATTTTCTTCTGCCCAGTTTATGTACACAAGTGAGGTATCCCTGTAAAGTGAGCCTAAATATGAACTTTAAATTTATTTACAACCACATAATGAATGTTTTTCTCCCAGTTACTTGTGAAACCTTCAGAAATAGTTCACAGAGCTTCTCTTGCTCTCTGTGTGCCTCTCTAGATTCTGCAGACTCAGGGTTCAAAACCTTGAATGTGGAATAACTACTTCAAATTTGTAATCCATGAAGCAGAGTTCAGAGAAAATACTAAGTAGGTGTAGCAAAAGCTTAACCGTAAAGTTCAGTATTTTTCCTCCAGAATGGCAGATACTTGAATTTAATTGCTGGTGCTTTAAAACTCTCATTAAAGTAGAGTGGAACAACACAACTGGGCACCAGAAGTGATGTTTAGGAAACCCTGCACTAAGTAGCTTCTTGCAACTATCCTTGTGTCTTCAAAAGGGGTGCTACCATGGTATTCACAATTCCGAGATTTGTATTCTATTCTTTTTCATTTTCACTCGTGGGTTTCTTGGGCTTTTTTATGTTTTAGAAAATCAGCCTTTGGAGAAGTAGACATTGACAGCAAGAGTTGCACTGGAAAACAGCAGTTCAAGATGGATTTATCTTCTGTTTTATATAAATATGGCACTGCTGGCCTTAGCTTTGGTCCTCTCTGAATCTGACATGTTGTATGTGCTCTTACTAGTTGAAAAGGTTTTCAATATAAACTTTAAATTGCATCTGAAACACAAATTTGTTGTCTCTTTCTCATACATGCTCATCTATAGCAACTGTTCTTCAGTTTCAGTTAACAGACAAAATGGAACAGAGTCCAGCACAGTGGTTCTTAGCGCTGTTGCTTTTGCCAAAGTTAAAAATGCACTAAATTATTGCCACTGAATTCAGGAGACATGTCTGAACTCATAAAGCATCTGTTGAGTGTGCGATGTCATTTTTATGAAGTCATTTTCTAGATTAGAATTGCAGCTTAGAAAAAAACCCTGACTTCTACTGCAAGCATAGTAAAATTATCAAATCCTATTCTTACAGAATGATTGGGATTAATTTCCTGTTCTGTGATACTGCAGTGAATAGGCTCTTTACCCCTAAACTACAGGAAACTACTTAGTGTTTTGTATGAGGATCTGCAAAATGCTTGTGTTTCAAGGAGCTTGACTTTTAAGGACACATGCACATCTTCCCTCTGCCCCAGAAGCTGATGTAAAATGAAAACATGGCAGGCTGTAAAAAAGCAACTGAGAAGCAGTTCATGTAAAACTGTGTACTGCACAGGCATGTGAGCTGTGTAGGATTGCTTGTGTAATTCTGGCTCAATTTTGTGTAATCCTGGTGCTCAGCAATGGTGTGATTGCTATATATTTGGAGTAGAAAATGCCAATTTTGTTGGGTTTGTAACTGACAATTTTTAAAAGGATTTTACTTCAACTTTTATCTGAAAAGTAATCTCAGAATCTTTCAGTTGGTAAACACGTAGTTAAAAGGATGTATATGATTAGGGCTAAAAATTTGTAGTCTAAACAGGTTACAGGAATGCTTCAACAGAACTGATTCAGTAATGGTTTTGTTCTTGGTTCTTCTCATCCTCTATGAGTGTATTAGAAGAGCTACATCTAATAAAACGTAATATTCTGCCTCCTAACCCAATGACTCTAAGCTCAGAAACTGGTTCTGCTGTTACTAATCGCTGAGGTGTAAGCAGACAGCATCTGAACACTTGCAGAAGTTGGCTCCAGAGTGCTAGGAGATGCGTGCAAGGACTGGTTACCCTTTTGACTCTTAGCTTACTTCTTTGTTTCATGCTCTCCCCCTCAAAAAAAAGTTAAAGTAGTATGATAATTGTTTCTCCCTCCAAAAGACATGCTATACCTGAGCTTCCAAGTCTTACTGTAATTGTTTCTCTGAGTTTCCTTCTTTGGGTTTTAAACAGGTCAACTACAATAACATTAACTTATAATAATTTGTGGAGGAATATGTTGATTCTAGTATTATCCACTGTTGGTTTTTTGCTCCTAATTTAGATAAAGGACAGTTGTGATTACTTAGGAAAGCTGTTCAGAACAAGGGAAAAATAAGAAATACATGACATAATGCTTACAAGATACTGAAAGAGATGGATTTTAATCTTGTATGTTAATCTTGGGTTAAAATTTTCCACATAAAGATAGTATCATTATTAAAGCTTATTAAAAGCTTCTTTATGAGTCTAAAAAGCGCTGAATTGGATTTTAAATCAGATTTTTATATTTAATAGAAAATACCTTATTTTATGTAAAACTCTAGGTTCCTGTACCAGCCTCATCCTTTTCCTAGGATCTTTTTGATAGATCTCTTGTGTAGAAATCCCAGTTTGTGCGTAGTAACGCGTTAGCTGTCAAAAGGATTGGCCAGCCTCCTGTGTAGAGGGATTCTTAAAGAGTCACTGTAAAGAATGGGGCTTGGGGGTTTTTTTTAATGTTCTTAAAATTTTGGCATGAATCAAGCGCAATTTCTGCTGCAAGACTTTGAGGAGTAAAGCTGTATTTACAGATAACGAGAAAAGGCATTTGACAGTTAAAGGCATTTTAAGGGCTGCAGCTCATTTTGTTAGATGATAAAAGTATTTCATCTTGCACAGATGAGGGAGTGGTCCTCCATACAACTCTGTTGCCACTTTAGCTATTATTGGCAGGCTTTATAGGAGTGCTTTATCCCTTTGATTAGACCTTGATTGCCACTCAAGAATCAGATACAGCTTGCAGCCATCTCGCTTCAACTTGTGCAAGCCTGTGATGAAAGAACATGAAAATAGATGTTTAAAGCATGCCGTCTCCCCCGTCCTCAGAGTTTGAAAGGCTTACTGAGGTTCATCGGAGAAAAAATCCCTCATTTTTGGAGAATTCTGAACTTTGGTTTGCAATTGAGCGCCCCTCAGAGAGGATTTTGAAAGTTTACTTGCCTCTCTGCTATGTATTTTCAGGTGCTCTCACAGTTGGCCTTGTGCGACAGTGTCAAACCATCCATGGACGTGACAGGACCTGTATTCCTCCACGGCTGCCTCCTGAGTGGGTCACTACGTTATTTTTCATCATTATGGGAATCATTTCACTTACTGTCACATGTGGTTTGCTGGTGGCTTCCCACTGGCGAAGAGAAGCTACTAAATATGCCCGCTGGATAGCTTTCACTGGAAGTAAGTGACCTCAACCTCACAGTTGACCTGTATACAGGATAAACTGATGGAGTCTGCAGTAACAGTATAGTGTTGTTTAGGAGCACTGCTTAGGGCTCTTACTATACAAACCATTCCTTCTCTTTAAATGCCACATCTGAGGAAAAAATAATATTCTTCAAAAATCAAGGGGTTTGTATCTTAAGTGACTGTGATTGAGAGGGAGTAATAGAATGTGGGCCCAAAGTGAGATAAAGAAAGGCCTGATCCTTTTGCCTTCCTTGGGCAGTGTATTAACTGACCTAAGAAAATGAGCAGGGATAGAAGAGGTCAGTCACGAACTGTGCGTATGATAGTCTTTCATTCTTCCCCACTCCCATATATCTAGGGCTTATTCCTAGCAGAGTGGAATGACTATAAAGATTCCCTCCCCAAGTAAGAGGCAGCAGTTTGATAGATATGACTTACTGCAGTAAGTAAAATCCATCCCTCTTTCAGGTGTCTCATGAATACCTTGTTCAGGGTTGATGCTGGTTCAGTTGTTCATGCTCACAGTAGGTGTTTTATTCAGAGTATCTGTATCCTAATTGGCTATGCAAGAGGACTGCCCACTGCAGAGCATCTGCTGTGCTTCACAGCACTGAGACTTTTGCTTCCCTAAGTGACCTGCAGCAGTGCTCTAACTGGAAGGAGTATCAGTGTTTTATTGCCTCCCTTGATCCTGCTCTGTATGAGCACTAGCACAACTCCTCATAGCTGAGCCTTCTCTAGCAGCCCTATGTTTCTGCACAGGGAAACACATCCTATGGCTACTTCAGTGCAAAAGAAAAATACAGTGAGGAAGGGGAATAACTTTCAAACTTCCTTTTCTTGGTGTGTGTTACAGGCTTAGCCCAACTGTGAAATGGTGCCTTAATGGTGGGGATGACTGCATGAAAAAACTCAAAACCTGAGGGCTTTAAAATTGCCTTGAATTATGACATACCACTAAAGGTAGTGTGAATGCTAACTAGAAAATGCAAGTTTGTGGTTTCCACAGGCATAAATAACTCTGTGGCATCTGTGACATCTAATGATATCTACTATGAATGAGATTTAAGCTTGTTTTGGGGAAGGGGATAATATAAAGAAGCACTTAGCTTCAAAAAAGGTACTTCACTGAGGCACTTGTACAATCAAATCCATCCTTCTGACAACTTTGCTACACAGCATATTAAAGTACCAGTGCAGCTCTTGCAGACAATGGAGCTATTGAAATGCTGTATCCGTTGTGATTGACTTCAGTTTATTTTCTGGTGAAAGATTAAAATGGCAGACAAGAGTATTACTGAATATTCCATCCCAAGTTTTCCAGTACCCTTGTTTGTACGTACATATTTCATGTATGTCTAATGTATGCAGGGAGGGTTTAAACTCAAAATGTCATATAAAATTAGGATGTTTACAGTAAGCTGAAGTCAAAGCTCTAGAGTAAAATGAATTTTTGGACTACTGTACATCAACAGTTAATATCACAATATATTTACGAAGGGTTTTTTTCCTTAATTCAGAGCTTGTATTTTGGGCTTTACATATTGCAATTTTTTAAAATATCTCCAATTGTAACATCCCTGCATTTCAGTTTTCTACAACTGTGATGGTTAGTTCAGCCAAAAAGCCTGGTACTCTAAAGCTGGGTTCTTTTTCTGTAGATCTCTTTAGGCTTGCCACAGATCCATTATTGGAAGACTAAATATAGAAGGACACTTTTATTTCAGCACTTGCCTTTTTGTTATAAGATGTTTAATAGTGAAACATACCGATCTTTTCTCTTGCAAGTCAGTTATTCATAATTCTATTAAGATACAATCTCTGCGTCGCTGAAATTCTAAAATTCAACATCTTGAGTAGTCAGCTTCAACACATACAGCCGTGACCTTTGTATTCCAGTTAATGATGATGGGAAATACTATTGCTTAACTTGCAAGAGAAGACACTTAAAAAACCCAAAATGAAAGGGAGGAAAAGTTCTGTGTTTTTCATTTTTCAAAAAAGTTGATGTGACTTCTGTGTTTCATTAGATGGCCACAAAAATTAGTAACCTACATGTAGATCAGTATTAGGAAACCGCGTGGAGTCAATCTGGAATACCATGAACAGGTCCCTCCTGTGAAGTGCCAGCGCTGGAAGATGAAAACATGTAGAAGGGGGGTAGGGAAAACATAGTTGTATTACAT
This sequence comes from Neopsephotus bourkii, assembly GCF_033783945.1. Classification (NCBI taxonomy): domain Eukaryota; kingdom Metazoa; phylum Chordata; class Aves; order Psittaciformes; family Psittacidae; genus Neopsephotus; species Neopsephotus bourkii. Next base: position 1,403,725 of record NW_026900643.1, read on the forward strand.
CCCTTCTGCAAGCAGTTTCAAGACTCATCAGCTTAGCACAGGCTGCTAGCAGATATTCTTCCCACAGAACTTTCTGAACACAACATAGGATGTGCTATCCTAGGCAGGCAGGGAAGTCTGCTGGGACTGCCAAAGGCAGCTCTGGGACTGGCAGTTCCATTCCCTTTGAATGCAAGGGGTCTAGAGTAAATCATCTAAAGGCAAAGGAATCCTCTTGCTCAGTCCTTCCCTTGCAACTCTGATAGCAGCAAGGAGAGCCTGATAAGAAGTCACTCTTTCCCAGTTCATGCTGGAATTTACATGGCAATGGGTAGTTCATATTTTTCATGGAATTTCTGCTTGTAATCTTGTCACCTTGAGTGACTTCAGATTTTTTCAACCATGTATTTACAAATATGAATTACTGCTGAAGCAGTATTGTCTGTCTTGGTTAGCTATGGGACACATGAAGGACAGAGGTTTGATCTGTCAGTTCTCTTTCCAGTATACACTTCTAAAGGGAGGCATCTGAGAGAGTATTTACTAGCACAGTGTTTGCATCCTTCCCCAGCCGGGTGATTTTACTGCACAGAAACTTGTCTTTCTGGTTTCTCTGTGAAACAGCTTTGTAGAAAGGAGAGATGTTTCCTTCTTCCAGGTAATATTGTGTGAGTGACAGAAGCCTTCTAAAGGCAAATGTGAAATTTTACCTTCAATTTCTGTAGAGTTTTTCAAGAATCACAGTATTCTTTCTGGTGTGATAGGTATTGTCACTTTGGGCATAGTTTCGTCAAAACTAGCACTGGTGTCTGGGTCCTGTTTAGTACCAAATTCATACAGTGTAATGGAGATTAGATTCCTTCTTCGTGTTCATTCCTTGGCTGTTGCAGGAATTCACAGAGCTCCCACAAGATCCGTTTACATCTTACACAGATTTTGGTCTCTTACCATCTGCTACAACTAGAAAAGGAATTAATTCTGTGTCTGCTACCACTGAATGAGATGCTTCTCTGAGATGTGTCAGGGGAGGGGATGCTGGACAGAAAAATATTTCTGCTTTTTTTCAAGCATTTACCAGATAGTCTAGTATTCTTTTGCCAGGGGATTTCAATGTTGATGAGTATGATGGCCTTGGGTTTTGGAATGCAAGTAAAAATGGGGCAGAGAAATCACATTTTTAATTAACCACAGCTATCCTGTAAACGTCTATCCCTGGTGTTCCCCAGTGATAAAGTGCTGCTTGAGTTACTACAGATTTGTGCCAGGTGCTGCTTTCTATGTTACCCATCTCTAAAGAGACAAGCAGGTATTACAATGAGGCCTCTAAAGACTAGACCATAGCTTTTTCCTTCTTTTAATATGATGTATCCTGGATTTTTGAAGTTATCATTGGATGCTCAAAACAATTTCAAGCTAAAGAATTACAGGAACTAGATCTTTTTGTGACAGCCACCATCCAGAAGCAGTCTAGAAATTATTGTGTTTTGTTACCTAAATATTTTTGTTAGTAGAAATCGTAGTCATTAAATGCCTTTTCTGCAAATTTTCCTACCCAAGGAAGAATTTTAAATCAAAAGCAACTACTCTTGAGGAAGAGGTTCTGTATGGGTTGCTGGGAATGTTTCTGGAAATTCACTGAGTTGGTACTGCCAGATATGGAGAGTTGTATTTGGGCTATAGCTTGTGTAAGAAATTCCTATCCTCTAGCTTACAAATCTCCTTCATAGAAAATACACTAATTAATTGACCACTTCATATATTGGATTTTCTCCTTATTTTCTTTCCTTTTTTATATTGGATTTTCTCCTTAGCTGCTGCTTATTAAAATGAATTTATCATGCAGTCTTTTCTTAATGACTTGCCAAACCTTTGCCCTAATTCCTTTGCCAGGCTTCCTAATCCGAGAGAGACTTTGATGAATCCATTTTTTATTTGCTATTTCAGTAGACTAAAAAATTCAGACCACACTAAGAAAATTGCTTGGACACCCCCATAGCAGAACATGTGCGCTGTGAGGATGCAGAGTGGAAAAGATGGCTGGTTACTTGTGTAGTGAATGTGTGAAATGTGGGTGCACATCAGCATTCTGCACACACAGAAGTTATTTTTTGGTCCTGCTATGAACTGATGGAGAGTTGAGGTGCCTGCACGCTTCTGCCCCCGAGCAGAACACAAGGAGACACCAGGCACACACTCCACAGTGCCACTAGCAGATTGCAGACCTGGTGTGTTATGTCCAACACACCTCAAAGAACAGCGGTTTAGTAGAGAGGATTAAAGATCTGTTCTTCAGCCATATCCATGAGTCCATCAGAACTTTTCCAGCTGTGTGGTTTTTGAATATAATAACAGAGATTTAATCTTGGAAGTGCAGGTTGTTTTCTGAATCCTGAAGCTATTTCCTGTGTTAAAATGTTGCAGAAGTTTTGTAAATAACTGGAATGCTTATCAGGGACTAACTGGATGTAACAGGAAGCGTGCTGAGTTATAATGTGACTTACCCTGGGAATATTGTTCAGATTGTTACTTATTATACGTGTGTGTTACTATTACACATCAACCTCTGTTTTCTGGACTACTCAAGCATGGAGCTCTTCTATGCTTACACAGGTGTGCTCAAGAAGCACATACCCAAGCTTCCTCTCCTCAGATAGACCAGCTGTTGGTTAAGATACATTTGAAAGAAGGGAGACATTCTTTAAGGATTAGATTGTGGAGTGTGGAATTTCATGGGCCAATAATCATGTAGATTATTTAATGTTTAACGTCTGGTTGCCAGTTGTTTGGTTTTGTTTTAATAGATAGCCTAGCGAGGTAGCACTGAGCAAGAGTGTAGTAACTATGCAGCTGCCAGATGGTTTTTGTTTGTGCTCTATTTCTTCCCCTTTTAACAAATATTCTGAGGTGTTACTACATTAAAAGTGGGACCGGAGCTCCCTCTCGTGGAACATTTGGGTTTTTTCCTTTCCTGAAAGCAAGGAGCAGCTGATGCTCCGGTTGTAGACCGTGATTCATGAAACCATCTTTTTTTGTTTATGCCCAAGTTCTGCTTGGACACGTTTTGAGTTCAGATCGATCATGCCCAAAACTAGTCTCTTCTATGGAACATGAGTGCTTTTGTCCTTAAAACTGAGGCCTGTGCTATGCAAATCATAAGCTTTGAGCATTGAGATATATGGGATAAACTATTCATCTTGGATAAACATGGAGTCCTTTAAAGTTTTTATTATGGGCAGGTAATGCCGTAGCTGGATAAACTGGAGCATGTGTGTTTAGTCAGGAAAAGCATTGGTGAAGTTACATTAAAAATATTGGGGGTGCTCCAGCCCATCATTTCCTGGTTTGGAAAGACTAGAAACTTTGCCCTGGTAAGGCAAAAGGGGATAGATGAGCTCCTGAATCTGTTTTATGTACCTTGGAAATAAAAGCAGCTGCAACACTGCTGACTTGCACAAGAACCAGTGATTAAGGTTGGCAGTGGATTTTGCTGTTGCCTGTTTGACTTGTGGGGAAGCTGAAGCAGGGAACAGCATCCACACTTTGTTCTGTGTCTTAGTAGTGGAGACAAGAAGGGAAAGAAAAAGACAGCACATAGGTCCCTTACTAACAAACAAAAAGCAGCAGTATGTGTTACCTGAGGGAAGACTGAAAAAATCAGCATGAAAAAGTCATGGGCAACCTGATCTAGATGAAGATGTCCCTGCTCATTGCAGGGGGGTTGGACTAAATGACCTCTAGGAGTCCCTTCCAACCCAAACTATGCTATGATTCTGTGTTTTAAAAGCAAGATAAAGCCTCCTGAGTCATTTCAAGCAAATTAAATACTAGAATCAGCTCTTCAGTTTGGTCAGAATATTTTGCTTGCTTTTCTGGACTGCTCTATGAACAAATAAATAATTTTACCTTAACACAGCAGTGACCATTTTTTTTTTCTCTTCTTTTTTGTTTGCAGTGATTCTATTCTGTATGGCAGCCCTAATATTTCCAATAGGATTTTACATCAGTGAAGTTGGAGGTCAACCATATAAATTACCCAACAACACAGTGGTTGGGTCTTCATATGTACTGTTTGTCTTATCCATTTTCTTTACAATAGTTGGACTTTTATTTGCTGGCAAAGTTTGTTTACCTGGCTGATGAATGTCTGAACTGCGGGACTTTATTTTGCAAAAGACCAAGACATCAGAATTGCATTCTCAGGAGGATGCCTGGATCAGACTGTCAAACATGTACTGAAAAGAGGAATGCTTTGACTTGTTCTCACTATGCACTTTGGATGAAAAAAAAGGAGAGCCTTTCCCATAACCAAATACAGACAACGCTGACTAATCTCCTGAGCATATTTTAATGCAGTCAGGTCTGCACTGTGATAGAACTAGTGAAGAATGCTTTACACTGAGAAGCATAATGCCCCGTGTTACTGTACTGTTCCTGTTTTTAACGTCTCACGATTTGGAAGTCGAAATACGAACTTTGTGGTAGACCAGAGGGTTGCAGAGGAATTCAAGTGAGGCTGGCCTCGCTGTTTAGGAGATTAGTATTTTACATCTTCCTTCTAATGAGCAAAGCCTTTGGCACCAATGTGGATCAATCTTGCATTACTGCACCAAGAAGCCAATAGATCAGAACATGTTCTCTAAATGTATGTAAGAGCAAGAAGACATACATCCCCTGCTCCCCCATAAGCTCTAGAAAAACACTAAGGAACTTTTTACAGGGGGATTTCTTCCTTATATTTATATAAATATATATATATATATATTTTGCTGATGCAGTATACAGTGTGTGTGTGTACATGTGTGTGTGTATATACACATATATGTAATATATGTATATACACACAAATGGTTCCTGGAAAAGAACTCGGAACGCTTTGCTAGCAAAACACTGTGGTGTGCAAAACTAGGACTCAATAGAAAAAAGCCATTTCTCTGAAGGCCGCATAGCTGAGAGTCTTCAGTTTACCTCATTCTTTGTAGCAGCCCTTGATTTTAACAGTTTTTTGTAATAGGTACAAATGATCCCATGCCTTTTTAGGTGCAATTTTAAGTTAAGCTAAAATTCTTTTTATGGTAATTTATTTGTATATGAGGGTAGAAGGTGAAATCATGTCATACCTTAAAGTTAAAATCCTAATTTTGGGAAACTGACACTATTTAAATTATTAGCAACTGTTGTACAGAGTCTCTTTTTGTACTGCATTGTCATATTAGCATTCATACATGTTCAAGCACAGCATTTTACCACAGGTAAGCATTTCTCTAGCACATGTAAAATTCAATGCTCAAAGTAATGCAAACACTATTCCACTGAAAGATGAATGAACTTACTGTCACTTAAGTATTAAAATGAGCAATATAATTGTTTAAATAATATATGCCTTGTTTACTGAAATGATTTTAAATGTGGATTAAAGGGCCACCCAAATTTGGAGTAAATATTCATCACTAAAGGTAGTTTTATTTTTCAGCACAAAGATAAACCTTGGAATCCATAGATGTCTTAATTCATTACTCCATCTAACCTTGCAGGAAGTACAATTTAGTGTCCTAGGAAAGCTGCCCTATTAGTATTATCAGTATTTTCCAGTTAATACATGGTTTACCTAAGATTCATTATGAAAACAATAAAATTCTGTATTTCAAGTGCTGTTTCACTGAGCTTATTAGAACTGTGTTACTGAATAGACATTTTCCTAACACATTAGTGAAATTGTAAAATATTCCAAAGTAATCACTTATCTGATAAGCTTAAGTGTTTGACAATAAGAGAATTTGCACAATTCTTTTAAACTGTGTGCCATTCAAACCCTAGTGGGTCCCTGGCCTCCTCCTCCATCTTTCTCCTCTCTCCATCCCAAAGGTTATTTGCTGGATTAAGTATTTTTTTCTTTTGATATTTTTTAACAAACTCATCGCTGGAATGGTCTATAAGCAACTTCTTTCCAGTCAGCTCACTCACAGGTGGAAGGGGGTGTTTACAGATCACTACATTTTTCTGAAGTGTATTAATCTGTAAATATAGCCAGGCACCAACTTGAAAGTAATGGTTTAAATATGATTTGGTTTCTAATTTAAGCCTTCATCTGCACGAGCTGCCTGAAGTCCCCAGTGATGTTGATGGAGACAGAACACAGGGTTCAGCTGCTGCATGTGTGTCTAAATTTCTGGTGTTACCACTGCTGTATTCTAAGCTGAAGTATTCACTAAAACTTAGAAATTATGATTTTGGGGAAAAAAAACCAAAACACCTCTGTCAGAAATGTCATTCTTGTAAATAGTTTTAGGAGATTTTTGTAACTGGAACACGGGGAGAGGAGAGTTTCTCAGCTGCTAAGATTCTCCCCCCTCCCCAGCTTTATAGTCCAGTTATAGTAACGTCATGTATACAGTGGATTTAGGCTTAGATTAAGTGGATCGATGTTTGATTAAAAAATTTAAACTCTTATCTTGGAGAATACCCAGACTGTGGCTGGGTGACTGGAAATATATCTGGTCTGCCAATGCTACTGTTATGAATTATTAAATGATAGCAGAGATTTAACAAGTTAATCGGTGAGATAAATATTTCACCAGGAGCATCTTAAATCCAGAAACAGATGCAGCCACCTGCATTAAAAAAACCCCAAACACCTCCACAACCATTATTTGAAGAGACAGCTGTCAACAGTTGCTTTTAATGAGGTCACTAAGTACTATATAGTACAGTATTAATTTATAGCAGAAAAAGGTCATATCTTGTAAACTGTATATAAAACACTGTTTTATGGTGCAATCATTTGTCAAACTTATGTCTGTTACTTTTGTTTTAAAGCTGTGTGCATTTTTTCATACCTAAGAGCATCACTGTACAATCTGCTGAGGACTATAGGTTTTATTTGCACAAGGTTTTGTTTTAAACTACAGGAAGTTTGTATTGAACATGCCTAAACTTCTGTAGACTTTTTCAGTTCATGAAAAGCAAATGTTTCCATGTGGGTCTTCTCCAGAGGTAATCCCATATTTGTGTTGGGTGTTTACATAAGCTTTTCTGATTATGCCATTATTTTTCACTTTTAAAGGACAGCTCATTTCATATGTCACTAGAGAGTCTTATTTAATCTTTTGCTTCAAAGTTCCCCCAAAGGTTTAATGTCCCAATGTAATGTAATTTATGCACACATTGTGATGCGTGTAGCTAACAACATGTAAGATTGGAAACTCAAAATACCTTCAGAAGGAAAACTATTTGATTTGTCTGTATAGATCTTACCATTGAGCTCAGCTGAAATCATCGCTTGGAAGCTGTTTGTCTCAGATGTGGGGAGGGTGTGCTTACCTGAAGGCACCACTCTAACCATTTGACACCATTTTATGTTGTGAATCTTGTTGGTGAGTGATAGCAGTTTTCAAAAGACGCTAGTAGCGTGCAACACCACTGAGCCCCATCCTCTGGCTGAGGTAAAGCCGCCAGACTAGGGCTCCCCTGTCAGCCCTGTGTTTCAGAGCTGTTGTTTAACCACTTCAGAACACAACCGTAGATGACTGCCCCAACACACAAGAAATGAAAGCTGTCCTTTAAAACCTTTGTGAAGGATGGAAATAATGAAGGAAACGGTGTCTGCAAGCGGGTTGTCCTGCCTGGGCGTCACGTCGCTCCCCGCCCGAGGCCTGACCGTCTGCGTCCCCCGCCCCGGCCTTTAGTGAGGATTGTTTTCTAATTGGTTAGAGCATTTTTCAATTAATGATTTCCGAACAAATGTTAATACAAACTGTATAAAATGAACATAATTTTCTTCACTTGTATTTTTGTTATTGAGCAAGTTTATCAAAATAAATTGTCTACTAAAGCGACTGGCCTCGGCTGCGCTGATTGGAACCGGCTTCGCGGGCCCCCCCCCCCCCCCCCGGTTTCCTCAACCCCGGCTCCCGCCTACCACCGCCCCGGGGCTGTGGGAGGCGGTGTCGGCTCCGCCCGCTTAGGGCCTGTCTGTCTCCACCGGCAACGCCGTAACACGCCGAACGCGGACGGCGGACGGCCCGCTTGCGGGACAAGGGTCGGGCGAGTGCCGGGAGGTGCCTTGGCAAGACGAGGCTGAGGGGTTTGGGGGGAATCTCTGTCACTGGCTCAGTGGCCGCCCGTGCTTTCGGGGCCTGACCAAGTGAAGCGGAGGTGGAGGGAGGGTGTGTGGGGAATGGGGGAGCTTTTTTTTCCCCCGTGAGGTGAAGAGAGTCTCTGGGGATAGGGCGCCGGTGTAGCTGAGGGGCGCTTCCCCCGTGAGGTGGGGACAGTCTGGAAGGCAGAGGGCTGGCTGCCCTGACGCACTGTGACCGGGAGGGCACAGGCGGGGTGAGGCGCGGAGCCTAGCGAAGTGAAAAGCAGGATTTTATCCTAGTTTTTGCTCGGTCTTAGTGCACCACAACAGGAAGGGCAGCTCACCCACGGCCTCCATCCGCGCATCCCACAGACCGGGGGTGTGCCACAGTCCGGCTGTCTCCGGCTGCTTGCCCCTCACACACCGCAGAGCTGTGGGGTTTGTCTTGGTTAATCTTTTCCTTCAGGTTGAGCCGTGTAGTTAGAATCCTTGCTTACTGTGCATACACATAATTAACTGTGTAAAATCCCTTAGCAAATAGCTCTTTCAAGGTAGTTCCTAAATGTGTTCTCTGTAGATAGGTAATTGTAATTCCTCTTTGCAGCTGTGTTTTAATTTGCTGTTGTCCCACGTGCGATTTAATTACCACGTAAGTTGCTGGCGATATTAATACCTTTTTAAGTAGTATATACTCCTGAGGAGTTAAACTTTTTAATACTTTGAATTTTTCCTTTTTTTTTAACAATTCTAAGTCTATTTGAATAATGGATACACGCATCAAGAAAACGGCACAGTTGTTGGACAGCGATCAGGGTTTGGAAAAAGCTGGGTGAGAATACTGGTACAAAAACGTGTTGGGACTTCATACATAAATACAGAGTAAATAACCAGTTTGTATAAATTATGTACTATGTCCTTGCAAAATATTTATCATATATCAAATGGAACGTGTAAACAAATGTCAAAGCATAAAGCATTTCCTGCAGAAAAAACCTTGCAAAGATTTTATGGCAATACAGGAATATTAGGAGTAATGAAGCAATAGAGTAAAATTCATTGTTTTGTAGGTTGACCAAGAAATCCAGTCTGCAGGGTGTTCATCCACCATGGCATGACTTTACTATGTCGCATCCAGGATCAGATAATGGATTGCTGGTCACACACAGCAGCAAGATTCATGATATGCTGGTAGGAGAGTTTTGTTGCTAAATGGAACAACTAGAAAACTAACGCATGGCCACTATTCATAGAGAGTGGGGAATAAATGCATTGATAGGCAACTAATATGTTTCCTTACATGTATTTGCATATAATATAATGACAGATATAATCACTGAGGTTATGAAACTACATGCAGCGATGAATCAGTCTGTGAAAAATCAGGCAAAACAATAAAGGTAGTTCAGTTGTTCGTACTGCCTTTTTCTTCAGAAGAGGAGAAGACAATATATACCCCTTTGAACTCTGTGAAGCAAGTTTTAGAGATACTTGATATTTTTTTTCCACTGGTAAATCACTGGGGTATGTATTTCAATTCTTCTGCTAAACTCTCCAATTTCTTCCTTCCTGTCTTCTCCAGACTTAAGTTCTCCTTCAGTTTACAAACTGGGGATGTGCTGAAAGCTGCTTTTCCTTTGCATCCCACATCCAAGAGTATGCCAGTGCGTAAGATTGTGGTGTTCTTCGACATGCACTGCCTACCAGCAACTTTCCTTAGGATGTACATTTTGTCACATTGGAACAGCACATTTCTTTTCTTGTATTGCATTTAATTTTTTGTTACTTGATCTGCAGAGAGTACAAATGAAGGAAGTACAGTTTGAAAAGGTGCAAACCTCTGAAGAATGGCTAAGAAACTACAGTTTAGAATCCTTGCAATTAACATTAGAACATCTGGTAGATGAAGGCAATATTATTTTGTAAGTACAACAGTGCCCTTTCTTTGCTCTGTCATTTTTGTGTGCACCTCTGATGTTAATGATGCATAATGTTCCAGGAATTTAAGAAATGGTGTTGAAGAGATAGAGTTTCCAGAAGAGACTGTTAAAGATTTTGAGTCCAGACTTTCTGAGTAAGTATCCATCCTGTTTATGATTTTGATGCATAACTGATGCTGTTATCATCACCCATCACCCGTAACTACAGGTAGTGCCTTAAATCTTAATTTGTTATTGGTGGGAACTTTAGAGTATCTCAGCATTAATCCTTTCTGCTGAGATTTAGGGTGGGTGATAATTCTTTGTCACTACAGCTGAGGTTTTACTTTTTTAATGAAGGTGCCAATCAGGCAGGTTTTGAACTGAAGCAGTTAGCTCATTTTAGAAAGTCAGCTAATGAATGGTTGGGTTTTCAGAGGTAAGACTGCATATTTGTGGATTATGTTTACTGTAACTTGGGTTAGTTTCAAGTCATGGATCTAGTGAGGACAATTGGAAGTTAAAAGTTTTCTAAGTGAATTTCAAATATATAAAATCAAGGAAACTTAAATTGAGAAAAATGTGTAATTAATAGATTGAATAAGCTGTAGAATAATCACAATGTTTTTGCTGGTCTTCACAATACTTGTAAGACTGTTCTTAGGAGTGCCACTACTTCAGCATATGTTACTGTGCCAAGTCATGAAGGTACAGAATCTTCCAAAGGTCCAACCTCAGTACTTGGGCCATGAGCCATTTAAGCAAACTGTCTGCAGATCTAGTTTAAAAAAGAAGTAGCTTTTGTGTTTTGGAAAAGCAAAACAGTTTTTCCCTTTAAAATGTTGATTTAAACTGTTTAAATTACAAAAACGATGCATATAAGTTGATTGAAGTAAAACAATTTTAGACGGCAGCAAGCATTTCATTTTACCTCAAGTTTTACCTGTTTTGAAATGGAAATTGTTGAAAGTTAAGCTGCAGTTAGTCTGGCACTTCAGTGAGTGTGCTGCCTTTCAACCACAAGGTTCTATTTCATGAGTTTCTTAAGCAATAGTGTAGTTTGTATTAAATACATCTCCTGACAATAACCTGTGTGTGCTGAACTAAACTCAGTTTTGCCTGAACTTCTGTTGTTCACGCATACACATGCTGAATACCCTTCTCCTGCGTCTGAACAGAATAAGCCAGCACCTGATTAGAAAACGTTCTAGTGTTCTGTTTTTTCAGACAGCCACCTATCTAATCAAATAGCTTTAGGAGAGAAGTATTTAAATGGTTAACCCTGCAACCACCAGCTGTATGAGAACACTGGAAAGAGTAGTTTTAAATACTACTTCTCACAGATTTTGCATCTGTGAGAAGAAGGATGTGATGAAGACAAATGGTTGATTGTAACATTGATGTACAATGCAAGAGATTTCCTTAGTTAAATGTGTGCTATGCCTTTTGTCAGAGCGATTGAACTTTACCAGCAGCGAATTCAGTGGCTGTTGCAGGACAGCAGAAAGGTAACTTTTAAATTTGAAGTATGTTTTTAGAATGGAACTGTATATGGCATTAAAGAATAAAATATTTTTTTAGTATTAGTGAAACGTGTCTTCCATATCTTGTATATTTTTGTTATCTACTGTTAGACGTAATATGCAGTGATACTTATCTTGTCCATGGATTGTTTTCTTGATCTTTTACTGGTATGCGATTTTCTGCTTTCTAGATCTAGCCTTTTTCTTTCTCTTAGCAGTCTTAATCATTAAAACCTCTTGCTGACATTTAAGCTGGAGCAGACAATGCTGAGCTTAACCTCTGAGGGAAGTGGAGCTGTCTTGTAGTCCATTGTGCCCTCTCTTGCACAGCTGGTTAATCAATCACTTACTGTGCCTAGCAGGGCTAATGATCAGGAATCAGAAAAGGATATGACTGCTTCTCAAAGGGGAGAGGGATAGAAGCAGCACTCCAAAATTTGGTTTCCACAAAGCTCCTTGCTTTAACCTGAAGGAGATGCTGTAGACGAAGTTATTTTTTATCCTTTCAAATATTGAATAGGTTGCTTGGGAAGGATTAAATACGATTCACTGGTAAGGTTTTAATTCTTTTTCCTTGGATTTGTCAACTGTGTCATCTTTATGCTAAAACTCTTAATGTGCAAATAAATACCTAATATTTGATTTTAAAATGGTGTTGTACAAAATAAGCAGTAAAATTAATAAACAGTAAAATTATTTAGCTGTAGATAAGCTTTGTATTTATAATAACTTTTCTCTTTTAAGGTGTTTGGCCTTATAAAAGGAACCAAAGTTGGACTTTTGGTTGATGTGTCTCATGTAAGCTGTAGACCTAGACTGCTGGATTTTCAGAAAGATCTTTTAGTAAGTTGTAATAAAGCAGACTTTGGCAATTATACTAATCAAGCTTTTATGTAACTACAAGCCAGGAACTACGTAGAAGAAAAACCTGCTTAAATTCATAATATACAATACATAAAATTTGTCTGTTGTAGGACAGTATGTTTTAAATGTCTTTGAAAGTGTAGTCTTAGTTCATGTCTAGATTCAAACTCCAGTATAGACTGTAATAATAATACTTTCCTTATTAATATTTGGTAGTAAACTTGCTTAGCAGAAACAGCTCTAAGAGCTGGAACCAAGTTGTACATAGAGCTGTTTATAGTAAATATGTTTTCCTTATGTTTGTTCCAACAAGGTACACTCCGCAATTACAGTCAGAACCTTGGTGAATTAATCACTTTCTCAAGTCCTAGGAGAAACTTGGACTTTATTGTGCATTTTATTTTTATAAAATTCTCATAGTTTGGTTTGTTCAGCCTTAATATCTGAACTGTTGTTTAGCTCTACCCTTGAATAGGTGTTAAATGTTTTTTAGTAATTGCTCTGTGGGTGAGTAGGCCCATTCTAGATCAGTATGTTGTTTCATGTGCTCATCAGCTGAAGAGAAATCCTGATACCAATTCAATAAATATTCCCTGCCTCTTGCCCCATTAACAAATTGGTGGGATTACCAGAGGCTTGAGGGTTTTGTCTGTCTATACCTTACCAAATATTTGAATCTGTGTTACTTGTTCCCAGAAGCTTTTTTCTGTGGTATGTGAAAATATTGCTGTCAGCTATTTTTAGGAAATTACTGTTTTCAGTGGTTTACGTAATAATCCTACTAGAAACAACATGGATAGTAATGCAATAATATTTCTTAATTTATTAGTGCTTAATAGATGAGCAGCTATGTTATAAGAAGCAACTGTACTGCCTCTCATTCAGTGCAGAAATGTCAGCTCTGTGGGAGAGTCCAAAAAACATCAATGTTCATGTGTAAGTACATTTCTCTATAAAATAAAGGTTTTCCAAACAGGGTCTCTGTTTAATTAGAGCAGTCCCTTGTAGATAATAGTGGTTTTCATCTTGTTCCTGCAGTGATTTTTAAGAAAAAAAAAGCAATGAATTTTAAATGCAGTCAGTGATTTCAAGGTGGTTGTTCCTGCATAAAATATCTTGGCAGCTCCTGTGGTTTGTAGTAATCTTCATAATCTTATCTTATTTAGCACCTGCATGTTAAGTGCATATGGTCTTTTTTCTGTTTTCCTCCCCCAGGCTACATGAAGCAAGACAGTGGATAAAACAGCTGGAGCCTGGTCGAGGCTGCAATTTACTGAAAGGCTTAAAACATGTCTTTACGATGAAAGAACTCAATTCTCTGGTTCTTATTTTAGGAAGCTGGTAAATTTTTTATCTGTCCTAACAACTAATTTTAACTTGGATACAGAATTGGTTCAAGAATCTGAACCCGATACAAAAATAAATAGAAAATTTAAGATCCAGGTTTTATGGATAAAGTTTAGTTCATATCCCTGAACTTCTTTATTTTTTCCAATTTTTACTGATTATAAATCTCTTTTTTGATACAAAGCTAGATTTTTCCTTTGCAGATCGATTATCACACTAATCCACTAGAAGTCTGCTAGCTCTAATTTTACACTAATAAAAGTCCTTCAGCACCATTAAGGATGTCACTGAAAGGGCCCACACTGCTGGGTTAGATCAGATGACAAGGTTGATTTTGCTATAAAATGGCATTAAACATTCAAAGGTAGTTTTGAATGTGTTTGTGAGAAGACATTCTCTCTGATCTCAGTGGTGCTGATGGAAAACTTAAAATACCTGATTTAAATATATGAAAAGAGGCTGAGATTAGATAAAGTATGGACTTAAATTCTAAAGTTCTACTGTCATGTAAAAATTTTTAGTACTGGAGTCAGGATTATAAGCAAAAGACTGCAGTAAGGATTTGGGGAGTGTTACTGTACTCCCAATTTATTATTTGTATTTATTTTAAATGTGCCAAATGGGATGATGTAACCTTTGACAAGATTGATATTTAGGGAGATTGAGATTACATTTACTGAATGCTCAGTGTTCAGCTGAAAGGTTCCAAGTTTTGCTTAGACCTGCTTTGAGCAGAAGGCAAAGTTTAGAGTGTGTGCACATGAAAACTTGATTAATTTCTATCCCTGGCAAAAGCGTAGCTGGGAGGAAATGATTTTACTAGGCATGAAGAACCATGGGTGGCTAAGTTCTGAACGCAAAGCAAAGTTTTACTTCCTTTAATGAAGACAGTGGACATCTTACAGGTTGAAGATCTGAATTGAAAGCTTTTCTATCAGAGATTGTCACAGTGGGCAAAACCTCAGTTCCCAATTTTTAGCTTCCAGAGCTAGCAAGGAATAACTTGGAACATTTCATCCACAAGCCATTGTGAAGTAGAATAGAACTTTAGTGCTTTTGTTACCCTTTGGGTTTTCAAGACAGAGCTAATCTGTAGTAGTGGTACCTCAGTAATGGTTGAAAGAGGGAGAGGAGGTCAAGCTGTGCCAAATGACTGGATTACATTCCCATGATTTGTTAGATACTTCCCATTCATTTTCTTCCCTGTCTTCTTCAGTGTGGTCTTCTTCCCCCATTTGATTACTGCCATTGTTATTATTCTTTTCTTATTTATTTATTTATATCAGCCCTGATCAGTCTTTGCAAATTCTGTCTGACTATGCTCAGCAGTGTATGCTGGGGAGAAAACTACACCTTCATGCTGTTACATATGATTGCAGCAGTCCTTCTTCTCTTGTAAGTAATTGTATTAATACTTCTTTAAGTATCCTGTCATTTGTTTCCTATTCAGCTGCTGTGTCTTCTCACATACACTTTTGTGGGAAAGCCAACCTACTCATTAAAGAGTTCTTGATCTATCATTGTATTTGCACACATGAAAAAGTCTGTTTTGGAGTATTTATCATGATTCATATCAAAGCCAGAAGTGGCAACCAGGTGGTGTTGACAGGCTTAGCAGCTAAAGGGAAGCAGTTATCTCCAGATACCCTGTGTGTTTCCAGGGAAGACTCGGGCTGAGAGCTCTTTTGCAGGTGAAAGCAGAAAGAGGGGACTTTAGGTAGGCAATACTGCAGTAAGGACAAGTGGGTACAGAGAAGGATCATAGGAAAAAGGCAGGGACTTGGGAGTGAGATCATATTAACATGGCAGTCTCTGGATAGGAATATTTTGGTATGGAATAGCATCAGACCTAGTAGACTGCTCAAATTATAGTGTTGATCATGAGCAGTGGTTTGGATGTTGGCAGTGACTGCCTCAAGGAAGAGGAGGACAGAAGGATAAGCAGATATTTTTTATTAGCTTCTTCACAGGAACTTGGATTTAGGTGTTGATTGCTTGCTAAAGCTTATCCCTAAGGCATGTAGTAACTTCAGTAGAAGGGAGGACATGACTGAAATCCTGGTTTTATAGAGAATCATAGAATAGTTTGGGTTGGAAGGGACCTTCAAAGGTCATCTAGTCCAACCCTCCTGCAATGACCAGAAGTTTCTTCAGTGAGAAGATTGGATGCAGTAAGGGGATTGCAGTGGTAGGTAGTATGAGAGAAGGAGCTGGGAGAGATGAAAAAAGCAGCAAAGTATTTAAGAGGTAATTATGGGCAGGGGAAGGTTAGCCTAGCATTTGTACTTGTAGACTTCAGCGATATGCCTTTGATCTGACTAGCAAGAGCCTGCCCTAAAAGGAAGAGAAAGTGACACAAGGTGAATAAGCTTGATCCTTATTGTCTGTTTTGTAAATTCTTTACTGAGTTGATTTTTCAGTCATATTAAAATAAGACTGGTAAGAAAACAGCGGAAACATAATTACTTTGGCTTTTTCATTACATGTACCTCAAAGCTTCTTTCTTTGTCACTAATTCAGAATTAAATACCAACAACCCACATTATTAAAAGATACTACTGAATCAAAGTAACTGTTTTTCTTCCTATTTATGTATGTAGGCAGTTCTAAAGAACCTTGCAGAAGCTGTAAGAGGCCGTTATCATTGTTACTCTTCAAAAGGAGAGGTAGGTGACAGCTAGAGGGGCAAAATATTTTTCTCTTTTTGATGATTCTTCACTTCAAAATGTAATTTAGTTATAATATGAGTAGAAGTTCACAGCAAGAACTGGTGCTGAAAGTCTCCATCATGGTAGTGCTAAGGATGTGGTCAATAAATTGTGGCTAATTCCTTCTGCAACTGAAAATGCTTTTCTAGAAGCACAGTAAATTTTGCAGGTGTTGTTCACTGACTTAAAGTTGATGAATAGGATGAAAGCAGTGGCTTATTGTA
The DNA here is from genome assembly GCF_033783945.1 of Neopsephotus bourkii. Classification (NCBI taxonomy): domain Eukaryota; kingdom Metazoa; phylum Chordata; class Aves; order Psittaciformes; family Psittacidae; genus Neopsephotus; species Neopsephotus bourkii. The sequence goes on from NW_026900643.1 coordinate 1,420,360, forward strand.
GACTGACTCAAAATAATAAAACAATGTCTTGTTTATAACATGATGACTAAATTATCCGTGGTGCATTAGATACATTTTCACTCAGTTCTGCAATGCCAGGCAGTCTTGTACAGATACATGCACATCAAAGTAAGAAAGCTGCGTTTGGTTGGTGTTTGAATAGTAGTTAACTTATTTTTCCCTTTGTTTTTATATGTACAGAGTTTTGATAGCAGTGACTTTCAATTGCTACTTCAGGAATCCCAGAAGGCCAAGGATCTACTTCGGAGCATCAAGCAGACTTTCCAAAGAAGAATTGGTGACTCACTTACTGGTAGAATAGCAGATGTATGTATCTTTTTATTTTCAGATGTACATCAGATACTGTGAAGTATTGGTAGAAGTTTTTAGTGTTTACTATCATTTATCACTTACTATTTTAGTGTTTACTATGATTAATCAGGTATTTTGGTAAGTGAACTTTGAATATTATGTATTGGCCATCCACTGTAAAAGCAAATTAAGGCCCAAACCAGTAAAGAAGACATTTTGCTATATGTTCTCCGAAATGCAGTAAATTTTATATATCAACGGAAGTATGATGAAAAGAACATTGTACTATGATCATAATGGAAGTTTAAGAGAACCACTGGCCTAACGGTATGCATAATCATTTAAATGAAGTTTCAATAGTCCTTTAAATTGGTAAAAAGATACTTGTCCATGATCAAGATGGACAGTTACTTGAGTTGCAAAATCATAAGGGCTTGCCTAGATCTATTACTAGTATTGATGTTAGGAAGCCAGAGTCTGCCTGTTACACATCTGTGTCTGTTGGTCCTAGCTTATAATGAGGATTTGGTGCCATTTATTCTGTAACAGTTGTCTTAGTAATGTTTCTATTTTTACGCTTTATTTGATCAGCATACCAGGGATTGGTTCTTTGTTTGCTTGTCTTTTCTCCAGTAATGCAACTTCTAAATACTCTTGATGGAATACGTGTGAGGAAGAAAAAGAAACTCTGTGATTTTTTCTTTTTTCTACAGAATATTTGGAAATTCTAGTTTTGCTTTGATCTGGTAGAGAGTTTGTTTACTCATGTCTGTCTTTCACCTTGTTTAAAGTGGAAATATGCATCTCTCTTTTGCCGTATTCTCATCTCTGTACTATTTAGGGGCCTGGAAGTGTAGGAAGTGGCTAAATTTGCTTATGGTCACTAAACTTGAAAGCTAAAAATTTGGCAGCACTGCTCATTTTCATAGTTACTTTTCTTGGAAAAGATGATTTCCTGTATGTACAACCATGATCTTTCCATTTTCCTGTGGGTTTTTGCATTGTGGCAAGCATAGTGAAGTTAGTGGAACATTGTCCCCCAAACCCATCTTTAGGAGGACCAGTTATAGCTATTTTCAAAGTGTTTTTCTTATTGAAATCCCAGTACTTTGAAAATAAGTAAAACGTAAGTAAAATGGGATATTTTGGATTGAGGGTAAAAAAAATATAAAATGCAGAAAGTTTAAAGAGTTTTTCTTAAAATCCATTTCAGGTTTCCACAGAATTTGCAAGTACAGCACCTTGTAGCTTCTTCCCAAAGCCTCCAAAGCACGAAGGACTGTTAGTTATTCAAACACCATGCATCCTGGCCAAAACCTCAAAAGAATGGTTGAAGACATATGGATTGAAAGGTAATGCAGAAAGAAAATCTTAACAGGTGTGAAACATGAACACAAGGCAGAGCATGTGTTTTATTTCATTTCTTTGTTTCTTGCTATAGCTAGAAAGTTAAACCTTTACCAAGTTCTGGCTCCTAATGCTTTCTCTCCTGTGGAAGAATTTGTACCCATTCTTAGAAAAACAGTATCATCAACTCTACATGAGGTATGTAATGAGGACTCTTTCTTTTTCTCATTGTTTTCTTTTTTCTTCCCTTTTTCTTCCTATTGCTACATTTTTCTATTTGAAATCAGTACTTTATAAGTCATGAAATTCTACAGGCCTTAATTGAAATTTGAGTCACTGATTCAGATCAAGTACTTACGCATTCTTAAGAATAATTCAGGAAGGAATTCCATGTTAGTGTAGCTTCTATAGGCTTCTGTAAACACACAATTGTGTTATTTATCATTCTAGAAAGCAATGATTCAGTTTGAATGGTATGATGGAACTGTGAAAAATATCCATGTTGACCTGCCAGTGTTGTACAACTATCAGGTGAGTTGTATGTAATGATGCGGCCTTGTCAGGGCTAGAGATAATCATCTAGCTAGTTGTGCGCTTTGTGAAATGGTGAAGTCCAAATGTAGCAAGTTCTACATGATTGCCAAATGGCAATATTCTGCAGGTCGTCACATTAGAAGTAATGCATCTGAAGTTACTTTTTTTTTTACCAAGAGTAGCATTTTAGCCTTAATGGTGCTACTACAACACTCTTGCCATGCATTTAGACATGTTTGCTAATGTGAATGTCAAAGACATGAGATTTCTGCATAGCCAACTGGTTTTTAAGAGTCAAAGCAGAAACTATTTCTGCTTGCTTGACGGCAGGTTGTCATATCTTTGCTTTACTCTGAAGTGTCAGTAGAATCTGGGTATTTGTATTTCATGTTTTAGCATATGCTCAAACAGTCTTCATACTTAATATGAATTCCCAGAATTGTGCCAACATAGTTTTTGAACTGGCTGTACCAGCGTATTATGCTGCTTTGCATTTGCCTTCAGCCCAGTAATTGCCAGAGTTTCTTCAAGAGGATAGCAAGGCTACTGCTAGAGTTTTGTCAAGTTTGCAGATGAATTAAGAACACTGTCAGGTGGGAGATGTAGGAATTTTTGATATTTGCTATGGTGTGTTACTATATAGGAAATCTTAAAAATACTGGGGTATCAGGAGAACATTTAAACTGTACAGGATATTGAGGACCTTTGAGGACTTAATTTGCTCTTTTCAGTATAGAAGTAGAGATACATACATACATACATACATATATATATAATATATATGCAAATAACATAATGAAGGCCACTGGAATTTTTATAGACAGTAGCTGTTCTTTAAGATTTCCTCAGTCAGAATGCAGATGATCAGAGTGTGGCCCAAGTTTAATGAAATAGAAGGTGCGTGTGGATATTTGCAGCCAGGGTGTGTTATATAGTGGTCTTTTCATTTTCTTTTCTCTCTTCTGCACCACTCCAGTAGCAGCCCTGACAAAGGGCTGTGGGTATATTTCCAGGCAGGACAAATATTTCTTTAAAATGGAAGAGGGGTGAGAAATCTGTAGATTTCTATAGTTGGGTCAAAAAGGAGAGTGTAAAGTTTAACAAGCTGACGTGGAAGCAGCTTCTGGCTCCTTGATCACCGCCAGATGCTCGTGTCCTGTGCTCCAAAAGTACGCTATCTTGTAGCTTTATTACTTAATTCAGTGTCCTTTTCTAGCTTGATTTGCCCTCATACATAAGCTTGCAAAGGTCATGTTCTGTAGGGTTTGGACAAATTGCCTTAATGTCTTCAGATTGATACTGTGTTAAAAGAACAATATGTGTTTGAAAATACTGTGTTTATTTTAAATTATGTGTTTTGTTAAGAACACTGCCTAAAAATGCTATTGAAGAAATTATAAGCTTTCAAAAAAGATCTTTAGACCCTTTGTTGCTTTTCTATCATTGTATGTTCTTATGGACTGTATTGTCTTTACAAAAAATTAAATGCTGCTGTCGAATGAAAATCATTTATTTTTTCATTACTATGCTGCCATGTTACATGACATGCTACATGTTGTAAGTCAATGCCACATTGCATTTGGTAATAAAAGACTTATTTGAACTCTTTATTTTTATCTTAACTGTATTCCATCCATAGAAACTCCTTGTTAAAATGGTAAGAATCTATGAGAAAAGAATTGACTGGCTCTCTGTTGCTAGCAGAAGAATATGGGGAAGCATTTGTGAAAGGAGGTATCGTACTTTGATAGTCCTTTCTTTGTGTATGGTTCTAGTTTGCCAGCCTTTCCTTTATGCATAAGTCAGCACCAAGAAACACAGGGCAGAAACCAGTTAAGATGTAGAGACAGTCATTGCAGATATGATCAGGGTAAGCAGTCCACTTCTGAAAACAGATATTGATATTCAGCTTTTATAATGATCCAGTGAATGTAAAGAATCCAGTGATCATTGGTCAACACAAAATGACAATTTCCATTTGACAGGTTTAGACTCTGAAGTTTGAGTTACCTAGCAAGTAAGCCTTTGGGGAACGTTCTATCATAAATCGCACATGAACAGAACCTGTTGGCAAAAGGTAGTGTTTACAGTCAGCTTTTGAAACCCATGGTGGTAGTATTTATGCAAAGAGTTTTTTTGCACTGACAAAGGAGGTAGTTGATACATTGAAGCTCATTTTCCAATAAGAACTCATGAGAGTCATCCATGCTTTTCAGGAGTGTTTTGGATATTCCAAATATAGAGAAGAAAGTGGGCATGTTTAGGGTTTGATAGCCATTATGGCACTACATGTGCTGGTACCCTGATTGTTGCATAGCTTAGGAAGCATAAAACCGTACAATGGTTTGGGTTGGAAGGGACCTTAAAGCTCGTCTGGTTCCAACCCCCTGTCACAGGCTGGAACACCTTCCACTAGACCAGGTTGCTCAAAACCCTGTCCATCCTTGCTTTGAACACTGCCAGGAATGGGGCAGCCACAACTTCTCTGGGCAACCTGTGTCAGGGCCTCACCACCCTCAGAATTTTCCATTATTGTTGCTATTTTTTTTAATTCTCACCTCATGTTTTGCAGATTTTTATTTTTTTTAAATACAGATTCAGTGTTTATACATTTTGATACATAGCTAAAAGATACTTTCTCTGGCAAGTTAGAGTGTAGTGATGATAAGAATGTGTAATCAAGATTTGTTCTTTTTTTTTATAACATTTCTTATCTAGGGTGGTTATACTTGTTGATGTATCAGTGACAAACTCTATGTACATCATCCATATCCAACATTCTTTGCGACTTTTACTTGAAGAACAAATGTCAAATAAGGATTGCTTCAATATTATAGCGTAAGCAACTGTTTAAGGTTCTTTTGGAATAATTGTAACACACGGCAATGAAAGAAGTCTGCTGAGAGATTGTACTTGCTAATGGATCTATTTTAAATTTTTTTAATTGTATTGAACATTTTATGATGAAGAGTCAGTAAGAGTAGCGCTGATTTATCGTTACTGGTTAAGTGTGTGGATCAGATGTACAGAGACCAGATTAGTAATTAAAATCACTGGATGGGTGATGCTCACTGGAACTGATTGTGTCATATGTGTTAATTAAAATCACTGGTTTGGGTGATGCTCACTGGAACGGATTGTGTCATATGTGTTACAGATTCTTATCCTGCTATATTGTTCATAACAATGGCATTAATTAACATGCTAAGTTTTCATTGGAAGAGGATTTTGGTATCTCAGGTGCCGTAACTGAGAACACTGTTTACATTTTGCAGTAACTCCAATACTTTTTATTATATAATAGTACTAAAATTCCACACTCCACACTGGGAGTCAGAAACATATGGCACAGTTGCTGAAAAGCAGCTGGACAGGTTTATGAATGACAGGTAAAAGGAAGAGACAGCAGCTCATGGAGTTCCAAACCTGGTGGGAGAACAAAGCCCTGACCTCATGAGGGATACAGACAGAATCTGAAAGCTGGGTTGTTTTTTTTTTGTTGCAGTCCTTCTGCTGAGCTTTCACTAGCTCACTTCAGTCCTGTTCTTCAAATAAAAATGTAGTCTGGCCCACTGCCTTGAAAATCTGACAGCCCTTGAGTGGTGGATAAATGTGCATAACTAAATGGTTTGAAATAGAAAGTAGTTAACATCAGACAACTTTACATTTGTAATACCCCAAGTGAGAGTTTTCTTTTAAAGTCAGTTTCTTCTTTTTGCTTGTTCTAAAGCAAAATCTGAAAATTAATTGCTGTTATTTTTCCGTTAAAGATTTGGGAGTGATATTGTGCCTTGGCAGCTGGAACTGGTTCCTTCCCAACCAGAAAACTTACAAAAGGCTTGGAGGTAGGATCAGATAACTTCCCCATACATCTGAATTAAATGATCATAGGTACTGTGACATGGGTAGAACCAAGAAAGGAATTTGTGAACAGTTTAGAAAACTGATGGGTTTAACATACTACAAAGATACGTTGCTGTGAATTGTTCTACAGTGATTATTCATGATGGTTTCTCGTGAAAACCACATTATAAAGTTTAATATGTCTCAGTGACTTTGTATTTTTTATGTATACAGAATATATATTACACAGATACGGAAGTGTCTGTGTGAGAAATGCACAGGTGACATGATGAATTAAAAACTGATTCAGATTGAACTGGGACGTGAAAGCTAAACTACGTTTTTTCCAACATACACTGGAAACAAATCCCAGATTGCTTTTTGTAGAGTCACACCCTCAGTGTTTCATTACACCTCTGCCATTTCATTTTTATTCCTGTTAATTCTACTATATGACAATATTTCCACATGAAAATAAGAGAGAATTCTTCCCTCTCTATGCTCAGCATCTTACCTTAGAATCTGGTTGTCCATGGTGGCAGTACAGAAATTAGAACAAATAATTCAGGTCATTCTATAATCTGGTTTTGCTCTCTGTTAAAATTTTTTTACTCCAGAGCAATGGTGTTTAAGATTTTTAGTTCTCTTTATCGCTTTAAGCAGGAACAAAAGGTTTTGTTGCTTCATTCTTCAAACATTTTTTTTTTAGATGGGTGTTAAGCCTGCAGTGCAAAGGGAGTAGAAATCTCATGAGTGCACTGAGGAGAGCTGTAGAAATAGATTTCAAAGACAAGGATAAACACAAATCACAAGGAATTTACTTGCTGACTACTGGAACACCTGATCAGGAAACAGTAAGTATTATCACAGGGTGTGCAACATTTCTGTAAGTTCCCATTTTTTGTTTCTGTTTCTTTTCTAGTCATCATAGCTTGTTGGCAAATACTTCTTCACATATCTGAGCCAGCACAACTGTCAGGATCTTAAACTTACATTTCTGCAGTTGGTCCTTCCGTGTTGGAGGTAGCAATTGTTAATAATCTACGAATTATAGCAATTATTAATAATGTGTGAATCATAGAAAATTCAAGAGGTGTTTTTAGGGTTCCCTTCCCACTCCAGTTCTGGCCATCATTTCATTGCAAATTTATGAGTTTAAAAGAACCCAACTCTGATTTTTTTTTTTTTTTTTGTATGATATTATTTCCTTATAGCTTATGGAAATAAAGCCACGAATAATTCTACTATGGAGCTTATAGTACGCTATGTAAAGCTCCTGTTTTTAATAACAGTAATCTATTGCTTGGATATATGTTCATAGTGCATGTGCTCTGTGGCCTAGAGTTTCTGAACCTATGGTAATCCATCTGCCGTAACTATGTGTACACAGTAGTGTGTCTCTTGCTTTTGTTACCAAATTTCTGGAAATTCTAGGTAAACCTAAGAAATCATTAAAAGCCTATGTGGATAATAAAAAAACAAAGGGTATATACAGAAAGCCAAATGGATAGTTGCATCCCTGCTACTTTGCTTCAGTGCATGGGTAACTTTAAGTCCATGGCCTGTGTCTATGATTTCCATAGATGCCCTGTCTTGGCTGCAGTAGTGCTGTCACTGGTAGTAGTGACAGGTTTTGTGTATATGCATGAATTGAGGAGGCATTCAGCTACTCAGGGTATGTTCCTGGACTGAATTGCTCAGTTTGTGAGTATTTGTGTGTCAGTTCAGGAGTGAGTGAAGTAGCTGGGAGCACATCTGAGGAAGAGGGTCACTACTAATCTGTTAATTATTTTCCCCTCCCCTCTGTGTTTCAGCACACAATCAGTGCTTATGTGGCTGAGGTTTGCAGAGGTTTTGATTTACAGCTTCATGTCTGTTTGTTCAGTGTAATGGAGGAGGTTGACTCTAATGGGATCATTCCAGCTCGCTATGCTAACCCAACTGAAACTGCAATTGCTTTTAAAGAAATAGTACAGAGAGCCAATGGGAGATTTCATTGGTTTGGAGAAGCAGGTATGTGAAAAGGAAAGTCAGCTCATACTTCTTTTTCATTAATTAAGTAATATTTATTAATGCCTCCCCCATCAAGTAGTTTACTTTTTTTAGGATGTGGTAGTGTTGTACTAGCACTAGGATATAAACAGAGGTCCTAGTTTGATGAAAGCTTTCAGTTGTATTGCAGAATATTATAAAAAAGCCTTAATGCAGGAATTTGATTTATTTTTCTTTTAAAGTTTTAATTCCACTAGATATTTTAAAGATGTGCATTTAAAATATAGTTGCTAATGTGTTAGGTCCAGACTGCCAGGACCTAACAGGAAAACAAAGGCTTGTAGGAAACAAAGGCTTTTTGATTATTTTCATTGATAATTTGGCATGCTTTACAAATTGATGTATGTTTTTAAAAATTATATATTTTGTACACTTAAAAGTTGATTAGCATATATTTGATTATCAGGTATTTTTGAAAGTGATGATATCACTGTTATTGTGTCTGAAGTGGAAAAAGCAAACAAGTACTCCCAAAAGGTATGAATTATATATATCTCCTTAAGTTGTCTGTTTCTTCAGAAAAAAAATCACCAGTGTTTCTCAGCTGACAGTGCAGAAGATTGGACAAAATGAAAATCCTTGTAAGATGAGCAGGGATGCTTGAGAGTGTGAGAATAGTCACCACAGAGTAAATATGGCCTAGAAAGCAGTTGTACAATGACACTGAAGTGATGGGTGTTGGAGTGGCCATGATTCCTTATCAAATACAAGGAGTTTACAGTTGAAGTGATTCTCCTTTCTGTGGCAAATCCTATGATGAATTCTTCTCAAATAGAATTGTTCTTTATAACTATATATATAATATATAAAGATGTATATATAAAGAAATACGTTAAAAAGTTATATATATTCTATAACAAACATAATATTTCATGTTCCTGTAAGTCACACTTCAGGGAGGGTTCATCAGTGGCACAATACTTTTGTTCAATTCCGAAACAATTGCTTTCTTAAGTGTACTAGGGGTGTAGAACTAGACCATATCTCTCTATATTATATGCCTATATATATTATATACTATATAAAGTTATCTGAGTTAGTGACTGAGGCAGTGTACCCAGCCTGGCCATATAGTGATTGTGTGTTACAAAAGTGTGGTTAGAAAGCTATATGCAGTGAGATCTATATCCAGAGGTCTATACGGCTTGTTGCATGCAAGTCTGAGTCACAAAAATCTTTTGTTCTTTTTTTTTTTTCTTTTAAGAATTGGTGGATATTTAATGGGATCTTAAAATATTTTGTTGCCAGTTAATAATCTCATATTCTTGATTCATCATCTTCCAGTTTGTTCTGGTCTTTGGCATGCAAACCATTGCCTTTTCTTTTAGAATGTTTGCTCAGAGCAGGAAGGATTTCCCTGCTGCGTATTAAAGCAACCACAGCACAAAGGGGTTTCTATTCAGTTAGAGGTGTTAAGCATTACCAGATTAATAAATTTGCTGTGAATTTTATTTTTATTAAAGTGATAAATACAGAATTGCTGGCTTTGAAATGTCAATTACCTATATTTCACGTATATGAATTACTAAATGCTGTGAACTTCCATTTCAGTGCGCAGTCCTAGTGGAATCCTTAAAGCAACGTTCAGTAAATCAGTCTGTTAATACATTTATACCAGAAGGAGACCCAAACGTGCTTACAAAGAAAGAGAAAAGAAGGCCACAGAAGTTGCCATCTCCTAAACCCACAGCCCTCAGTCTGGCTAGAATGGTTTGAAATGGTCCTATTTTTAATATGCTGTGTGTTTTAATTAGAGATCTTACCTGGCTGTCAGATGCTGCTCTTTGTGAGAGAAGTTCTTGGGCTGAAAATTTGCAGGAATTAAAACAGCACTGTGAGAGTACCCCAAATCAACGTTGTAATTCGAATTCAAAATGCTACATAAACAAAAAAAATACATCTTATTAATTCCCACTAAATAATTAATTATAATGGAACAACATTGCAGTGTCTGAAATTGTCTAAATAATCCCTCTTCTTACTTTAAATATTTAGTGTTTAATGAAAACAAAGACAAAGCAGAAATGTGTTTTACCGAATTACATCTATTTTTCAAGTCTTTCTAGAAAGTACCGAATTTTATGGTATTCTGCTCATTTCCAGATAAGACAGCTGCCAGCTGAGTAGCATGTCTTTGGCAACACAGAGAGCCAGCATAAAAACTAGAAATAGGATTCAGGATTTGTTTCCTGCCTGCTGTGCTGATTGCCATGGAGTTCCATTGCCGAGTCCTTTGGGATTTTGCTGATTTTTTCCTTGTCAATTTTGACTGTGTGTGCATCTGTTCTGAGTGGCTTTGCATATCTGTAATATATACAAATGGCCAGTGCCAGCGCATACCACTTCAGTATAGAAACTACTAGATAAGAACTTCATATTGCAGAGAATGTAGTTAACTTTTGACCTGGAATTTTCAGGTCTCATCTTTGAAATGGGAATGGCACTTTAAATATAGGCATGTTCATGTGTCAAAGACCTGGTAGGTAAGCTCAAACAGGTCTTCCATGCTATTTTATCAAGATCAGTATATGCTCAATACTTTTTCACAAATGCAGGAAAAAAGTAATCACTTAGAGATGTGACAATGTAGCAGAGTTTTACAGGGATTAAACTTGTAGGAAACTGATACAGGTTTGTCTGTAGATGTTTGGGGATATTTATAGTTTGTTATGTTTTATAGTATTTTATGTTGGGAGCTGGACCTTTTGAAGGTCCCTTCCAACCCAAACATTTCTATGATTCAGTTACATATAGTATGTTATTTTGCATTAGATGTCAGTTACGTGAAGTCTCTCTATCACAGCAAAAGTCTGAGCCTAAAATAAGGTTAAACAAGTGTTCATGTTGTTTAACAGACTGCTTATCCCCTAGAGGGTTGACCCTAGAAATTTCTATACCTAAAGGAAAAGCAAGTGATGCCAGCACTAAATTTCAAATATTCATTAAAACTCTGCAGAAACTATATACTTTATTTTATAAAACAGTACCATTACCATACTAGACTGCTCCTTCAAGTTGCAAAAATGGTCCAGAATCATCTGCCTGGAGATGTTAGTCTTCAGTTTTAAAGCAGGAGATGAAATTGGCAAGAGCAATTAGAGTTACTTAACCTAGCAAGAAATTACAAAGTAACGGGTCATCATGGCAAGTGCTGACTTTTCAGAAGAGCCAAACAGGAATTAGAGAACAATGAAGGGTACTTGTAGTTCTGAGTAATGACATTCCCACTGAAACACTTTTTAATTGCCTTTTCTAAAAATTATTATTACTATATGTGCTTATAGTATATTAAAGACAACCATGGTGCAGAGAGAAATGCTTCCAGAAGAGTACAGGCATGGCGTCCTACTAGTGCCAAAGCAGAAATTCCACCAGGTCTGTATAGATCAGGGGCTTTTTGTCTTCAATTTGTTTTGTGGTTTGCTTAAAACACCGTATTAAATTAAGGATTTAATTGAAGTTTTTAGAAACACTTGCAATTGGAATGCTGGGGATGTGTTGGGGAATTATGTTTTTGTAAAGTCCTTTGAGACCTTGTGGTCAAAGCTGCTCTAAAGAAAAATGAAGATTCAGATGATTATGGAGTATTTGGCTTGAAATTTTTTGCAGGTGACTAAAAATCAGGATTTTTTTTTTCAAGTACTTTGATATATAGAAATTCCACATTTGTTTTCAAATGCGGAACTGTGTATGAAATGCTTGTCTGTGGGGATGGGGTTGGTTGATTGGTTTGTTTTAATCCATAGTCACATGTGACTCAAAGGCCTATGATTTAAACCTCAGGCTCTCAATATTGCTTTGTTCATTTTCTTAACTAGGTCCAGTATACCAAAAGTATCCAAAGGTAATGTGCATAGGAAGGTCTGTTCCCTCTGTTACATTGCCAAACAAAGAGGAAATCTGTTCAAGCAGAGAGGTACTTTGCCCCTTATTAATGAAATGCCATTTGAGAATTATCCATATGAATTAATGTGAACACGTTAATTGTGATTCCTTACAATATATTGTTACTTAATCTGTTCTACTATTTACTAGCAACCAGTTGCTTCATCTGTTTGTCTTACCAGTGGCTATCCAAATACAGTATTAAAAAGCTTAAACTGGAATTGCCCCGACTGCTGTTTGGTCCAGGCTGTACTCACCACCAGAAAACTCTGACATCACTGCACAAGAAAGTGTCAGCAAAATACTGCGCAGTCTTCCCTAGCGTGGAAATTGATGTAAGGATTTACATCCTTCATCTGCCTACATCATTGAAAGGTTTTGTGTTTAATACAATGCATGTTGATCAGCATTTGTGGCTTGCTAGTGTGGTATTTCCTTTACTCTTCCCTGGTCTTCTTTCTGAATCATGTTTCTGTTAGAAAGCTAGAGAAAGTTTCTTGTGGTGAATAAAAGATCATTTAGTATGTTTGAAGTGGAAAATGCATGGAATCTGGAGAATGCATCTCCTCTGTTCATACAGTGTGGAAAACAGTTTCAAATTTTAAGTAAAGCTTTTAAAAACTATATGTGAGTAAAAAATGGAAAAATATTGCATTGTTAGTTGCATTAATTCCGGAATACTATTGCTCTATTACATCTATAAAAATGTCAGAGATAATGCAGCTGGTTCACCCCTCTAGTCAAATTTTGTTGTTAGCTCAACTGGCTAGGTGTTCCTCATTTGGGTAAACCAGTTATTTAATAGCAACAGAGTCACAGAAATTTTTTTATGCTATTTCATAGAAATGAAGACAAAACCCCCAAATCTTGATTTTTCCAGGGAGTTGTGAAACATGTGCAGTTTCAACCTAAAGAACTGGAAATCTACACTGAACAACTGGAGAAAGTGTTGCAGCGATATATAGAAAGAATACAGTGGCTTCTGTCAGGTACTAGTGTGCATCTGGTGTATAAAGCACAGTTGAAACATACATAAAATATTCTTGTCTACTGCTTATCATATGATAAATCTGAATATAAATCTGGACCTCAAATATAAATAAAAATAATTGGGTTTGCATTTCATTGACTTTTTAAATGTATTTTTATGAATACAAGAACACAAGAGAATTCATTGTCTGTGTAGCTGAAACATCGGGCTTGCTGTGAAGTAATTAGGGCTATGATGTAAACTTCTCATTTTTGTATGTTGTATTCAGAAATTTAAGGTTCCTGGTGTCAAAAGCTTTGTATCCATGGAATACATACAATAAAATCAACAAACAAAATTAGCTTTAAAGTTTCTTTTGCTAAGAATGTGCCCTGCTGGTGAAAAGTATTTTGATCCCTCTGTTACTTGTTGAACTACCTAGCTGCACACAGATTAGAATTTATTTTGTAGAAATATGTCTAGAATAACCCCTAAAGACTAAAGATTTTACAGTATGCTCAATAAAATAATATGTTCAGTAAAATAAACCTATGTAATGACAATTAGTTTTAATGTTCTGGCCCAGGAAGCCGAAGATTGTTTGGTACCATTTTAGAAGCAAATGTCTGTATTTTGATTGATACATCTGGTTCCATGGACCCATATTTGCCACATATCACGAAAGAACTTACCACCCTTATCTGGGAACAGCTGAGAAAAAATAAAGTCAGGTATGATGAACTACTGATAAAGACTGAAATCTGCACTACTTATTATGTCATAAGATTACTTAATAACAAATAATACAGTACTGAAGAAATACAGGTAACTAAGATATGTTGGTGCATAATACACATGTGACATGAACTGCTCTTTCTGTTCTTTTTAACCAACTTTCAGTTCTGAACTCTTTAAGACTTGAGCCTCTTTTGCCTGATGCCGTTTGTCATTTGTGCTCAGAATACTCGTAGATATTCTGTTCATGCAGAGTGAGATCTGCTTTCTGACTCTCCTAAAGCTGAAGACTTTAATCCAGTATTAGGCTCTTGGGTTTTGTGATGAAGAGAAGTTGGTTGGGTTTTGTGTTTGGTTTTGTTTTGTTTTTTCCTATTTGGTTTGCTTTTGTGTTTGGAATTTTATTTATTTCAAAACTGGCTTATCTGAAGTGACTGATAATATTGATTAGAGTTTAATGTTGTGTGCCATCTTTCTCCTTAGGTTTAACTTGCTGAGATTTGCTGAAAATACAGAGACTTGGAAGGAGTGTCTTGTAGAGGCAACTGATGAAACATGTCACAGTGCTGTGCAGTGGGTGTCCACATTCCACGCTCATGGAAATACATGTACCCTTATGGCTTTACAGGTTAGTAAATTGTGTACTACGTTTTGGAGAAGATGCTGTGTCTTAGTGATATAACACTTTCATCTAATTTGTCATGGTTTAGGAAAATTATTTGGTCAAAACATACAGCATTTTTACATGAAAAACATGAACAGATCTGGAATCAAGCCACTGTTTCTGTCCTCAAGGCTAGTAGATACTAGAATTCATTACTCATACTGAGTTTAAGAAAATTTGAAATAACTGTAGTTGCATTAGTATTTGTTTTCAAATACTAGTGAGAGAAAATAGCTCAAAGTGATGCTAATGCACAGCTGTGGCAGTGAGATACTTGCTATGAGCCAAACGGAGATTTTAAAGAAGTGTTTGCTGGAATTGCATGAGCATTGAGTACACAATCTTTGAACTTCAGGAACAGATGAATAAACTTCTCTCCTGTAGAAATTTAGTAGTAGTAATAATTTAAAACAGAGACTGAAATAACTTCAAATTTCATAAGATTTAAAATGTTAATAAAAAAAAATGTTGCCTTAAATGCATGGTTCTTCTTTCAGACACCCTTGGAGTAAATTTTATGGAATCCATCATGAATCAAATCGAGTAGAACTGTAAGGCATGTCTGTATTAAGAAATGTTCACAAAGTCAATTACTGTAGCAGTTTTCAGTAATATAAGAAGGCCAATTCCCTGTGAGCCTGATTTGCAGACATTGAGCATCCTTAATTCTTACAAAATGTTATGCAAAAACCTTCTGTTAGCAGTTCTCCAAACCCAGTTAATTTGCTTACTTCAAATTTTTGGTCATGTTCTTCTTAGGAATATATTGCATTATGCTACAGATTATCTACTTGTTTATTTTTAAATTTATATCCTTATTTTTTCATATGAAGTGAAAAGCCAAAATTCATTTGATTAATGAGTGGTAAATATGAAACAATACTAAATCATTGAAATAGTATTTTCATTCTTAACTTTTCATATAAATGTACTAATTATTTAAGCTTATTTTCTACTTTTCAGAAGGGTCTCAGTTTCCAAGGTATAGAGGCACTGTATGTATTGACTGATGGAAAACCAGACACCAGCTACAGTCTGACTTTGACAGAAGTTGAAAGATTGAGAAAGAAACAAGATATTAAAATTCACACCATTTCTTTTCACTGTGCAGACAGGTATATGATACTTTGCAAGAACAATAAAAACTTTAGAATTATTAGTTTATTGTCAAACTGCTGGGCCACATGCTCAGTTCACTGAACAGCATGGTTGTCATTTTTCAGGCCATTAAAGGGGGATGTAGTAGAGTGCTCAAAACATAGAATTATTTGACCTAAGTTGAAAAAATCAACTTAAAAGTATTGTAATTACGAATATTTTGAGTTTCTTTATTTGCATATCATTTGGTTAACTGGTCAGTAGCCAGTAACTATCTGTTCAGGTTTTCTGCTAGTGAGGGAGAAACATGTCACTTCTGATGTCTAGTTGTTCTTTTGCTGTTTCTTTCCAAAGAAATCTGCTAGTTAATTGTGGATATTTTAGTGTCCCGTTTTAGGATGGAATCAGTCCTTGCAGCTTACTTGAAATTAATGGCTGTATGACTATTTTTGACGTTGCAGTGCTAGTGCTTGGAAGACAGGACTCTAAAATAATGATGTATAAATGGCAGTACAAGTGTGTGACTCTTTGTGGAGTCTCCTGGCTTTCAGTTTTCTCCCCATATGTAAAATATCAACTGCCCTTCACCTGCCAGCCTGGCTTCTGGATTTCTTGATTTACTTTAAATTTTGGTTCCATTGCTACACTGAACGTTGTGTCCAAAAGTAGCCTGTTATGACAGCTAAGCAGTGTATATTCCACATTAACAACTGTTAATGAGAAATGATACAGTGGTTTACAGTCATGTCCTCCAAACCATTTGTTTTTGGTGTAATATTTTTTGAGGAATTCTTAGAAACTCTTCTTCTATTGCTGTTGCTTTCAAAGAAATCATTTTCCTTAGTAACGTAGTATTTTGTTGTTAACAGAGGAGCTAATGAATTTCTGAAGAAGCTTGCTTCCCAAACAGGAGGGCGCTACCACTGCAGTTTTGGAGATGTGGATGGACAATTAGCAGCACACAGAATGTTGGCAGAGGGATTTGATGATGAAGATGTATGTTGAATGGATTGGTTTTGTTGGGTTTGGTTTTGTTTCATTTCAGCTTAGTTCTTTACTAATAGTCACACTTCATTTGAAAAAGAAAAATCATGAGAAAAATAAGTAGAAGATTCATAAGATATTTCACATTGAAATTGAAAGGAGACTTTTGAATATCTGGCTTTGCCTCTCTGCCAGCTGCCTTGGCCAGGTGATGAAACCCATGAAAGAATTACACAGTGCAGCATAGTTTTTGAAAGAGAAGCAAAAAAACCCCAATAATAATCTTGCATTTGGACACTGGGTTTTTTAAGTTAACTTTAGCTTTTACTATGCCTTCTTAGCCTTGCCATCTTGTATTTCATTTATGTAAATGTAAAATCCTTACACTGTTTGTAGCACTTCAGTGCTGCAGCAGGAAACCTCAGGGATTGCCAGAGCAGAAGAATATGTTAGTGAACAGAACCATGTTCAATCCAGAGTTGCTCTACTCTCCCCTTTTAAGAGCAAGACTTTCTCTGCAAGTAGACAGGAGGAGGAAGATTGACAGTTTAGGCTCAGGTAATTAAGTTGGTAAAAATTGAAAATAGTAAACAGGTGCAAATTAAAGTAGAATATTTTAATTCTGTTTTCAGGCTCCAGTTTTCCCTTACTTTGAAGGAGATGATTTAAAGAAGCTTATTCAAGAAGTAGCAAAAGCTAGAGGTTTCTTAAAGCAGGCAAAATCTTTGAGGTGAGTATTAAGAATTTTTCAGTAATTGCTTTTGTATTTCATGAAAGGAAGACAAAATATCTGACTTTGTGTCTGATATTTAAATATTCTTTCCTTGTGCTGTCAATTTTAGTGGGGTTTTTGAGGCTTAGAAATGATATGCAAGCAAGAGGGACTTAGTTTTAAGGTTTTACACAATTAGCTACCATCATAGTAGAGGATCTGAGCATATTCTAATGTATTAAATTTCAGGGCTGTTGTTTTCTCAGTTGTTCCTCCATTTCTTATGTCAAAGCGAAATTACATTTTGTTCGTCTCCTTGCTTAGTTCTGTCATCTGCCAAATCAATGTGTTTCTCTTTGCATGGGTTATTAAAAGAGAAAATTGTCTTTTGTGAATGTGATGTAATGTTCTTTTCAATACCTCTTCCTTTTTTTATGACTTCTTAGAAATACAAATTACTTTCATTTTCCAAAATCTTTTCGGGCTCCTTCTATCCTACCTCATCCTGACTTACCTAACTGCATCATTGTCTATTCTGTCTCCTAGAGCTATATTTTCTGCATGGAATAATGTGAGATATTTCTTCTGTTCTCAGACAATCCCTTCTCAAACCATTTACTTTTCAAGTTATCATCAGTCTCCCTTTCTTTTTGCCCCTAAAGACTTGTAAATTTTTTACTAGCCTTTTTCCTGGGAAGATTCCCTAAATCTTCCACTTCAGTTCTCTTATATTTCCTGAAGCATCTGACAAATTAATTTTTCTCAGATCTCATCTCAATCTCAAACTTTTTCTGCTTTCCTAAATAATTTGACTCTCTTTTCCCTTTCCCTGTTAAGTCTCAATCCTACTGGAATAATTTGTTCTGTTGCAGAATCATAGAATAGTTAGGGTTGGAAAGGACCTTAAGATCATCTAGTTCCAACTCCCCTGCCATGGGCAGGGACACCTCACATTAGACCATGTCACCCAAGGCCCTGTCCAGCCTGGCCCTGAACATTGCTGTGGGTGGAGCATTTACCACTTCTCTGGGCAACCTGTTCTAGTGCCTCACCACTCTCACAGGAAAGAACTTCTTATAACTAGACTGAACGTCCCCTGTTTAAGGTTAAACCCATTACCCCTTGTCCTATCACAACAGTCCGTTATGAAGAGTCCCTCTCTGGCATCCTTGTTGGCCCCCTTCAGATACTGGAAGGCTGCTGTGCGGTCTCCATGCAGCCTTCTCTTCTCCAGGCTGAACAGCCCCAACTTCCTCAGCCTATCTTCTTACGGGAAGTGCTCCAGTCCCCTGATCATCCTCGTGGCCCTTGCCTGTACTTGTTCCAACAGTTCCATATCCTTCTTAGGTTGAGGACACCAGAGCTGCACACAGCACTTTTAGGTGGGGTCTCACGATAGCAGAAGGGGAGGATCACCTCCTTTGACCTGCTGGTTATGCTTCATTTGATGCAGCCAAGGATACAGTTGACTTTCTGGGCTGTGAGTGCACAATGAGTCTTCCCATCTTTCCTTCTTTACTGTAATTTTTAACTCCCTTCTTTCTGCATAGAATAAGTGGTGCCAAGACTCCTTAGGTTTGTCTCCCTTTCTTTTCCTCATCTTCTCTTCAGCATCCTCCCTCAACATGAAGTTTCCTTTTCCCTTTTCTGTTAGCTGTCGTGTAACAGGTAACAGTACAATGTGATGCCAGACAGAGGTGGACTCTAATGTGCTAGTTTCCTGGAAGCAGCATAGCCCTGGTGGCACTGCATGCCATCTATATCTCAGCAGTCTGAATTAGCTCGGGTTGCACACTATTCCCTGCTGCTTCTGGTATAATTCAGAGTTAGTTTTGATACCTGCCTAGAACAGGTATCAAAAGGACAGTTGAATTGTATCATCCTTCCGTTCATTGTTACATTTCCTAACTGCTAATCCAAAACCAGAAAGTGCCATTTCAATAGTAATAGCAGTCAAAGAGCTTTAAAATGCAATGTATCTCCTTAATGAAAAGATTTTCTGTCACACAAGAGCATGGCTAAACAAAGATACGAAGGCACTATATGTCTCTGTGAAAAGCTGCATATTTCTTTAGATTTTGTTTTTTTTTCAAACAGGTTATTACTTCAAAAACGGAATATAAACCAAAAGGACAATTCTGGCTTTTAAAAAATGCTCAGGTAAATACCACAAATAGGTGATAGTTTATATATTTCAGTAGAAGGATAATATCTCATAACCCTAATGTAAAATGTATTAATTTCCAGCGGTGACTTTCTGCAAAGTTGAAAACATTTGTAATGATTTTAGCTCTTAGCTGGGCCAGCCCACGGTATAGCTTAGTACACAAAGAACAGTTCAAAGGGAACTATATCATAAAAGTAGGAAGGGAAATGTGTATTTGTAATTATTAATGGTTTAGCTCTTTCAAAGAGCAAACAGCTAAGCACATGAGAGGGTTAGGACCAGATGCAATGGCTGTAATAACTATTGTTACATGAGCTGCATGATTTATCTGTTAAATGAACAAGGCTGATTGAAAAAAGCCCCCACAAATAGTAAAGACAGTCTCAGCAAACACAGGACTATTGTTACAAAATTGTGGGAGAAGCAGCTGGACAAACTAAACCTCTGGCAGAGCCAACCTGCTTTAAAAATTACAGGAAAAGAGATACTGCTGGGTGGAAGTACTTTTCTCAGTATTAAGCAAGACAGAAGCATTTGTCACAGAGCTGTTTGGGAGGAAAAAGTAGACATGCAGACAACTACAGAGAGTTGCTCCAGAGAACTTAGGCCTGTCAAGATATTCATCAAAGAACTGGGTAAGGCAGATATGTAGTGAGACTGTTTTTTAAATTCTTATTTCTATAGCTGAGGTTTGTATTTTGGTTTATAAACATTGCCCAGTCGTTCAATGAGAAGGAAAAAGTACTTAGTCGGGCCCACTGGTTAAGAATGCTTGATTTCTTCCTGGAGAATGGAATCTGGAGCCTGGTCAGGTATATGCAGAATTCAGCACATAAAGGCTGATCACTAAAGAGAGATGGCTTAGAGAGGATATAGATATATAATCACCCTGTAGTAGCAAGAAAGTTGTTACAGGCATATAGAGACAGAAGCTACTGTCTCATGGCCATCTCTGTCTTTCAGCCTTCCAAGGTATACTATTGCTTGTAGAGTGTATAGAAAGACATACTTGTAGAATGATTAAATTAAATATTTCCTTACATGTAAGTAAGGAAAACTGAAAGTTAAGTTAGTTTATACTAGTTTTCCATTACCATTTTGCCAGGGGTGATGATGAGCCTATGCAGTTTATATGTTTTGAATTGTATTTTTAAAACTATTCATGTGCTTGACTTGTAGGATTAAATTTTAGATGAAGAAAAGATGGAAGAGGTTTGGAGTGGTACCACTAGCCTGCTTCCTTTCAGAGTGTGCTTAAAGCTTACAGCTTCAAAAAGAAAAAGGGAAGATGTATTCTTTGTTGTCTCAACTTCTGGAAGAAGTTATAGATAAGTGCTGCTGACTTTGTAGGACTCAAAGTAAATCAAGCCCTGAACACTAAGGGCTTATGTTTAAACATATGTAGAGGATATTTTTCAATATAACTAATGCAAATTTTAAAAGTGCATGTATATTTCTAATATAGTTAGTAGTTATACAGGGTCACAGCTTTTGTTTCTCTTCTATTCTGCTGCATCATACTAATAATTGCTTCAATCAGTTGGTGGTATGACCAAGATAACTTTTTTGGCAGTTGGTTTGAGACTTCTTTGCTGGTGCTCATTATCCCTAACAGATGGGACAGGTGGCTGTGATACTAGAAAGAGAATTCTTTGTGCTAGTTTTGCATCAGAAGTTTAAGAAATAACCTTAGTACAGAAAAAAGGCTTGGAATGAACGTTTTTGCCACAGAAGTTTACTCATGTTTATTTCAACACATTGTTCTTTGTGTTGGCAGTAGAGAAAGATTTAGAGTTGGTAACTGAGAAATCATCAGACATACAAATAAGTAATGTCTTGTTGCTGATAAAGCCTGATTATGTTTGTATAACCAGACACTGCCAGTCTTCTAAGCAATTTTGTTAGGTTCCTATATGTTTCCTGTCCTAAAAAGATAAACAATGTTTGCTAGTACCATGTAAGAAAATGAAGTTTAAGCTAACTACAGTGATAAAGCATATATTTTTCTAGTTGATTTACGAATATGAAATACACTTTGCTTTTTTACTGAGAAACTCTGCAATGACAGCTCATTGCTATTTTGTAGATGTTTACTGTTGTCTTTCAGAGGGTTAAGAGTTCATCTCAGTTGTTTAATATATGTAATACTTAATAAAAATGGATTCAGACTGCAAAATTCAGACACTTGATCTGAATTTGTTCAGGAGCCATTTGCATGTCTGAGTGCCAGCTGATGGGAATGACTGGATATACCTTCATATGGGAGATATCTTTTATGTCACTCCATCTGTTTTGTCTCCATAAGGAATTCAAAATTTTCTACCATAAAAGCCTCTTTTTAGTGTTGTATGCTCTGCAGCAGCTGACTCCCACTTTCTGTGCTAGTACCAGTACTGTGGTTAAAATGGTGTTTTGTGCTGTGCATCATCACTTCTTGTGGCATATGTGTTAGCATATATGTTGGTACAAGTGTAACTATTGAGATGCTTTGATATGAAAATGTTAATTGTAAATAGGATCATTACATTTTCATTTGGGGTATGTAAATATTAAATGATGAAATATACTTGTGCAGGTATGTTAAATTATATCAGAGACTTCCTGTGAAATAAGATAATGCACATGTCAGATTTTGCAAATGTGAATAAGCATCAGAATCTCTCAGTGTGCTGTTTAGACTGCATTCTGACAAACTTCTCATTTACAGCCTGTTGTTTTTCCCTGTGTAATATTTGGTGTTCAGTGATTTTACTCATTCAAAACACAGTGTCTCTGTAGACTGATCGTCAGTGCGTATATCCTAAATTCATGACAACCTACACTAATGCTCACCCCATCACTCAGCTGTTCTGGTGTAGACTGGTCATTTATTTCTGTTGGCAGAGCATAGCAAGTTTCTCTAGTTCCCTTCAGCATGCTCCCAGGCTTGCAGAAGGTGTTAGGAATTCAGGAGTCTTCTCTTTGCTGGTGGTGTGAGCTCAAGGGGGTTTTAAGTTCAAGAAAAATGCAACTGAAAAGCAGGGAACAAATGTTGATGTTAGAATTTGTGTAACCACAGAAGCTATGAAAGAGTTGGATGTTACAGTATTTAGCCATTACATCCTGTCCAGCTTAACTTCTTTGCAAGTGTTTCCAGGCTGTGCAGCCTCTCTCTATGCTTCTGAAGCCTTTGTCTTGCTTGACAGGCTGCTGAGTCCTGCTATCTATTCAGAGCAGTTCCTTCCTTTAAAATATAGTTTCTGTCTTCTGGAAACTCCCATCCTACCTTCTCCCAACAGTTTTAAGGAGATGGTTCAGTTGTGATGACCTGACTAGTTGAGTGCTCTGTTAATGACACTTCAATGTTGGTCTGTCAGGTATATGTCACTTGCTTCCTGGAATGCAATTCACTGTATTCATGACATAATAAAAGAGGAGTTTTACAATTAACAAAGATACATACTTTTTCTGGCAGGTTGGTTGTAAGTCGTGTCATTGCCATGACTCACTGAATATGTTGATTTGCATGCAATGAATTAAACAGCCAAACCAGTTGCCCTTGAAGTATGTGTTCTGCCACCTATCAGGAGAGTGCTGTTTTTGCAGCAAGAATGGGTAACTGTGAATAGCTTTCAGTTAGAATCATCAATTCTGCCCAGAATTTGGTAGGTAGATTAGGCTGACCTTGTAAGCCACAGGTTTATATGCTTTCAATGATTTGGGCTGCCTTTGTCATTGTGACCACAGATTATCTGGTACCAAAGCTCTTCCTTAACAGAGAAATAGCTAGCAAACAACAAATCTCTCTTAGAAGCTTTTTTCTTTTTCCTACTTGGAAAGCTCTGCAGCTTATGTTAAAAATTTCTGGGTTAATAATAACAATAGAGATGAATGGAACTTTGTAAATTAAACTTGGTAGAAATTATCACAAGTTTTAAAATGGTATCTGTTTGGCATAGTGCAAAACAGATCCTTGTCTTCCGTCCATCCTAAGCCGTCTCCTATGCTTTTGTAACTGCTCCAATGTTTTTTAGGTGTGAAAACAAACCATGTAGTAGTCATGGTGATTTGTATTTCTCTCTTCCTGTGCAATAGCTGTTGGAAAACCTTTAAATTAAAATGAAACCTATTAGGATTGGTCTTCAATAATCTTTTTAAAGCCCATGTATATATATAGCTCCTGTGGCTTTCGTTTCCTCTGTGATTCCTACATGTAAGAAGCCAAGCTGTCATCCCTACTCATTATATAGAAACATGCCTTTATTCAATACAAGTTAATGCAGTATTTTTATTTATGATGCATGTTTTCCTTCCCTTCAAATATTGCATAAACTGTCTCCTTTTCTAACCAGACCTGAGAGAGAGCTGATAAAGGGCATATTCATTGTTGCTATGAGAAGTTGCTTTGTTTCTTCCTGTGATTCTACCCTGATGTGGCAATGCAGTCTCACAGTTATCATTTCATTTGACCTGTAAATTAGTCTGTGCAGCATGCAAAGCAGCCAGGAACGCAGAGTAAATGAGAACAACATAACTGGAAAAGCATTTTAGATGACACATTCCAAGGCTGTGCTTTGAAGTGTTTGTGTGTGCTTTATTCCTCCCATGAGGAAATGGTGAAATATGCAGAATCCTTACACAAATAAATATCCAAAGACATAGGAAAAAGGAAGGAATAGATTGGGGATGTTTATGTATGTTAATGAAGAACTGAGGGATTTAAGGAGAAAAGGAAAAACACATCTAAAGTGCTAGATACTTTTGGTTTTAGAAACACTGTATCTTGTAAAAAGAAAAAGCCATTAACAGATGACTGGCTATAAGAAAAACAGAAAAAGCAAAATATCTTCTCTATTAAATGTACTTTTGGAACTTTGTTAGTATTATATTAAACAGAAATGTGTAATTACATTGTTATACAGAGAAGAATTCTTTACAAAAGGTACTGAAATGCATGGTGATGAATGCTTAGTATCTTTCTGTAATGAAAAAATGAGAGGGAGCTTACTGCCCAAAGGATCTTAACTTAGTCCTAGCATACAGTTGTTGTTTTGCTGTATTAAGCATCGAAAATACGCCTTTTGTCCAGTAACAGGAATAAGGATCTGCATCTCCTTTTACCCTTCTGGCATGCACTTACAGTGTGGTATGGGTAAGTTGTTTTGCCTCTGTATCTTACTTTTCTAATTTAGCAAGGAATGTGAAGAACATTGTGTTACGTAAAGTATTTAATGTTGCATTTGAGCAATGCATACTTGGGGTATGTAAATTAAATCTGTTGTTGCATTAATATTGTGTTGGGGAAATCTTTTAAGGACATCTTCATTCCTTAGAAATATTTGATATGGGCCAATATTTAGCATTTGATTATATGAAAAAATAAATATTCTTAAGTGTCCTTTCCCAAATTCAGATCCCATGATTTCTCTTTTTGAAGCAAAAATTCTAAGCACAGTGAGATATATTGTTTAGAAGAGAGTTCCATTATTTTCCATTAACATTGCAAGGCCTTCTGATTTAAATCCTTTTTGAACATTTCCTGTCATCTCTCACTTAAAATGTGAGTATCTCACTATTGTGACTTCAGTTCTCTCAGCTCTCTGGTTTAGACTCAATCCTTGTTATGAGGATGATCGGTTTTGTAGTCATAAAGAGCTAAATACTTTTAGTCAAAAGTACTTACACCCTACAACAGATCTGTTCAGACTTCTTTGGGGTTGCAGAAAGCATCAGCTCTCTGGTACACTGTCCAAACGAGTCTCACCACTATGAGTTCATATGATTGCATCAGTACATACGATTGGGCATCTGGATGTGAACAAGTGCATAAGGAGATCTACAAACACATGATGAGCTTAAACAACTCTACTAATTTACAGCTTAGATACAGAATTTTTAATAAGACAAATGAGATAATATTTTTATGCTACACTTATTTCAGCAAAATCCTATCTTTGAGATAGCTTTAAAAGAGAGCTTAGTCTCTTAAGCTTTTTTGCTATTCTTATGCCCTTGGGCACTGTAGAACATCCCATCCTGCCTATGACTCATGCCAAACATCCGGCTGTGATTTTAACTCAGACCTCTGGCTAGCTTTTCATGCTTTGGTTAAGGCTTCTTTCTGCATAGTGTCTTCCACAGAATTAAAACCCCTTATCCAGGTTTGCATTACCTCACAGCTGGAATTTTGCTCCTGTTCTGTGACCTGAAATGCACATCTATGAAGTTAATGTGACATGCTGAATGAAAGGGACAAAGACCCAATCTCCACACATCTGTCTTCTTGGTCATGGTCTGGACCTCCTCACTGTGGTCCAGTACCCAGCACTGGTGCCCATAGAATTAGCATAGGATGAGTCTTTTCCTTTGTATGCTGGAGAACAGGTAGTGTCTTCTCTTTTTTTATGCCAAGTTCTTCTTACTCAATTCAGATTTATCAGTGCATCTATCAGCTTGTGATTTCAAATTAACTCATGTAAGCTTACTAGATTCCTCTGTGAAACAGTGCAATGACATTTCAACATGGCTTTACAGTCTGGATGTGAGTACCATTTTGATAAGCTGACATAACATTTCAGAAATGTGGGCCTTGTCCGTGTAAATAAAGAAGTAAACTCTCTGACACCTTCCTTTTGTATTTTATGCAGTCATCTCCTAGAAGCACTGGATATTTTGTTTATTTTGGTGTACCTACATGAGCTGAGTGATTATAGAAGAAAAAGTAGAAAAAGGCTGTACAGAGGGATTCAAAACCAAAAGCAAGTTTAAATCCTGATTTAACAGCTTGTAACTTCAGCTTCTGTTTTTTTCAAATGGACTTAGCAGCATACAGTGAATGACATAAGGCTACCTCACTTCTTCATTAAAGATAGGCGAATAAGTGTAACAGGAGAGGTACAAAATACCAGTTCTGAAAGCTCTTCTGAGGTGTTTCCTCTTGGCTAAGGTGGAACCTAAAGCCAATTTAAAATGCTCTTTGCTGATTTTCACTGAGCAATGAGGTATCAATACGCTATGAATAAGCTGACCAACAGCTTTGACTTGTGGAGGAGTTCTGTAGTAGTCCAGAGGTAGAACAGCTACTTTCTTTCTCCGATTCAATAGTAAAAGCTATCAGTGCTGTGGACAGCTCCTAACAGAGAATTTGGTATTCTTGAGGTTTTACTCAGCTGGGTTTTCACTCACCTGGCAATCTGAGAAGTGCAGATTAATTTGACAAGTTCAAATATTCTAGTCCTAATGCAGACTACAGGGACTTAAATGCATAATATGTTATGCTAAAATATATTTGCCTAAGTGTCAGTTTGAGTTCTTGTCAGCACATGAGCATTAAATTACATTTAAATGGCAAAGTCACCTGTGAACTTGAGATATTTCTAACATGGGATCACTTAAAATTGTACTCACTTAGATTTGGGAGTGTTTCTTTAGCATCTTAACAACTACTTTGAGACCTAATTTTAGACACACCCACTTTATAATGTTGGCTTTAATTTCTCATTGTTTAGTTTGCGAAAGGATATGTGTTTTAAACATTTTAGGATTACAGAACTACTATGATTATTAATAATTTAATTCATTATTAATTTTTAATGCATTATGTAATAGTAAATCACCTTTTCCAGGTCTGCTGTGCACCAGTTAGTTTGCTGCCTGCGCTTCATCGACTTGGAAGCCAGAGAACAACTCTTGTACCTACAGTTAAGTCTCTTTGCAAATACATAATTGGGTTGGGGATGAAGATAGAAAACTCAGGGTGAAAGTGCTAAGTACCGCTCCCAAACAAGATTTTATGTTTCTTTATTCAAATTTAGATTGAAAACTGCAGGTAAAAGGAGACTGTGCTCTTAGATGAGATATATCCCACCAAAGTTTCACACAACTGCAAGAGAGGTTTACTTTTAAGCATTAGTGTTAAGAATTTCTTTCCCGTTTTCTTTACTTAAGAACCCTTTTCTCGGTGCTTTGTAAAAACAGTGTGAGATGTTTCAGTAATCTAGTACAATGTATGTACAGAATGATGGCACCAATAGTATATTTGTGTTGTCTAACATCTTATCAATACTTTTACAAGGTAAGAGATACCATCCTACTTAGAAGGGTCTCATGTGGAGAAAACATTTCTGTTTTCCTGAAAAGGAACATAAATTATGTACGCATTAAGCCCTGCCCTCTTTTGGCTCCCAGCCCAGCCACCAGCTACAAAGGAGCAGGAACAGCAAAAGGGCCTGAGCACACGTGAACATCTCTGTCTGAGAGTACTGGATGTCCTTGTGTTACTAATTGTCCAGGAAGGAGAAATCTCGCCATCATACTTGGACAAGAAGGACTGGGAGAACGCTGACATCCAGGATTCTGCGAAGGGTACTTACCTACTTCTTTAGCTGTTTTTAAAAACCTGAAATGTTTGAGTCTAACTCTTTATGGAAGTAACTTGTGCATATCTTATATTTGAAATGAAAGTAGGGGAGCTAAGAGCAACACACGCAGCGTGCACTGTGTAACTATGCTCATCATGCAGAATACATTAATAAATCAGAATAGCTCCATAAATTTAGAGAAACAAGGAAGTTAGTGATTCTGGAAATAAGTATTTTCTTACAGTAAATTATTTACATTCAAAATTCGATTATAATTTTCAAATTCCATGAAGCAGATTAGTATATTAATGCTATTAGTGCTTTTTAAGAAAGAAATTTCTAGTAAAATCTTTAAACTTTTTAATACAACTTCCATCTTACTTAAAATTTAAGGAGATATTAATAACAAGTATTCAAATATATGCCATTTTTCAAATACATCTTTTTATGATGTATGTCACAAGCTTGACCTTGGTATATAAAACTGTGCATTTTCACAGAAAACAAGGCAAAGTATTTTATATGTCTTAGCTACTATGTAGCATAATCCAGAGATGCCAGTTTAAATTTCATTGACTGAACAAGAAAGCTTACTTGCTTTAGTTTTATTATGTTATTTCTAGTTTAAACTTTGTTTGGAAATGTGGATTACTTTTCACTTTTGAAATGTCAGGATGTTTTTCAACATAAGGAGCTCATATCTTTTCCACTGTATTATGCCATTCAGTTCACTGAACCTAGTGAGCTGACATTGGTGTGGAGGATCTGGTACTTACTTCCCTGTGTCTGAAAGCTTAAAAATGTATAAAATAAGAAATATATCACAAACTAAACTATATATATATTAAAAAAAACCCTAACTAAGCAACAGCAAAACCAATCTGCAATCTTGTGTACTGGAGGCTGCATTTTCTGTTGCTTTTCCAGTATTTTTTAATCACCCTGGAAGTGATGCATCTACCACTTACCAGTTTTTGCATAATCTCTATTGCAGCCTGGTTTAAAAGACTGAGAGCTAACTATGCTTATATACCTAAGCTAAGAAGCCCAGCTGGTGGCAAATGGTGTACTCTTATGTGTGGGGACGTTGCTATAAGGACCCACTCCAAGTATGAGAAAACCATAATAATGTGGCAAAATTGGGTTTATATTCCTATATTAGACTGGCAGGCACCCAGTTTGGCTCCCACTTTAAAGTGGCTTAATTTAACAGATTTCAGACTTATTTATTCTGGATTTCTGTCTGGGGACCTAAGAACCTAGATCCTAACGTGCAAAGGCTGTACAAGTTATCAGACAGAGAGGCTGCCTGTGGGGGAAAATATGCTGGGCTAATTTCTAGGAGTATATTGTGATCTGAAATACCAGTCACATTAAATGCAGAATATGAGTGAATTTCTGAAGTGATTACTGTAGAACGAATTCATTTTTAATACAGAACAAAGTGTACAGATGGGTAACTCCTGTCAAATGGCTTATCACAGAATTATATTCTAATCAGTTTGCCCAAGTAGATGAACCCCCAGGGCAGAGGGCTTCTGTTCCTTGTCAGTATAGCCGTATATGAGTGCTCCAATGAGAAGAATATGGACAAAGGTTAGTAAGAATTGGGCAGAAGACTAACCAGAAAGGTTTAAAATGGTGACTGTGACCCAAATGTGAAATAAAGTGTATTTAAAAAGCAGAATAAATCCTTTCTTATATTCTTGATCTATTTTTTTCCCCTGACTAGTAGGCTCATCTGTCTTTGGCATTAATATATCAGAAGTCATGAGTTTTCAAGGATAAAATGTTTGATATACCAAGCATTCAAAAAGGTAATTGTACCTGTTAGGTAATTATAACGTCTTCAAAATCCTGCAATTTCTCTTTTTTTTCTATGTAATATGAAACTTGTGAGTATGAGGAAAAGACTAGATCTTGGAATATAAAAGCATTCAGGCTCATTAGTCATTGTACATAGAAAACCCATCACCAAAATCATTATACATTTTAAACACATTAAGATAATAAAAATATATAAATAAATATAGTCAAGAAAGGAGTAACATGTAACATTGTAACATGAAAGTTACCGAAATTGTCTAGATCTTAAAAGTATTAGCAGGATTTTCAGGAGATCTTCTGTCTTGCAGTCGTGATGCAAGAAGGATCCACAGAAGAGCTCCACTGCAGCCAACCAAGTGAGAGCAACCTAAATGAGCATGCTGGACTACTGGCTAACAGAAGCAGAAAAACAATGGTGACAGGAGGTGGAGGCTACCTGGGATACAATCTGGGATGTGCTCTTGTTAGGTCAGGAATTGCTGTTGTTCTGTTTGACGTACAGGAACCTAAATGGGAAATCCCAAAGGGAGCAGATTTTTTCAAGGTATGTTGCAATTACTTAACTGCAGTGAATTAAGTTCTACTACTTTTATGCACATTAGCAAGGCTTCCTCTTAGGGATTTTTGATAAAAGCATTTACTGAAAAGCCTTTAAGGACAATAAGAAGTCATGGTAAAAGGTCCTCATGTGCATAAGTAAGAGGCAGCAGAGTCAAGGTGGTCAGATCTTAGTGTCACCAGTGAAGTTCGAGAGTCCTCCCACCAGTGGGAGGTGCCATTCAACACATAGCTCGCATAGGTGAAGAAGTTTACTACTCAGGGAGATTATTTAGAGGCAAAAGGTGAGAGCAAGACAGGGCAATAAAAGTGATCACAAGTTTAGAATGCTGTGCAGAGAATGATTGAGGAAACACACTTTCCAGGATAGGAAAAAGATGACTTGGGAATAGAAGAGGTCTGCAAACTGTGAGTAACACTGAGACAAGTACATATTGACTGTTCACTGCCCTTTCCAGTACAAGAAGGAAGAGCCGTCAGGTGAAATGAGGAGTCAGTTCAACAGAAACAAAAAAGAGGTTGTTATATTCATCTACATCCACACAATTTGATTTAAGTTGATGAATTGATGGCAGTTTACATCTTGTAAAGGAGAACAACAGTTTTGAGGATTTTAAATCCAATTTTTAAGAGAATATTTTATAATAATAGATATTAGAACGTCTAGGTGAATTACCTAGGAAATGGAACTATGGAGTCCTGGTAAATAATAAGTCACTTCAGAGATCTTCAACAGTGATTCAAAGATTGCTAATATTGTTTATACTGGTTAGCTATTTTAGCATTTGACTGAAGTGGGGTGTAAGTCAACCATTTTTGTGAATTTCTTTGGCAACCTCAGAAGAAAAATGTTGAGAGGTAAAGACTGATTAGGTTACCTCTTAAAATTAGGTTACCTCTGAAAATTACCTCCAGACATTTCTTTTGTGATTCCTCTTTCAATTTCATTATAGTACAATAAAGAATATATAATATTCAGAAGTATCACAATTCAGCAAACAAATGTATTGTATTTTCACTCATATCTGTATGTATGTGGAATATTATTCATATAGTATTACCCGGTATGCAAAAATGTAATACAATACTAGATATAGTGTGTGTATTTAATACAGTACAGTGTTCACTAGTATATAGTATTTCAAATAACATGATTATAATACACTAATGTATACTAATACAATATTAGATGCATACAGTGTGCATTTTTTTGTTTTAATCTTGTACAAAACTGTAATTAAATTTATCACTCAATGCACCTAAAATAAAGCTTAAATCAGCAGAACCATTTGTCCAGATTGCGCAAGTTAGACCTTAAGGTGCTGACAGAAAAGGGGTTCTTCTGTTTGGCAGACAGCTGAACCACCAAATCCTGCTGTGATATTTTGTCCTTGAGGCTTGATTCTCCAGCCTTCAAGCATATGCTGCTCCCATTCAAGTCAAACAAGTTTTGTCAGCCTGCAGGATGCTGGACTAAGTGTGAAAATACGCGTTATAATTGAAGTCAACAAGAGTCATATTTGTTTTGCAACAAAAAACTGACAGAATTCTTAGTCATGGATTTTTCTCCATGTTTATAATGTCTTACTTAAGTCTAGTTAAGTATTGTGAAAAATAGATCAGAATTACTTCAAGTTTTCCTTGATAGCCGTAGTTAATACTAATTCTATAGAGAATGTAATGAGCTCTACCACTCAAAAATCCATTCTTTTCTCATTTTACAGGGTGATGTGAGGGATTATGATGCAGTGTTCACAGCATGTGAAGGGGTTGACTGCGTTTTTCATGTGGCTGCATGTGGAATGTCAGGATTAGAACAAGCAAGTAAAATTTTCCTAACATTTTCTGTCATTATTCTCGTGAAAGCAAAAATTTGTTTGCATGTAGCAAAGAATGTAATTATATGTATATGTCAGACAGAAGTTAGTCATAAAGGTCAGATCATCCCTACATAATAAAAGTCAAAGCATGAAACTAATGTACTACATGAAGTACTCTAGAAAAAGGAAAAGCATCTTGGATATGAAGGCATATCCTTTTCCTCTAATCTGAAGAAGTTTGACAAAATTGCCGTAGAAATAGTACGGATGAATTTTCTTCTTCTGAGCTCATGAGGAAACAGACCAGCAATTCAATATAGGTAAGCTAAATAACAGTGATTTCATAGAGCATGTTATCAAAAAATGTCATGAAACTACTAATTTATTTCTAGGAACAGAACAGATTGCCACTGGAACAAGAATTATTGAAAGGTTTCAGAGAGCATAACCCCTGCCTGTATTACTGTTTCTGTATCATGGATTATCTGGGGTGTGACAAAAAAAATGAAGTATTGTAATTTCCTTTCAGATGCATTTTATCTTTCAGTTTTCAACTTTATTCATGCACTGATCAAGACAATAAAAATGAGAACTGCTAGAAATCATTGTATGTCAGAAGGACACAGAAATGTAACACATACATCACAAAAAGGCCACAGCTGTTCTAGGTCTGGCAATAGTAACGATCATACTGCGAAAGTGACTTGTCCAATTAACTGATCTTGTGCAAACTCTGTTCCTAGCTTCAAAAGAAAGATCAGATTGAATCCATAAATGTGGGAGGCACAAAGATAATAATTGATGGTATGTACCTAGATTTTCTTTCTTTGCATCTGAACCAACCCATGAATTAAAAAAAACTTCTAATTGGACGTCTTTTGTGTTGATGTGGCAATAAAATGAAGCTCTTCTCTCCCTCATTTCAGAGTATGATGTAAAGCTAGGTGTGCAGGTCCTAGTAAAACTCATAGATTTGCTGCCGGTTTGAACTGGGGATAGCTTTGGACTTCATTCCTTGGCAGACCAACTTAAACTGTCCTCCATGAACTGGTTATGTGTTCTCTTTACTCCATGTAATGGAGACATATTATCTTCTTCCCTCATAGAGTAACATGAGAAAAATTGTACTGTTTGTTGTGTTGTAAACATTTTGTAACAAGAGCCGTAGATGTGCTAAGTATATTTAGCTATTATTTTATCACATTAATATAGAAAATTTTCTATTTGTGCCAATCATCTATCTAAATATGATCACCTTTTATTATATTCTGATTTATAAATGCTGTCTCTGGAAAATATTAATAGATTTATTTCTGTATATTCAATTCCAGAGAAAATATTTCAAGTGTATTGTAAATAGCAAAGTGACTTTCTCTTTGCTTTTTACTCAAAAGCCAATTGGCAAAACTTTAAAAAAGCAAAATGGTAAAAGCAGCTTTTATTTAGACCCATTTTTATGGGTTATCACTGAAAAAAAGAAGAAGTAGTTAGAGTGAAGTGGTAGGCAAGTAAAACTCTAAATGAGTTAGAGGGAAGAAGTTGCCACACTTTCCCTTCTTACCCCAACCTCTGAACCCACAGAAACATTGCACGTCAAATTTCTGTAGGCTTCCAGCAAAGCAAGAATCTGGGAGGAGCTTGAACCTGTTAATTTACATTTAGTGATAGATTTTATTATCCTATTTTGTTCCAAATATTTACAACACAGTAATTCATTGTTTTCAAAATGAGGCAACTGGATTGACTGCTCTGTAGATGCTAAAATTTCCTGATTTTGCATATTAATTCACTTAAACTTCAGTAGTAAAGTTCAAGTAATAAAACATTTGGTGAACACAGTATGTAATATTTACATAGCAGATATTTGGATGAAAAATTCCAGCTGAATGAAAGGTAATGCCATATTAAATTATAAGCTAATGTTAAAATCTTCTTCTATAAGCATGTTTGTTTTCAAAAAGAGAAGCTGCCAGTTCATGTGTTGTTTCTCACTCTTTATTTTTGTTTAAAAATGATTTCTTTTAAATAATTTATTTAAATAATTTACAATTTACCATTGTAGTCTGCAAACAAAGAAATATCCCTAGACTGATATATACCAGTACAGTGAACGTGGTATTTGGAGGGAATCCTATTGAAGAAGGAGATGAAGAAACTGTGCCGTATTTTCCACTGGAAAAGGTATTTGGTTCATGTGATGACATGGTATTTACTGTGCTCTAATGGATAGAATATGTGAAGGATGTTCTGAGAGCAGAAGCTGGTTTACTGTAGATATATCACATTCTGTGAAATTATTTTTCATTAGTAAAAATAGACCTATGGTCAATGAAGAAATACTCAAATCATTGTGGATTTGATATGCTATAACTAGACAGATCTGAGATGATAAAATACCTAAGAAAAGTGGAATGTGACATTTATCAAAAACATTTGAAGAGGAAGGGCTTTCAGGGCACCGTCAGCTGTGTAAATACTGAGTATTATGAGCATAATATGAATATTATGAACTGTGAGCCTTTGCATTGGAGAATATTGTTAAATAGCAAATTTTACATCTTTATCACACACATTTTTGCTTCTTTGAAGTTCCCAAACCTTGCTTTCTTGCTGCAGGCCAGGCAGTAGTTACAGTCATTTCTGGGCTGCTCAGAAATACCATTTCCTTCTCTACTATGATCATTTAGGAAATATTTTCTAGCTGAAATGTGAAGCTCAATGCATTCTGGCCACTCTTTCCATTTGTTCTTTCCTGCTCCCAGTACACTGCCTGCTGTTAAAAGCTATAATTTCAGAATGTACATCCTGTGTCCAGGAATCTTAAATAGGACTGACTGCTACTCTGCTGGTGCCTCCTAAGTCACTTAGTTGTATGTGTCAGTTTGTGCACAGCTTGCACAGCACAGCAGACTTTGGAGGAAGCATTTCAGGAATTTGCAATTAGTTGCATGTGTCTGAGCCCTACTTGTATGTTCTCTCTAATGGTGATCATGTAATAGTGTACATAAGAGAGGTGGGGCATAGAGGGAGGTGAAGCAGGTGGAGCAAGCTACCTGAGAGTAATTTTCCATGGTGGGACTTTTAGGTATATTTTTCAGTGTCAAGTATGACAATACAAAATTCAATATATGATACATAAATAGCCTCATGTGGATAAGTAATCACTAAGCCAGCACATGCTAGCTGCGTCCAGAATCCTATTGTCTAAATACGCTTGGGTGCAATTGTTAATGGTAAAAGATGCTGCTGGGAGAGAAGTATTTATAACTTCCCAAATAGTTTCAATAAGAAATGGAAGCATTTTTAGGAAAGTCTGAATTTTTAATTTCAGATTTAATTTACTGTTTAAAAAAACTTTTCCCAGCTAAAAATAGATTTTTTTTTCAAAATCAAATTACCTGACCCACCAGAACATTTAGCTTTATATTATTTCTTTTCAGTATATCCAGCACAAAAAAGCAAGTTAAGTAAATACTAGTGGATTTAAATTCACTCTGAAGCTAAACTTGTGTATGTAAGTCAGATAAGTTTCTTTCTCATTAAAAAAATACGTATTTGCTAAATCTTCTTGTTATTTCTAGTTTGGTTTTACTAAGCTGATTTCTACAAGCTGGCTAGATTTAAATGGTATCAGACATAAACAGGAAGTTTACCTTTACAGGTGCAATAATGTGATTAAAATGTTGATCATATTCTGCCTTTCTTTATAGCAATTTAATCATTATTCTAGAACAAAGGCAATTGCAGACCAAATGGTTCTTGCTGCTAATGGAACTTTACTCAAAGGTACATATAAAATATTTGGGTTTTTCCTATTGTTAGTAGTGCTAATGGGTATTCCATTCTCTGGAAGCTCATTTATCAATAAATAGTATACTTTAACTGAAATAAGGATTTATTTTGTTTGTTTCTACTCCTCCCTTTGGTGAGTGATTAATTTTTTTAATGTGTATAACTAGACAGATAAGGGATTATATTCAAACAATAAATGGGAGAATTCAGAAAATTTACCCTTATTTATTTGAATCACCTTAAAAGTTAACCAGTTTTACAGTAGATCCAGGAATTGTGTGTTTATTCTCCATTCAGTCTATCACTTCAACCTTCTCTGATAATACCAAACTGTAACACTATCCAATAGGTCACTCTCATAATCCCCAAAGGCTTCTACGTGTCTGGCAAGAATAGCTGCAGTTTCTTAAACATATCAGCAATATCAGGGTTATGTCAGCTTCTAAAGTCAGACATGCATATGAAGAGCTGAGGCTAAAAATCTATCTGTACATGGCAAGGAAACTATTTTTATCTTTGCTTTTACAACATTAATAATATTTTGCTATTACAAAGATAAAAATATTTTGCTCTTCCTACTGATTTGCTTGAACTGAAAAGTTGACATTACAAAATTAGGTGGGGTTTCAGTTTTAGCATCCTTGATTAACTGCTGAGCAAATCCTACCACCTCTTGCCCGCATAAAAAGATGTAATTGTGCCTGTTCTCAGGAGTCAGAGTCGTCTGCTTACTGATTCACATGTAAAGCTTAAAGTATCCATTTTGAGTTAAAATATTCTAACTCATTCGAAAGCCTCTGTATAAGAAACATCTTCCATTCCTTTGTGATGCCATTGAGCTGCAAGCAAGCAAGGTTTCTAAATAAAGCAAATCGAATGACCTTCTTCTAGTTTTGCATGTGTCTACAATGATGGACAAATATGTACATGATAAACTGTATCTACAATAAACAGCAAAAGTCAATCAAGCAGGAGGCATAGATGAAGGAAGTTTTGATTTGTTCTGTCCCTGTCCATTTGTGGTTAGAGAGATCAGGTTTTCAGGCTGCTAAGCTAGGGTCTTTTCACTACTATTGCATTCAATTTTATACATGAATGAAAACAAGGTACTAGGAAGCCGAATCACATAGAATGGTCAGACTGGTCCTTTTCTTCATAATGTAAAATTCAGACAATATATGTCAGCCGGATGTTGATATTAAAGCTATCTGAAAATCACGTTTTGTTCTCTCTCCAAGGAGGGGATAAGCTCCATACTTGTGTGCTTCGTCCACCAGGCATATATGGACCAGACGAGCAGCGCCATCTGCCGCGAGTAGCCGTATGTGTTAAGTAGTCATTTCTGAAGGACACTGCAACTGGTTGTAAGGGGATAGCATAAGTGGAAGTACCTTGAATGTAGTTCTTACTAAAGCTTGGTGATAGGTCATTTGATGCAAGATAACAAGTAGCATGATACGAGCATTGCAGAAATGTCAAGGATCAAGTAGTACTTTTAAGTGAAAAGAAAAAAATGCTAGGCTGACATGACATGGTAGAACTTGCATCCCTGGCCGTTTAATGGAAATAATGTCATGTAAATATGCACTTTAGTTGCAGCCAAACACTAATGTCACAATGTTTTACCACTGCATATCAGTGCAACAGTCCTTGATTTATAAAACTACCACCTGGTTGTTTTTTAGCCCTGTGACACATTTCTTGTGCTGTAATTGTACACAAATACAGCAAATTCTAAGTATTCAGGCTGAACCAAAATGAATGTGTTACTCTGCATAATAAAGGAATAAAGTAACTACTGTGTATTTTCTGTTTCTACAGGTAAATATCAAGCGGAGACTATTTAACTTCAAGTTTGGGAATCATGAAGTTCAGATGAACTGGGTTCACATAGGAAATCTAGTACAAGCTCACTTACTAGCTGCTGAGGCTCTCACCTCTGAGAAAGGATATATAGCTGTAAGTAAACAATATAAACATTGTGTCCCAGGAGTTTTAACATTCAAATAGGTTTAAATTTTGATTTTTTGTTGCTACTTCTGTTGGATTCATGAAGATGATTCTGGCTCCTGCACATGACAAAGAACTTAATGCTCTAACAGTTGGGTTAATACCTAGTGAAATCAAGCTCTGATCTACATTGCATGATCTACATTACTCTTATTTACACCATTAATCATGATTAGCTCTACTGCCACCATGGGTCTGCCCAAAAGTATGAGACATGTTTGAGATCACAGTGAAGTCCAGTGATGGTAGTTTGCTGATCTGATCTGTATACATTCACTGCTGGTATATTGTCCAAAAATCAAGATGGGTAGGTGTGAGAAAGAAAGAAAATGTGATCCTGTGTTTAGTGTTGTTTTAATTGTTTTTCTCTGCTTCTTTAACAGAGTGGCCAGGCATATTACGTACATGATGGTGAAAATGTGGTATTTTCTGAATGGATAGTCCCTTTAGTACGTATTGCACGCACATTCAGCTCTAATGCACTATATGGGCACTATTCACATGGTTAGCTAGAAGACCATAATAACTAAATGAAGTTCAGTGCACGTTAATTGCTTAATTACTTAACATTAGAGTCAGTCCCGTTCTCCCTGCATATCCCAAAGTTCCACTGGCTGGAAGGGAAGTTTTGGCTATGTGTAACTGTGGAGTTTGGCCCTTATTGTTTCGAGAGAATGTAGCTGAGAGGTATAAAACCTACTATGGAACAGCAGCATTTCTGTAAATCAAGCTCACAGTGTGTGAGAAGTTCCACTATTAGCCTCTGGCAGGCCTTCTATAAGTGTTGTTTATTTCTTTGTTCTGCCATCAACTGCATCACAAAAGGAAACACTATTTAGAGTCGTATTTTAAAAGCTAAAAAGAGGCAACATTATATTTTCATAAGCATCAGGCTGGAATTTGGGACCATGCTAGATTTTTGATCCTGCGATGCCAACATGGAAAAGCCTTCCAGGAAAATTATTGCAGTAGATGGGCCTATATCCAACTGTGATGAAGTATTCCAGTCTTGGTCACTTGCTCCTTGGAAATAACTTTTTTTCCCCTTTACTATCCAGTAGTATTCAAAGGGTGGGAGGGAGGTGGGCACTGGAGATTGAGTAGTGGGTTTCAATCGCATTTCTTACTAACACTATTGAGGGGAAGATGAGCTGGAAAAGTTCTGATACATGTTTTATCAACAGTCATTTTCATGCTTCATTGACACCCACAATTTGGTACAAATTCTCAAATTTTCTTTCCTTTTATACCCCTTCTAGTTTGAGAAATTAGGCTACAGTAAACCCTGGATACATATTCCCGTTCTTCTCGTTCATGTATCAGGTAAAAATAATAAAATACATAATTATTGTGCTTTTTATTTGTATTCTTATTCTTGTAAAGCCATACAATGGTTTTATAAAATGCAGGGACCCAAACTGTGGGAATTATATAACTTAACATTATTCTAGGTAATAATAATCACTTCTGCCATTTAGCTTTAATTATGCCAGATAAAATTTAAATAAGCTGAGTCCATCATGTACTTTATAAATTAAATACTGCCTTCTACCACCTTAATTGCC
The DNA here is from genome assembly GCF_033783945.1 of Neopsephotus bourkii. Lineage (NCBI taxonomy): Eukaryota > Metazoa > Chordata > Aves > Psittaciformes > Psittacidae > Neopsephotus > Neopsephotus bourkii. Next base: position 1,459,574 of record NW_026900643.1, read on the forward strand.
TCCTCTGATACCAGTAGGAATTATAGGATGTGCAGTGTCAGCATTTACTGACACTCATTCTGTTTGCTGTCATCTCATTTTATTGTTATCCAGCTGTCTCATTAAGTAACTTTGTTTCACAGCCACTGTGATGGAGTATCTGCACGTGATACTCAAGCCTGTTTTTAGCTTTACACCTTTCTTGACAAGGAATGAGGTAAATATATAAAAATAGAGAATGTTTCTATATCTCCGACAAAAATTCTTGTAAAGTTCTGTGATACACCCTTTAGATGCAGACAGGATTGTCTGCAGTAGAGCTCTGGTTTTCTGCTCAGGGCAAAGTCCATCCAGGGCTTACGCAGTCCATTCATAGCCTGATTTTTCCATGGCCACCCCTTATAAAATTGTCAGAAATTAACGCTTACTTGATGATCCAGGGAAACACCCTAAAGGTGCAAGACAGAGCGACTGACACAGAGCTGGCACAAAGAGGAAAACAGATACTACATCACTGTTTCCAACGAACTGTCCTATGCTGTGGAACTACTTATTAAAGGAAAGTGGGCCAAGAGCACAGAGCAAGAGTCTCAGATCAAAGCAGTTATCATAGTACCAGGCTAGCCAACAATTAGGAAGTCTACTAAAAATAATTCTAAATTGTAATGAAAAGTCACTTTTCTAGAAAACAAACAACTTCTAGACAAATTAATTTTGATCTAGCTTACATTTTTGTACAATATTATGATTTATAATATAAGCCAAAATGCTTTAATCCATCATCTAGTCTCTTACTGTATTGTAACATGATAGGACACTGAGGGGACCTCGTTAACTTCTGCTGTAGATTTTCAGTTATTCGACAGTGTATCTGGTTTTGCACTTACTTCTACATTAGTTGTATATCTGAAGCAGAAATCATTGAGACAATGCAACTTAAGCATTTTCACAGGTACCAGGCATTCAGAGGTGGAGGATGTAATTCCCCAAAGCGTGTGTTTTCCACTCATAGATAATGCATTTCTGCAGAGTTGAGAAACCACACCACTCTCCTGCAATTGTTTATCCAGTTCCATTGCACATTTCTCTGTACAGAAGAGCCAGTTTGAGGGAAGGGTGCTGGTATGTTGCACAGGATTTCCTTAGTCTTTTGTCTCACATTCACAAGTGAGAAGTCGGTACCATAAACTCATCCTGCACTCCATCTACTGAGCTTTGTCTCTTTACCTGTTAGCTGCATCAACTCATTCTGTTAGCTCCAGACAGAATCCAGCTCCAAATGCATACATTTTTGCAAGTCTGCATTTTTTGTTTTAATTCCATTGTAATATCATTGTTGATGTATTTTCATCCAAGTTCTAGAAAATCAGATATTAAAGTCACTTCTGTAACTGTCCTTTTTGATTGTAGGTGTGGAATGTTACTGTAACTCACACTTTCCGAATAGACAAGGCACGAAATCAGCTTGGCTACAAACCAAAGAAATTCTCATTTGCTGATTCTGTGGATCATTATATTAAAACAAGACCTACTTGCCAGGAAGATCACTTGTGCCTTAAAATGCTGTTTGCTTTTGGCATATTCTTAAGTTTGATCATTCTTTCTTTCTTCTAAAATCAAAAAAACAGTTCCAAAAACCCTAATTTTGTTTCTGACTATTAATGATCTGGTCATAGTATATTCCTCAATTGTTATGGCCTTTATTGTTCTTAAGATGACATCTCTCTGATCTCATTAAAACCAAATCAGCCCCACAAAAGTGAAAACACAGGACACATCAGGAACTGTTCCCAAAGAACAGCAGTGCCACAAAATGCAAGGAGTTAATCAATAATGGGTGCAGGAATTGTTTTAATGGATTTTCATGAATTGACTGCTTTATGCTGAGAATGATTCTTCTGAAAATGATAATTCTGGAGGGTAAGAAATTGGAAGAAGAGGAACCACTGTGGGACTGCAGCGCTGGAACAAGTCCAGTAGCTCCAATGAAGAGAAGGCTGACTAAACTCCTCTAAGGAAGTTGCTGCTACAGCTACTATCTGTTAGTATGAGGAATTATGAAGACCTGGGTAATAGTACGAACCATATGAGAAGTAAAGATTTATAAATGACAGGTGGTGAGAGGATGAAAGTCATATTTATGTAAAATAGTTTTATTGTTCAAAAGCTTTGTAAAAATGTAATAAATAATATTATATATGTTTGTAAATCAACTAATACCCTTTCAGTGCAATAATAAATAATCACTGAACCAAATACTTGTTTTAAGGAGCCTGTGGGAAGGGGGAGGGAGGAGGTCACATAAGAGCTTGGAGTCCAGCACACTGTCACTGCTACCTTGCCATGTAAATGGAGCCAGGTCTGACTATCCATAACCCTGCACCAGTGCTAGCACACTCTGTTTGATCAAAAAATTGCCACTTCAGGATGAGCAGACAAGCCAAGCACTAAGACCTGAGTGAGTCTCCAGCCTCTCTTTTCCCCTTTCTTAAGACTTAGGTTAGTTACTACTTGGGTGGATTGTCTTATGTGAGCTACCTGTGCACCCCATGTACACATACTGTGTGTAGCCCAGATGCATTTCCATAAGGTTACCTGTCACAAGGAGTTTCTCAGGGACCAGCTTTGCTCTCACCCAGGAGCAGCTGTTCCCTGTCTTGCACCCCACAGGGATAAGGAAGGGGGGACTTGCTGTGGTGGGTCACAGAAGAGAGTGATGAAAAAGCTCTGCCATCTGGTAATCTCCACTCTGTGTTAATTTTGTCTGTTTGCATTTTACAGGATTTTTAAGACCAGTAAGTTAGTTTATAGAGACTCTCTCATTGTATCTTTATATTTACAGGAAACCTAACAGCAACCTTAGAAGAATAAAACATTATAGGTGAAAGATGATACACATTGACAGGAAAATGTGCAAGCAACCACAATTACCACTGCAGCTTATGTGAGCAAAGATTTGTTTTACTCTCATTTTCTTTAAATAAATAGTTCTGTTTGCAGAGAAAGCAGTAAAGCCTGGTCTATTGTGGATGAGCATTTGGAGATTGTCCTCATCCATACAAATTAAGCTTACGTCTTCCCTTAGCAGGGGCACTACTCAGCTGTCTCCTATTGTCAGGAATCTTAAAGAAACTTGCTATATATAAGACCTTTATCCAAGTTTAATCAAAACCAGGTAAGTTCACAATTTATCAGTAGAGAGGTGCAGCTGACTGACAGACAAGTGAGCACTGCAGGAGGCAATGCATAAGCCTATGTTCCCTAGAAATGCAGAATAGAAAATCACAAGTGTCAAGTTACATCCCAGCGTGAGCATTTTAACTGTATGCAAACATACAACTTGCTTTTAAATTAGTTATTTATGAATCTTTCATATATTGCTTTTATTAGACTAATAGCTCAAGCCTGCATCCCAGATTACACCAACAGCTTGCAGCAGAGACATCGGGCAGTTGGCTGCAGCCCAGTAGGAAGTGCAGACTGTGGCCTTTTTGTGGGTGCTCCTCAGTAAGGACTAACCAAGGAACTCTCTGGCTTTGTGGCTGCAAGGCCTGCACCATTCCAGTCCTGCAATACCAAACCTCTGATGTGTTACTTCAGGTAAGGTGTATTTTATATCACTGTTATAACAATACTGACTATTACAGGCTTCGTTCAATTCATTTATCAATTACAAATCCAGTATCTGAAGCTTTAAGACAGCTTTTAGTACCTCTTTGGAACAGCCAGTTGTCGTAACAATAGTGATTATTACGGGCTTCATTCAATTGATTTATCAATTACAAATCTGGTATTTGAAGTTTTAAGGCAGCTCTTAGTACCTGTTTGGAACAGTCAGTTGTCTAATTTCTGTCAGTCTTTCCTGAATGTTAGTTTAAGCTGGATATTGTTCAAGTTGCTTTCATTCTAACATAATTGCAAATGTGTCTTTAAGTGATTAAAATTTAATATGAACGTTCAGACATGGCACAGCTATAACAGAGGAGGTAAACATGTTCAAGGTTTAATTTTTGCCTGGAATGGGTAACTCTGAAGTTCTGCAGCTCCTGACCATTTTTGCATCCTCCCAGGCACGAGCAACCACAGAGCTGAACAGAGACCCACCACCGGCTGGGGAGGGCAGGGACCTTCGTACCTACTTGTTCATGATCATGTTTCCTCTTTGGGAATTCCTGCTGGTTTGGAGGTGTTTCTGATGCTCTGCACCTCTCCAAGCTATGTCCTACCGACTATCCAGCCGGCAATCAAGACGTGGTGGTTATTCTCCTGAACAACCTGTTCAACAGGTATCTCAGTTGGATGGAGCCCCAGTTACTGCCAGGATGCTTTAGTGCAGCGGTCGCGGCTGTATGAAGACACATGGAGGTAAGAGCCACCAGGTAATTCTGTGGGATCCCAGGGATGCTCTGGGAAGCCAGGAATGCTATGGAATCCCAGGGCTCCCACGGGTGCTGTGGCATAGGCAGTATCACAGGAAGAGTTTGGGGTTCCAAAGACGCTACAAGATGAGTGGGACACGGGAGTGCCGCGGGACCCCCGCCTGCGTGCACGGTGGGATGCCGGCGGTGCTGCGGCTGAGTGGGCCCCGGGTGCTGCGGGAGCCCGGCGCGGCCCTTGTGCGGGAGGAGCCCCGTGCACAGCACCCGCTCCCCGAGGCGGCGGGTGAGCAGCGGGGGATGGCGGCGGAGGTGAGCGCTCGGCCCGGCCCCTCTCCTTCAGGGTGGGGGTCCGGGGGCCGCCGTTCACGCCCCGGGCCGGCCTGGCCCGGCCGAGCCCCGCAGCCCCAGCGGGGCGGGCAACAGCCCCAACGGCTGGTCCCCGCCGGGGAGGGGAACCGGTCCCGGGCCGGGGCTCCGTCGCCGGCGTGTTTCCCTGGGGCATTTGCAAGTGAGATGCAGAGAATAGCTGGAGGAGCTCGGGTGACACTTAATGTTTTATTGCGGCACGGGGAAGGGTGAGGGAACATCGGTATCTGCAGCCTCTGAATGCCTTCTCTCTCAGTGATGAACCCTTTACCATTGCAGAGGGAAAGAAACTCCATGCTCAAGAAGTAAATGGTTCACTATTGCATTTCTCTTACTGTACTCTGATCCTCTCTGTCATGTAGCAGTTAGTTCACTCTAGATCCCCCCAAAAGTTGTGTTCTCAAGTTCTAAGCATCAGGCACTCCTGTTTTGATGGCTTTGTAACACTTATGAAATCCTCATGCACCTCAATTTTACCACTGTCAATGATAAAACCACTGTGTGTTCTCAACTTACATTTAGCTGCTGCTACTTAGGAGCTGAAATACCACTTTGTGACGGATCTGTTACAGATCTGTCTTTGTGACAGATGTCTTTGGGACCAGTGGAAGAAGCATTGAAGGTTTCTTTTGCTCTAGGGGACATTCTGCTCTGCTCAGCCCCGCTTGCTTGTTTTTTAAGCACAGAAGCTTAAATGCAATTTGTTCATCTTTAGAGTTTTCCTAACAGTTCAGGATTTCAAGCTCAGGTGTGGCCCTCTATCACATCTGACCCCTAAAGGCTGTCTCAGAGCTTGTGACACAGAGCAGAATGAACTAGGGCAAGCAGATGCATTTCAGAGAGTCAGCAATTTCTTTTCTGCTAATAAAAAGTTATGGTCTATACCATTATTCTAATTTTGACCCATCTGTAAGAAATATTTGGATTCATGTTCTCTGCATTGGGACCTTTTGTTAATTATTTTTAGTTTGTTATTCTGGATTCCATTTGCAAATAAATATTTAGTCTAAAACAGGCAGCCCTTGTTATGTAGCCTCAGGATGCTGTCTTTACTATCTAGTAAACAGACATTTCAAAAGTTTGTAAAATGTGAAAATTACTGTTAAGCAAACTCTAAAACCATCAAAGCAGAACACTGAAATGGAGCTTTTAAAAGAAATCTTTGAAATGTGAACATGTTGCAGCTATTGTTTGCTCTTGTCTGTCTTAAACAGGTTGCGTTAACTAAAACTTTGCTGCTGTGAATAGAGCTTCTTAACATGAAACTCACTGGGACTGTCTGCATCCATGAGCACTATGAACAGTTTCAACATGGAGGAGAAATTGCTACATGTTGTCTCCTAATAGCAGACAGCATTTCACTGAGGGCAAACATACTGAGTGGAGTAGCAACACCCTGGCACCAAGCCTCTAACTCCAAAGTGAATGGATATGCTGGAGTACTGAATGAAAACAGGATGAGAGCAGTGGTGACAGGAGGCGGAGGCTATGTTGGATGCAAGCTGGGATGTACTCTTGCCAGCCGAGGAGCTTCTGTTGTTCTGTATGACATACAAAAGCCTATCTGGGAAATCCCCAGTGGAGTAGTGTTTATCCAGGTATGATCAGTTACATTTCCATAACAGTCAAAGTCAGTTTGTTTGCCTTTTCCATAATGTCTTACTAGTTTTCCCAGAACCCAAATACCCAATTGCAAATAATTGCAAATTTCAATAACCCTTTTAATTGTGTGAATATCCCACATGATTTTTGGTCAACTGATTTTAGTGTATGTGAAATAAGCAAAGCAATGAAACTGGTAATGTGTAGCACAAAGTACCCGCTCCACCTCCTGACTCTGAAGTATTGCCCTTAGTTCAAGCACTTGTAGAATGACCACAAGTGGAAGGTTATAAGGCTTAATGAATGTTTTTAAAGTTTCATAGAACTCAACTCCTTTGAGTTCTATGAAAGAAAAGTATAATTATCAGCAAGAACTTAAATGGGCCTGGGATGTACAATAAGTACAATTACACATAAGCATTCCCTCTGTGTATGACAAACACTAACCTGCAGCTTTGATTTCAAGACCAAATATCTTTTCTTATGTATTACAGGCAGATGTCAGGGACTATGATGCCCTATTTGCAGCCTTTGAAGGGGCTGACTGTGTGTTTCATGTAGCATCATATGGAATGTCAGGAAGAGAGCAAGTGAGTCCAAACAGGTTTGGGTTTTTTATTTCTGTGTGACTGCCCACACTGAGGATGAGAGACTTGATGCTGTAACGCTGCATGTTAGATTTCATCTCCTCAGATTATCCTGAGAGCCTGAATCCATATTATGCTGTTTTGGTAAATTGGTCAGTGCAAACTGGTGTGCCAGCTACCAGCAGTCTGTTTACAGGACTGTTTTCCTAGTTGTGAAATCATTTCCTGCCCCTTAGAGGCTCCATCAGCAGCCTGGGAGGGTTTTTTGAGTTGGAAATGGTATTGAAGAGTTCTGAAATAGTGTGAAGACAAAAGGAAAGACAGGCGAGGCTGGTTCTCTCCAAAACCTTAAACCTGCCACCATGGAACTCCTAGGTGTAAGGTCACAATGTGTAAATGCACAATTTCTTTATTTTACTAGCTGCACAGAGAAGAGATTGAAACTATAAATATCCATGGAACAAGATTTGTCATCAATGGTATGTATCTAACTTTACCACTGGGTGTTAGTATAGCACATCAGAATACTGCAGCACTTAGAAAAAGCCAGTTGGCTTTTTTTGGCACATGCTATTCTTTACCAAATACTTCACATTTTTGGCAGAAAATGAGGGAAAATGTCATGGGGGTGGGGAGGTTATGCTTGATTCTTTGATGGGGTGTGACAGGAGAGCCAGCACTGTGTAGTTTAACTAGTTCCGCTTTTCATAACAGCACTTGCCCTGATGTTGGAATCTGTATCCATGTAAGGAGTTAACTACTGCCATGTGCATTTTGTAGCAGTCAACCTCCTTGCTCTCTAGCAGCTTGTGCACAGGATGTGGGCAGCCCTTGCAGTGGGTGGACTCCAGCCAGCTCTCTGGCTGGAGCTGAAGCCTGTCTCAGTGGGCTGGCAGCAGCCCTCCCTGAGACATGATGTTGGCTTACGGCATCCAAATGGGGATGTGCCAGATCATAAAGCACTTGGTTCTACTTCCCTGGCAAGGTTGAAGGCCAGGTTGGATGGGACTTTGAGCAACCTGGTCTAATGGAAAGTGTCCCTCATAGTGGCAGGGGGGGTGGAACTAGATGATCTTTAGGGTCCCTTCCAACCTTAATCATTCTATACTGATGTCTTCCCTTTAAATATGCTTCACATTTTAAATAACACAATCATAAAATGGAAGGGTTTGCCTTTTTAAGATTTGTCAGTTTCTCAAAAAAAGGTCATGCAGACTTTTTTCCATATTGTTTAATTTTCCACTAAATTAATTTACTTATACACTGCTGCAGCCTGCAAGCAAAGGAACATCACTAGATTGGTATACACCAGTACAGTAAATGTGGTGTTTGGAGGGCTTCCTGTTGAAGATGGTGATGAGGAAACCGTGCCATATTTTCCAACTGAAAAGGTATTTTGGATGTATTGTTTTTTTCTAAGTTTCCTCTTAATTTACTTTCTTGTTTCTGAAGAAGCCTGGAGTTTTCATGACCATGTTTTGCTTGATGCCAGAATCCAGGCACAAGAAAGAAGAAAGAAAACCCTTGACACTGTCTGTGGCTTGACACATCACAGCCTTGACACATCAGTTTTATGTACATTGCAGTATATATTTCTTTGTTTCCTATAAAGGCCTTAATTTTGGAAAATAACTCATTAACATTAATGAAATTCCACCTTGACATGGGGATTGCGTTATATGGCTTGGTGCCTCTTTAGCCATTGGTTATTTATATTATTTTTCTGTTTCTCCCATATTGAACATGATGTATATTCAGTGTAGGGCTAATATGGAAAACCAGACTGGTTTTATATGGTTTTATTGCATTTCATTGAAAAGGAGAAAGTACTTTTGGATGTACTTGGGTTTTGTGTCCCGGCTCTCTCCATCAAGTACTTCACAGTCTTTCAAGAAGTAGAGATGGATAGAGAAAATGTTGAATAATATTTTCAGTAATATATCAAATAATATGTTCTGTGGGCAGTGCCACAAGAAAGAGGCAACAGCAGGATAATTCAGACCAATCATAATGTCCTCAAAACTTGGCTTTTGACTTTTCCGTTACCTGAAAAGAAATCCAGATTAAAAAGCAGTGATCTGTTACATTCCTGGCAGCATTCAAAGCATACATATATTAATTGCTTCTCAAATGTGCTGAAATTAATTAACTGGATTTGCATAAACAAAAATGCTTGCTTACCTTAGCAATATGCATCTATTTTATCCTAAACTAATACCCCATGGCTTCTGTATTTTAAGCTATTTGTTGCCATCTGCTAAGTAAATACTAGTGGGGAAGAGATGTCCCTCTGCCCTGTCATTTCAAGAACAGATAAAAACATATTTGCTTTTTCTCCGTAGCATGTTGATCATTATTCCAGAACCAAATCAATTGCAGAACAAATGGTACTAGCAGCTAATGGAACTCCACTGGCAGGTACTTTTGTCTTAGCATGAATTCATAGTAGAACTTACTCCTCCTCCTCTTGTTCTTCACTAACATCCTGTATCCTGTATCAATACTTAGTGGACAAGAGTGTCCAGAAATATGAAATCAAGTTACCTACCCCTCTCACAAACTGAAATATTTTCACTTAAAAATCACTTTTAATTGGTTTTAAGTTCACACAGTGTCCCTAAAAGGCTTTAGCATGGTAGCAAAGAGTTCAGTGCATTAACTGACAAGATTAAGGCAGCTATAAATTAAACAAGAATGAGTGTTTAATGTCACTGTATTATGCACCATCAGCAAAACATGAATGCCAATTAAATTGTTATCCCCCTCCTCCCAGAGTTACATATTAGAATCTGAGGAAGCCACCTGATACTACAGCCTGGAATTATTTATTAGTGCTTCCCAAAGTTTTCCGTGTTGAGGAAGCCAGTTATACACTTGAATACTTAAGTTCTCCTGTGAGATACTATAACTGCCCGTGCAAAACAAATTAATGTAAAGTGCAACATGATTCTATGCGACCAGGTGATACTGAGCTAAATTTAGCTGTAGACAACTTAGAGACTCTCTTCACATGATACTTGCAGAGGGCTGTAAAGTCATTGATGGGCATTCCATCCCAACGGGATCATTTTGTTTAAAAAATAAAGTGGGTTGTTTTTTTCCCCCCTTATTTCCTCAGTAGCTCTTCACATCAAAGACTCTATTAATTTTAGGAGCAATACTCAGTTATGCATTTGTCAATGAAATTAGAACCAGTCACTGTTCCAAATATCCCATTTTGATCCTGTTCCGTAGCAGGACTGAGTATGTTGAATGTTTCCAAGGACTATGAAGAACAGTTCTTGGTAGATGATGAACCAGCCAACTGATACACTTGGGAAGTGATGGGATTTTTAGGACTGTCCTTACTTTCTCCCAAATTATCAAGAGCTTCTGCAGCAGCTTTAATGGGATGTGGCTGTGCCTACTATTGAGAGAACCTTTCATCTCTACCTTGTACCCCTAGCAAGTCACTGTCTCCCATCAGGAATTCTGTATGCAATTAGCTAGTTTCATTCCACTTTCCTACCAACAACTTGCTCACTGCAGCAAACTCATCATCATAGTTGGCATGTTCATTCACTGCTGGGTGCAGAGACAAAGGAGGAGTTAGAAAGAGGTTTTGAAATTTCTGGTAATTTCTAGGAATCAAATTATGCTGGCAGGACTTCTCTGAAGCTTATCTGGCTGTTTTACATGTTCTGATTCTGCCAACTTCATTATCAAGTACTAACCCAACACCCTTTGGTATGTATTATTTTTTAAGATGGTGAAGTTAATTTGTTTCAGAGTAAGTTCTGCACAGTCTCTGGTTCATACAAAGATATAGTCGTGTGAAAGTTGCTCAAGAATGGTCTTATCAATTCTTCTAGGAGGTGGAATACTCTATACATGTGCTCTTCGCCCACCAGGAATCTATGGACCGGAAGAGCAAAGACACTTGCCAAGGCTAGCAGTATGTATTTAAATCCTTTAATCAGTACGATTTTCTATGATATACAGCAGCACCTCTTATTTGAGTTATAAATTGACTGAAGTTATTGGGCAGCAACTCAACAGTTCAGTTACGTGCTGCAGATATCACAGCTTTTGTTAGCAGGCACTATATTTTATCTGTAAAGAATGTATAATACATTAAAAAAGCCTTTTTTTATTTTTATACAAACACAGGTAAATCCAGCTTTAGAATTTAATGTCTACTATAAGATTGAGGCCAATCTATGATATTATAAATGTCTGTTTGCATGCAACTTACACCAAATGGTTTATAATATTCATGAAAACAGATACTGAGAAATACCTTCTTTCCAGTCTCAACTATTAACAGCTTTCACTATCCAATGAAACAAGTTAAGCACCTTCTGGTACTGAAGGGCAAACAGCAGAGGTGCTCACATTTTACTCTTGTTCATTTGCTCTCTTTTGAATTGTAGGACTGGAAGAGTGTTCAGAATGTGACCCCTGTGGAATTGTATGAGTTGGTTATTTTAAAAGCATCAGTACAATACAAAGTTATGCACAGCTTTTAGGGAAGAATAGATCCAAGCTTATCACATAATAAATACATTTTATTTATATACAAAATATACTTTAGTCTTCTAAATAAAATAAATTTTTAAAAAGGCAAATGTCATTTTAGTTGAACCTGAGATGTTTGCTTTTGTAAATTTCCTGTCAATATTTTAAGCCTATTTGTTATGAGCCCATGTTAAGGCATTATGCAACTGTTGCATCTTGCAGTTTCTAAAGTGTATCTGTCAAAGGAAAACTGTGACACTGAGCACCACCTTCCATTATTTCCCAGCCAAAGTGATTTGTTAAATTTGATCCAATTTTGTGAACACTTCTGATCATTCAGAACTTGTTCTTACCTTCCCATACAATATTTTATTTACCCTTAGAACAGACCTGGGTTTTTTTGTAAATTCAGCAGACGATCTGTTCTTTGATCCTTCCTCATGGGCCATATTTTTTAGACCTTTTTGCACTTCTCTTGATTCTTTTTAATCAGTTAGTGGGGGAGGTTTAGAATAGAGACAAACCTACATTTAGCTGGACAAGAAAGTGAACTATATCTCATTTTAAAACCTATTTTGCTTTGGTTTCATGTTTGTTTATGTCTACAGAAGAATATCAAGAGAGGGCTACTTAACTTCAAGTTTGGGGATCCTTCTTCTAAAATGAACTGGGTGCATGCAGAGAATCTCATACAAGCTCAAATTCTAGCTGCTGATGCTCTCACTCCTGGAAAGAACTACGTTGCTGTAAGTGAACAATAAGAGCACCACAGTTTTCATTTGACAGTGGATCCTGCCACTGTATCCTATCTGGAGTAACTACTGTAGTAGCAGTAATTAGTTTATCTTACTGTCCTTTAGCTTATGTTGTTGTCTGTGGGTTTAGTTGAAATGTGCTGTGAACAGTGTGAGACCGGGCAGCATGGGCTGTGCAGCATGTTAAGAGTTGGAATATTCTGTTCTGTGAGAGTATCTCCATCTTTGCATTTTTGTAATGCAGTACTTGCCATTTCTAGAAGATGAGCAAAGAATCTTTGCTGTGTTGGAAATGAAACTGGAAGTTCAGGTGGATTTATAGCCCCCTCCCCTTTATATAGAATGAGACTTAATGTTTTGAACTATGATAATCAGACATTTGTAATAATTTACACCATGTTAATTGCATAAACCACTCAGCTACTCATTTCACTGCACACATCAGTGCAACTGATTGAAATGCCTATAGTTTGTTGACTTGTATGTGCAGCCATGCGTATCTTATACTGCTGTATATAAGGAGTGAGATAAAGAAGTCAATACATATGCAGTGTGATTTCTACTAACTTGTCTCTTCTCTACCTTTTTAACAGAGTGGCCAGGCATATTTCATTAATGATGGTGAAAACTTCAACATTTTTGAATGGTTAACTCCACTTGTACGTACAATGTACACTTTATCTCCAAATATGTTGATTTCTCTGCCTGTATACAACTCCAGCTCTTGTGTACAGGTCATATCTGGTGTGTTTGCTTCATGCATAAGAGTCCCATTCCGAATGGGGATTTAATGCTTGTGGCTCCCTGTGATTAGGGTTGTAACAAAGCCTACTGAAAATATTACATTAAAGCAACTGCCTTCTCTGAGACGAAAGGACCACCTAAACCAGCATCCTCTTTTGAGTTGCCATTATCTTCAGTTCTGGGGCACACATCTCTTAAGAGTGGCAATTTTGGGTGGACATAAAATATAAATCCTAATCTGTAATATCCATTCTTTTCAAAAGATCATGCTATTGTTAATGATGGGCTCAAACCCATAAGTATGTCACAATGTTGAATTAGGTATCAGCACACCATAACATTTCAATCAGTTATTATTAGCTTCTCCCCCCTTTTTTTAAGACTGCCCCTTGAAAATGACAGTGTCTGTGCATGTGGCATTGAACTGAAATCCCCTGACAAATGAAAACTCCAGTAGTAACAGCCATGATGAATTTTTCTGCTTTATCAGTAAATATTGCCACAAATATTTTCTCTGTTGGAACTTTAAAACTTGTTTGAGATTTTTGATTTTTTTTCACTGTTCTTAAAATTTCTTGCAGTTTGAAAGATTAGGCTGCAGTACACCATGGATACGTATTCCTACTTCCCTAGTTTATGCATCAGGTAACAACATTTTCTCAACATTACTCTTTTCTGTCCACACTATCCCTGTTCATAAGTGTAATAAAATCTTGGGTTTTCTTAATTTGCCCACAATTTTCATTTTCATGTATAAAAATACTACGCTGTGGGCTCATCTAGTGTGCAGCAGTTAGGGGTGAAGTTCAGCTATGTGCAGTGTGTTGAAAGCAGAATGATCTCTAATTTAAGTCCCACAAAACCAGGTGTAGGACTTAACAGATTTGTAACTTTGTGGAGTTAATGGTATAACAGTTAAACGTAAATATCGTGACCTCATGAAATACACTGAAGAGTGTCTGCTTTGCTGCTTCAGTAGGTTTCTTGTCCTTCTGTGTCCTGTGCTCTCTCCAGAATCAACCCCCATGTGCAGCCAAGACAGAATCCAACTCTGAGTATTCTGTTGTTACCACATTTTTTATGAAGCCTCATGATCACTTCAGTGGAGCTGTCACCAAGCCTCCAACCCCTTTTCCCACAGGCACCGTCATTCAGGCTGGGCAAAGTACTAAGTACCAACCCCCTTGTGAGCAAGTAGCCCCACTGATGTTAGTACTGGTGCCCCGAGCTCTTGAGTATGTGATTGTCCTTCACTATCATATGCAGTGCAAGACAGGCCATAATCATAACTGCATAGCAATTTACTATTCTTACCTCAAGTAGAAATCTTTTGTTTTGCAGCCTTGGTAATGGAATACCTTTATCTGCTGCTGAAACCCTGTGTTGAACTGTCCCCACTGCTGACCAGAAATGAGGTGAAGTCTTTGTAAACTCTCCTTAATTCTCACAGGACACTTACATACATGGTAATGCTGAGGTACAATTTAAGCCAGTAGAAAGTAAAATCCACCCAGCAGTACTACAGCCTCCAATGTCCAGGGCAAATGTATGCATCATGTATGTTTTAGGCAATATAGTATGCTCCTTACCATGAAAGAGAAGAACTTACGTTTACTCTCTGGGAGAGGCTGCTTCAGTTCTTCCTTATCAGGCCCAATTTCCTGTATGGCTGTGGCTGGTCAGTTGGGCCCAAATTACTGAAGATAATTACGCACCTCAGAGATGGCTTTTAGCTGCCTCCTCCCTAGGTACCTAAGCACGAGTGCAGAACATTTTTTGTGGGTGCTTTCAAGAGCAGAAGATTCTGCTCTGCAGATTTTACTGGCAATCTGGGCTTTTGAGATTGTCCTGTTGTGAACCATTTTAAAATGATGTGACACATGTCAACAGGACACTGATATAATGTTGGGGAAGGCTATTTTATATTTCCTTTAACTCTGTCTTTGCTGTCATTTATGGACTTTGTTCCAATTTCCTATGTATTCATCTCTTTGTACGTTGGCTCTTTTTGCCTTGTAGGTACTCAACATTTCTACAACTCACACGTTTCGGATAGACAAGGCGCGGACTCAGCTGGGGTACAGCCCAGAGAAGTTCACGTTTGCTGATTCCGTGGACCATTACCTTAAAACCAGAACAGAAGCCCAGAATCATCACATTTTCTTCAAAGTTTTGCTTTCTTTACTTATTAGTTTAAGCTTGATCTTCTTCTCTTTGAGGTTTGATGGCCTTTCAGTTTTGCATTTTTTTAAAGAAACTCAACACTGACTTGCACAAACTGCATGAACTCGCTCCCCGCATTGTTCTGAACTGTACAAGTTACTGGCCCTAATGCAATAAACAGGCAGTTATTTTCAGATTTAAACCCAGTAACAAGTAGTTGTACTTGAGAAATTAAATTACAGTGAACAATTACAGCCAAGTCACTGAAACACTGGAGTCAAGACTGTTGCCCCTGTTTATTTCACACCAAACCCCCTCAACTTTCCAAGTTGATTGCTGAAGTAAAGGAGAACCTGCAGGAAGAACAAGAGCTACAGTCAGCCTACAGTGCTTCAGCAGTGAAGATACACAGCTAAAATAAGGAGAAAGACTGACCACGGCTGCTGCCATGGCTGACTACCTTGGGGAACTATGAACAAGCAAAGGGACTGACAGAACAGATTACTGTAAATACCAGCCGTACAGAGAGAGTTCAGTGTGAAGTTCCTTTGTGAATTAGCTGTACCACACTGCATATGAGGGCAAATAAAGGTGTACTTGAACCCTTGCTGGAGTGAGCCCTGTGCCTCTGTGAACACACAAAGACTGACCCAGAACTGCTCCCTGCTTACTCAGGGGTGCAAAGCCACCGGTGGCAACACCTCCCTGCAGCTGGAGAACTGGCAGGCTCATAGAGGTATAGTTTTACATGAGTCACCCCTCTATGTCCTGTAGTCATTGAGGACAACAACTAACAATAAAGTTTAGTTGAGTATCAGCTGAACTTCAGGTACAACTATGATTTGCACCTGATTTCTAAAGCAGGTGTACAACAGCAAATCCTTGCAGTAGCTAAAGTGAACAGTGTGCTTTTGGAGTTAGTGTTCAGCTAAAACGGGCCTACACTACAGGCAATCTGAAAGCCCAGATCCCATCGTCCACCACTCCTGCTGCTGATTTAGCACAAATTCCACCCCACCTGCAATCTTTTCCAGCTTTTGTCATGGCAGGGGGCAATCAGGAGCATAATGTGAGCAGTGATAGCTTGAGAAAGGAGACAGCACTAGGGATACGGCACAAGTAAGAGGAATCAAGGTCTGGATGTGGACTTGAGAACTCTGGAGAAGGTGAACGCACCCAGAGCTCATCTCGGTGCAGGGCAGGCCGCAGAGGGCAGCACCACCCTGCGGGTTGAGGGTGCAGTTACCCAAACACAGCACAGGACTGCAGGGCTGCCCAGATGGGTATTTCTGATTGTGTTTGTACACCAGAAGACGCGCACGGATCAGAACGCGCTGCACCCCGCACGTACACAACTCGCTACAGTTTGATTTCGAGGCGCCTGACATGAAACGCCCCCATGCCCCCGTCCCGAGCGGCCGCGGGCACCGTGCCCGGCTCGGGAAGCCCGTGCCGTGCCAGGCCGGAGCGCGACATCCTCGCGGCCACACTGCTCGGGCGGCGAAAAGGAGCTGCAGCCGCGGTGGGACAAAACAAGCTTGGCAGCGGTGGGATTCGAACCCACGCCATCGAAATGACTGGAGCCTAAATCCAGCGCCTTAGACCACTCGGCCACGCTACCGCCTGGCTGCTCAGGCGCCCGCCAGGCCTCTTTCAGGGGGCGGCGCCGGCGCTCTCCCCACCCACCCGTACACACCGCCCACCCGTGCCCGCGATACCACAGCGGCTCCCGGCGCAAGCAGCCGGTGCGCCCCGTGGCCGGGAAGCGCAGCCGCGCAACAGGGCGCGGCCCCCCCGCTCTCCACCTGGGTCTCCAAGCCCGGGCTGCTGGGGGCATCGCCACCGCCCTTGGCCCGCCCCAGGCCCCGCCCCCGCTCCACGCGGCCGATAGGTGGCGCCGCTGCCGCGCGTCCGGCGCAGGCTGTACACGTGGCCTGGGCGCTGCCCGCGTGACCTGCGTGGGGAGGTAGGATCGTGGCTCTTCTTCGCTGTACGGTGCGGTTGGGCCGCGCGTTACCCGTGTTGTCTATGGCACGCACAGGCCACAGTGCCTCGGCAAAGGGCTGCCCCGTGGCCTGTTTATACAGCAGCGCTGGCGGAGCGCCTGCTTGTCCTCAGGACGGCTTTGCCCCGCTGCGCAGACCTGTCGCCCCGTGGGTGGCCGTGCCGTGGCCAGGCAGGGTCGAGGGCAGCCGTTACCGCAAGAGTGGGTCTGCACACATCTCCGTGGCAGGAAGAGGGTCCAACCACACCCAGTCCCACAAATGAGCCCCCTGCCTTCTCCCCCAGCTTCTCTCAGTGGGTACTGTAGCCTCCTGGCCCACCACCGCCGGAGCGCTGCCGCCCTCGCACCACAGCGTGCCTTCATCTGAATCACTCTCATCCAAAAGGGGAGGGCCCTTTTGGGGTGCGGCTCAGCATGGTGCTGCGAAGTCCAGTACCAAACGCAGCTGTAGGCACGGCTGCTCACGCTTCGCTCTCCGTCCTGCCGTGTTGAAGCCTTGCCTGCCCGTTGCTGCTGAGCTCACCACGGCGTAGGCAGGAGCTTGTCCTGTGAAGGAGCTGGGTTTGGCAACCAGAGCCAGATTCAAGCTGCCACTGGTGAGTAGAAAGATGAATTCCCTTATTCCGGAAGGCCTGCAGGAGGAATCTGTGTAATTACTGTGGACTGAGCTAAAAAACATCAGGGCTAAATGTTGTGTGATTACAATAATACATAGAAATTATGTCTGCCATTGCTTTTCTTCCCATAGGAAGTCCTGCACTGGTGCTCCAGGAAGTTCTATGCAGGTATATTGTATGCACCTACCACAGGGGGGTTTACAGATAATGAAATTTGCCGTGTAAGAAGGGACTGTCACAGGAGTATGTAGGTACAAATTGTCAAATAATTAGTTGACTTACAAGCAATTTTTCAGCTGGATTTTCAATGGAAGTTCAGTGTTGTCAGGGGCATGCTTTCCTCTTTCCTTTCAAAACCAACAGTTCCCTAGGACAACAATTTCGAAACAGAACCTCATTTAACACAAACATGCTGGAACTTTTCAAGCTTCAGTGCTCTTGGAAAATACGTATATGCATTGCTGAGCATACTAAATGAAAGAATGACATATTGCACTTGCAGGTCACCAATTTCCTAAGTTGCCATTTTTAATTTCTTTTTCAATTTTTTTCAGACAAAAAAATAACAGTGAATCAAACTCAAGCATTAAGGATATAATAGGTAACAGATAAACAGGAAACTAAAACTGGAAGATGCAGTGCATCTGGGCTCACATCTAATTTCAGTATTAGATGCTTGCAATATTAGATCATTTTAATATTAGATGAAACCTTTAGTATTTCATCCAACACTGTTTCATCATCACTGATTGTTCTTTTAACTAAATGTTATAGAGAAGCCCCAGGCTTAAACCTGAAAATGAGTACACCCTTACATCAGGGTGCCAAAGCTGGCTTATTTAAAAGCATGAAAAGTATGTAGCTTGAGATGGTATAACCTATGTTCCTAATTTAGCAGAACCCTCTCCATGAGGAAATACAGCATGATACAGTCATCCTTTTAATCCAAAACAGTGCTGTGTGTTTGCATGATTTTAAAGCCAGTTTCTCTCATGACTATTCGGTTGTGCTCATGTATCACATGTTAATCAGTAACCTAAGATAGCAGATGGTGATGTTTTGGTTTTTTTTTTAACCGTTATCAACACATTTTCATGCAGTGGGAGCCAGGCATCTGGCTTCCACCAGGCCTTCAGAATTCATTTGATGAGCTTGCCCTCTTCCCAGGCCCTGGGGTGCTGCTTTTCCCAAGGTGCTCAGCTGGGCTGCCCACAGAATGGAAAATGGAGAGACTCATATCCTGGTGTTGATGGGGCAAAAGCACTTAGTTTATCCACAAACATTGCAACTGTGTTTAACTGGAGCTTAACTCTGCAGGAATTTCAGGCTACCCAGAAATGTCCCTGTGGGAGGTGGCATTAAATGGGAGTTCACTCATGTCTCTGCTTTACAATCTCACACGAGGGCTCGCACCTTCAGCACAGTGCTGGGAATTGCTGCCAGAATTACAGACACCCTCCAGTCGCAGGCAGTGTTCCTGTGCAGATGTGCTGCTTTCTCCAGTCCCCCAGCTAAGATGATTTTATCTGTGTAAGTAATGGTGGTGGCAGGTGGGTGTTGCTGGCAGAGACTCAGAGCATCTGTTCTGGGTGGTTTTAATTAAACACTGGTAATCCTCTTCCTGAAGATGATCCCAGCACTGGCATTGCAGCAGCGTTTCTGTGCTGCCTCCCTCTTTGAAGCACAGGGGTTGTGCGTTCTTGTCTGTGATGCTGCAAGAGATCACTCGTCTGTCACAAAGGACATACTTGCATCGTCCAGTCTCTGTTTTGTAACCCCTGCTCAGGGTGGAAGGCACTAATGAGGGTTACTTACATGAGTAAGAGATTTAACTACAGTAAAAGTGGCAAACTTTTTCCAGGCTGACATAATACAGTTAAGCCGGAACCCATCTACATCCATTTCCATGTAACCCATGAAAGGATAAAGAGTTTTGCTTAAATTTTCCAGAGTCTAGCTTGAGGAAAAGCTAAACATGGGCATTTTCAACCCAGAAAGCCAGCATTTTAGGAAAAATGAGAATGTGGTCTTTTGAACTTGAAATTTGGTGCATGATTCTACCATTTCTCATGGGGAAACGGAGCACTGCAATGGAATTAAGGTGAAAAAGCCAACCTGAAACGCACAGAGCCCCCCCCCTCCCCCCCCCAGTCTCTATGGTCACTGCCCACGTCTGCTCCGCCTCCCCACAGGGCCGGTGCAGTGCAGTGCTCCGTTCTCGTGGGCGCCCCGGGCACGGGCAATTCCCCTTTGAGCTCCAAACCCGGTGGAAATAGAAATGAAAAGTAAAACTCGGACACGGCTCCTGCGGGCAGCTCTCTGGACACATGGCTTCGCGTGGCGTTCCACGTTCTGCTCCCTCTGCCCCGGGATTTCCCTCTCTTGCACACCAAACAGTGCTGATCGGGGGGGTTCGCCTCAAGTTTTAATCGATTTTCTCACAGGAAGAGTGCCTGGGAAGTCACGAGCGGCTCCGGACGCGCGGTTTCTGAGGTGAGGGGTGGCTCCGCTTCTCGCCTTGCTCCCCCTCACTGGGCGGCCCCTCTTCCTGCCTCTCCTCCCCTCACAGGGCGGCCCCGGTGCCCGCCTCCTTTCCTCTCCCTTCTGTTCCACGGGCTGGCTGCTCGCCCGCTGCCGAGAACCGGGCGGCGGCTGTAGCGGGAGCGCCCAGCACTGCCGGGGCGGTGAGTCCGGGCTGCGATCACCCGGTAGGTGCCTTCGCGGTGCGGGGCCGGCGCTGGCGGGGGTTCGGGCCCGCGGGAGCCGTCGCCAGGCTGCTCAGAGTGTGGAGGGAAAGGGCGAAATGTGCGGGTTTGATTACAGAAATGAACAACCTGGAGGTTACGGGCTGTAAAAGGCCGGCGGCCAAGCCCTGAGCTTGTGCAGTGCCCTAAAAATAGCCTGGTATATTTGTACTGGGCAACACTCCTGCGCTTACGCCTGGAGAGAGCAGTTTTATCCATGCATGTGTCCGGGACAGTGGAAAAACTCGGTGATAGTTAATTGTTCCGTGTGGAAATAACACGGCCTTTAATGGAAAAGGGAAGATTTTTTAAAGTTAAATTGAAAGTACATTTTCTCTACTTTGGTATTCTCGCATTTTGGCTGCCATCGATGTAGTATTTGTGTGTTTGGCAGAAGCGTGGACTTGATTGAGAAGGGTCGTTTCTGTGCTTTAAGTGCTCACAGCTCTAAAAGCCATTTGTGTGTTTGAAGCCTCAGTGTGTTTCCTCGCACAGGGTTTTGAGTCTCAATGCTTTGTGCTCCGAGCTGGTGCAGATGGACTCTCCCGTTTCTGTCATGAATTTTGCATCGCTGCTCTCCCAGCACTGGGGCTAAACGCAGTGTGTTATCCCAGCTGTGCTTGCAGGCAAACTGAATGTGATCTGTGCCATCATGCTTGCAGCAGTGACATGCTGGGAGGGAACTGAAGTAAAGGCTTCTCATTAGAAGATCTGTACTTGGTAACCCCAAGTTTGTGTGTCGAAGGAAGGCAGTGAGTTGAGACATCTCTGTGTTTTTAATCTTGTTTCTTATCGCAGTTTTTACCCTGACTCACTAAACCTGTTTTCTTGCCAGTGTGTGGAGCAGATGAGAACAGTTTACAAGAGTCAGTTTGGTGTTTGGAAACAACAAGCAGTTCTGTAACATGCTGTAGGACTTTTAACATTGTTAGTGGGGTTGTTATGGACCATGTAACATAGCTTTGTGTCTGTAGTTCATAAAGATTGTAACAATACTAGGATGCACAGCCCAAAGAGTTACTTAGGTTAAATTTTAGATCTGTATTTTAAAAGAATGTTAATCTGAAAAGCACTTTTTTGGAAGAAAAAACTGCCTGTTACAGGTATCCTGCTAGATGGCTTTAGCTGATGTGGTGGTCAACCAAAAGGGATGTAGTATTATACTGGGGAGAACTGGCTCATTCTTGCTTTAATGCTTCTGAAGAGACTCAGAGGGTAATGTCTGAGCTGAAACAGCTGCTAAGAAGTAGCTGGAAGTGCTCTGGTTGTCCCTTCTTTTGTTGGCTAGAGCATTCATATCACTTGGCTCTTAGGGATGAATTCAGGCAGGTTTCAATGCTGAGGCAGCTGTGGGGCCTTGCTCAAGGGTCCCACCAAACCCAGCATTTTTGTAGCAACAGACACCCTACAAGAAGAAAGACATGTTTTAGCAGTTCTGATGTGAATTTCCCCCTCTGTTTATCTATGTTTGCATTGGCAGTGTGCTGGGCAACATAGTGGGTTGTCCTTACAACTCACCTGCCCCTCCTGGTGGTGTGGTTGTTGGATATAAAGGCAAGAGAAAGAAAAATACTGGAAAACTCCCAAAATTGATGAAGACTTGAGCAGATTTAGTAAGTGACAGTATTTTAAAGTATCTTCATTTTTGATCACATAATACAAGGTTGATTAAAGAAAAAAAGGAATGAATTTTCAAAGTGGGTTGGAGAAGGTAGTTTGAATCACAGGTTGTATGTGATAATGCAGTACTGCAGGCTAGGTTCAGTGCAGTTCCTCTTTGCTGCCAAATCCTTGGAAAGCTGTAATAGATACTAAAAATTAAGAGATTAAAACATAGCAGCAATAGTAACAGGAATTCCTAGATGTTACAGCTTTATGCCATAATGCAAAAGCAGAGATTATAAGCCTTGGGATGCAGCTAGGGCTTTTTAATATTACTTTTATGAAATAAACTGTGAGGTTTAGCACAGTGTTTGTGTAGGTTAAAGTTTGGTTGTCAGATTCTGATTTAAAGAGCATGTTATGTGAGGAAGGTTTTTAGTAAAAACTCTTCCAAAGTAAACACAAGTCCTTTAAAAGAAGTATGGTTCCAAGAAAAACTGAGAGCTCTGTAATGATTAGCTTTACAAACGGATTTGTGTGGTGATGTTCCATTTACACAGCAAGTCAGAAATCATGAATGTTTGCAATCACTGCTGCCATAAATCTGCATTCCTCCTGCTGCTGCTTCTCAGAGTGCCTTGGACCTGTTGGATCTGCTTATGTGTGTGTGACTGCAGTAGTGGAAACAAGTACAGGATGGCAGTTGTGGTTAAGGAACTACAGTGTATCCTGGAGTTAGTCCCATACTTGAACATCATTTTACACCTGCTGTTTTTAAGTAGAAGTTAATGTTCTCAAGTACTTGTTAGACTCCAGTAAAATAATCACAGTAAAAATGGTAGTGCAGCTGAGAATCCTTTCCTCTTCCAGTTGTGCACTACTGCCTCTTTCCAGAATTAGCAGCTGGTGTGTGGTCTTTGCTAGAAGAGCTGATTATATGAATGCTCCAAAGCTGCTTCAGTGCAAAGTCAGATGAGTTGGCTCAGACTTCCTCCAGCAGTGGTTTACTGTAGCTGATGCTGCCTAATGTAGGAGTTCTGGCGTTACCTCTGTTACTTGCTGAGCTCTGGGAATGCTGTCTCTGTCAGAAAGGCAGTAACCAGCAGCATAATGTTGCTAGTGAAAGGTGCCATACATTAAGGCACTGTCTCTGTGGTGACTATCTTCTCAGTAGCTGTGGTGTAAGTCTGCAGCTGTGAATACTGCTCTAGGAGTGTATTTATGTGGTACTGTTCAATGGACAAAGAAGGTTCAGTATGCACTGGATTGAAGAATAACAGTGAAGCAAAGCTGAAAACCTTGTTTTATGGTTGTCTTTTTAGGCTAGTTGTGTGAAAATCTCAGATTTAACTGGTTGGCTGAGGTTGCTATAGAACTACGCAATTGATGGGACACTTTGAAGTTAAGTTACTTTAAATTGCACAGCCAGCATTAGGGCCAAATCTTGAAATTCCGCCTAATCCTGTTTTGTAGCTGCAGGTATCTTCAACATATGTAGACTTACATCTCTTCCAAGGGCTTTGATTGTTCCTACATCTCATTTTTCTAGCTTGTGAAACAGCTGATTCTTCCATTAGATGGATGTTGGAAAGAAGGGTAATATATAATACTGAGAACAAATTGTGGGATTGAGTGCGCCCTCAGCAAGTTTGCTGATGACACCAAGCTGTATGGTTCCATTGATACGCTGGAGGGAAGGAATGCCATCCAGAGGGACCTTGACACACTTGTGAGGTGGGCTGATGCCAACCTCATGAAGTTTAACCATGGCAAGTGCAAGGTCCTACACCTGGGTCGGAGCAATCCCAGACACAGCTACAGGCTGGGCAGAGAAGAGATTCAGAGCAGCCCTGCGGAGAAGGACTTGGGGGTGTTGGTTGGTGAGAAAATGAACATGAGCCAGCTTCAGTGTGTGCTTGCAGCCCAGAAAGCCAACTGTATCCTGGGATGCATCAAAAGGAACGTGACCAGCAGGTCAAAGGAGACAATTCTGCCCCTTCACTCTGCTCTTGTGAGACTTCACCTGGAGTATTGTGTGCGGTTCTGGTGTCCTCAACATAAAAAGGACATGGAACTGTTGGAACAAGTCCAGAGAAGGGCCACAAGGATGACAAGGGGACTGGAGCACCTCCCATATGAAGATTGGCTGAGCAAGTTGGGGCTGTTCAGCCTGGAGAAGAGAAGGCTGCATGGAGACCTCGTAGCAGCCTTCCAGTATCTTAAGGGGGCCTATAGGGATGCTGGGGATGGACTCTTCATTAGGGACTGTAGTGATAGGACAAGGGGTAATGGGTTAAAACTTAAACAGGGGAAGATTAGATTGGCTATAAGGAGGAAATTCTTTCCTGTTAGGGTGGTGAGGCACTGGAATAGGCTGCCCAGGGAGGTTGTGAATGCTCCATCCCTGGCAGTGTTCAAGACCAGGTTGTATGAAGCCTTGGTTGATATGGTTTAGTGTGAGGTGTCCCTGCCCATGGCAGGGGGTTGGAACTTGATGATCTTAAGGTCCTTTCCAACCCTAACTATTCTATGATTCTGTTAAATTAACAAATTAAGTGCAATATTCTGTAAGCTCAAATCTTTGCTTTTAGGGCTCCAGGACCAAAAGGATTTTAAGCCATAAGTTGTGTGAAACAAATCATGGTTTGCTGCTTTGTGTGGTCTATTTCTGCCCTCTAAATAAGAACAAAACAGGCAGACCTGACATCAGTACACTCACAGGACCCATCTGAACAGCCAAAATCCACTGTGGCAGACTTACCAGCAAGTATTTGTTTAAACTGGGCTAAATCAGCCTGAAGATTTGGATGATTACTTTGCATTCATCTAACCCCTTCCTGTTTTTCATGCAGCAGAGCAATATGAATAATCAAAACTAAAATGGAGAGAAAATATTTCCGTTAATTTGAGTGGGCCTAGAAGTTTGTTACTGTTTTCTGGTTGCTTCAAGTAAAACACCTGTAAGCTCTGATAGTGGTTTAAGAGCCATGGTGTGGCTTGTAAATCTGCTTTATTATTTTTAAGGAAAAGAAAATACAGTAATATCCAGCAGTAGCCCAGTCCTTTGTGTGTCTGCCCCTTTCCAGTCTTCCTGTGTGTGAGTCTACGCTGGCTTTTTGTTCTGATCAGAAAAGCACTTCTGAAGCAAGTCTGATCATCTCAGCTCATTGCACCTTGATTCATATTGAAAGCTGTCTCAGTGCTTGCAAACTGGAATCCTTGTGCATGAATCTTGACTGGAGAACACAGCGTAGCCACTGATAGTACCCACTTCCTGAGACCTGACTAGAGTTAGTCTGAAGTAAATCCCTAAGAGATGGATGGTGAGGGTATCAGCCTCAATACAGGTGTCCTCTGCAGACCTGCTCTCTGTTCACTGCAGTGCTTGTGGTGATGCCCACTACGTTCTTGTCCAGGACTTGGTTTCTCCTGGTGGTTTTAATGAATCAGGTTGTTCACTGCTGTCAGCTTGGTCGTAATCATATTTACTGATTGATGTCAGCATTGACTAAAAATGCAATGGGAAACAGCAGAGTGACATGGAAAGCTCTGAGCAGGATATTGTCATAGGGGAATCAGTTGTATGTATAGAAGAAACAATCAACAAAAGTATATGGCAGAAAGGTCATTTCACCTCGGTCTGTGTTCTCTTTAGTGTGGTCTGAGCTTTTGACGCAATTGGGTATTCAAGTCATTACAGAAAGTCATTAGATTCGACAAAGACAGGTGTTAGAGACTTCGTGAAATGACTCTGAAACCCAGAGATAGTGCAGTTAATGAAAATAGGATTTCAGAAAAGATGAACTATCAGCAATTAGAAGAATGTGTGTGTAGGGATGGGATACTGTTCTGTGCAGGTTTCTTTGCTCTTTGAAGCACCTGGTATCACATGAATCATGGACCTGCTCCACTGTGGCTGTTGTCATGGTCTTGACTGAGATAATTTTCTTCCTCCTGGCTGCTGCAGTGCTGTGGTTTTGGATTTAGTATGAGAATAATGTTGATAACAAACTGATATTTCGGTTGTTGCTAAGTACTAGAACATTTCTCAGTTTCCCATGCTCTGACAGTGAAGAGGTACATGAGAAGCTGGGACTGAGCACAGCCAAGACAATTGATGCAGACTAGCCAAAGGGGTATTCCAATACTCCATATTATAGAATGGCATACTCAGGATATCAACTGGAGGGCTGGCTGCAGGGTGACGAGTGGTAATTGCTGCTTGGGGACGGGCTGGAGATCAGTCAGTGGGTGGTGAGCAGTTGTACTGTGCATTGCCTGTCTGTCTTGGGTTTTATTCCTCTCTCTTTTTGTTGTCTCCCTTTCCATTACAATTATATTATTGTTTTCTTCCAATTATTAAACTGTTCTTATCTCGACCCATGGGTTTTACCTTTATTCTGATTCTCCTCCCATCCCACCATTGTTGGGGTGTGTGAGTAGCTGCGTGGTCCTTAGTTGCCAGCTGGAATTAAACCATGACACTGTTCATATTTGCCTTGATAGCTAGAATCCTGGTGGTGTGGAAAGGGAGCCTGAGCTACAGAGAAGCATTTCATGATTCACCTGTCTTTTTTTATAACACATACCTGTTGCAGCAGTTGGGCTGTGCAGTATCTGTACTCTGCCTCCCAAAAACTGGTGTCACTGATTTGGAAAAAACTATGGTAAAATGGGAGACTTTGCAGAGCTGCAATTTTGGTACCCATATGAAATGTACCATATTGTTCACTTCTAATGTTGGTTAATGTGTTAGAAGGCCTCAGTGAAATATTTACCGAGTGTCACCTTCTGAGCTTAGAAATAGCTGAGCAGATTTTAATGAAAATCCTTGACCTGTCTGCCTCACACTTGCGTTCACTTTCAGTTTGCTTAGTTTATTTTGGAGCTAGGACCCAGGAGAAGCCAAACCCTGCATATTCTGTTCTCTTAGGATCCAAGAAGCTACTACAAAGTTGAAATAACCAGTGAGAAAATCAAGCTTTCTATCCCCTTTCTAAATGAACTATTAACCAGGGAGAGTAAGTGCTTTGCTTGAAGTGAACACAGCTAATTTAAATCTCAGCAGTTGTGGAACAATTTTGTATGTTGTCTTAGTGATAACTCTTGGCTCATCTGGATATTAATTTATATGCAATGTCCTTGAAAAGACTTATCCTGAAAAAATCTGAAAACCTGACTGTGGTTTGAGTTAAAACCCCCTCAGGTTTCTAAGACCAGTGTTGTGAAACTCAGCATTTTAGGTAAGGAAGAATAAAAACATTCAGAGGAGGACGTGTTGCAAGCCAGAGGCAATAATAGGTGGTGTTTGCAGTCCTCAGATTTCATAGTTCTGTACTTGGTTATCTTCTTTTTCTCAATCGTGTAGCACATTAAAAAGTGAGTGCCTTCTGGATAGCCAAATTTAGCACTGAGGTGTTCAAAACAACATGTGGGAACTTGGGGATCGCTTTTATGGAGCCGTATGCAAATGATGTTTTTTCTGCCAACAGTTTTCTGACATCAGTTTTGTGCATCATTTGTTCTTTTAATAACAACCTTTTTGTTGTTTTTCTCCCACCTAGCTTCTTCCCTTCATTTGCATGTGCGTTGGAATGGTGGTTGTTTTAATCATTGCAGGAGTTAAACCGACGTCCCACAAACATGGCAGATGAGGACCTTATTTTTCGTATGGAAGGGATTGATAATGCCAGATCAACTACAGCCAACTCTGGGAATTATCTTGATGCTGATAGTGATGATGAAGACAGTTATTTTATCTGCCCAATAACTGATGATCCAGTTTCTAACAAGTCTGCCAGTATCAAAGTTGACAATTATTATAGCAACTTAGCAAAAACTGAACAATACAGTTCAAGCTCTTCTAGAAACTCATTTAGCTTTAAGGTAAGTGTTTGCTTCAGCTTTCGAGAAGGTTTTGGTTTTACTCAGTTGGCATGAGAGATTCTCTTAACTGCTTCATCTCTTGCAACTAACACTTTTCAATGAAAAAATGGTGTTTTTTCCAGACTTGCAGTTAACTCCATTAAGCCAATAGTCTGACACTGCCATTGAATTGCTTACTGCCCCTTTTAGTTCACTGGGAAGTCTTAATCTGCAAAGATAGCAGAACCCAGGTGAACAATTAACTGCCATTATGATCAAACCATTTAAAAAAGCAATACATTAATTGGGAGATTTGAAAGATTATACTTGTTGTAAGCCGAATTGGGGCCTGTCAGAAGATACTTTATTGCCTCTGCTTTCAAAATACATAATAATCCATAATATTTTTATTTGAACATATACAATTGTAATGGTAGATTTTTAGGTTATAGTCACTGCCCAGGGAGCTTTTAATAATGGGCATGAAGTGTCACACTGGCAGTAGTTTCTGACAGTGTACTCAAGCAGCAGCTGCCCTTTTTGAAATTAACAGTAATCAAAGCATTGCAGAGAGGTCAAAGGGGCTGTAGCTGGTGCTTCTGTGGCAGTGTCCTGTTCCACTTGGCACCATTTGCACAGATCAGGCCAGGCAATGGAGCCTCAAGGATGCAAATGACATTCACTCTATAGGTTAGATATTACAAATATGCACCCTTTGTGATAAAGGAGCATGTCTCTTAGATTTTGTCTAGACTAGGATTTAATGTGTTGTATTAACACATTTCTTTTTGTAAATATTAACATTTATTTAGTAGGTAGTGTAAAACCTTGGTCATGCCTAATGCATGCTTTATTCCTGGAAAGATACCAAAGGGTTTATTTCAGAACATACACCTGGAACAAGTCCAGAGGAGATCACAAAGATGCTCAGAGGGCTGGAGGACCTCTGCTATCAAGACAGGCTGAGAGAGGTGGGATTGTTCAGCCTGAAGAAGAGAAGGCTCCATGGAGACCTTAGGGCAGCTTCCAGTGGCTAAAGGGCCTGAGAAGAAAGCTTGGAGAGGGACTGTTACTGTTTACAAGGGCAGGTAGTGGTAGGACAAGGTTTTAAACTGAGAGTAGATTTAGATTAGATATTAGGAAGAAATTCTTCCCTGTGAGGGTGGTGAGTCGCTGGCACAGGTTGCCCAGAGAAGCTGTGGCTGCCCCATTCCTGGCAGTGTTTTCAGCCAGCTTGATGGGGACTGGGGCAACCTGGTCTAGTGGAAGGTGGTCCTGCCTGTGGCAGGGGGTTTTAACTGGATGATCTTTTAGGTCCCTTCCACCTCAAGCCATTCTATGATTCAGTCAGCTAGTATTAAGTAGCACATTAAAAGTGAATCTGCCCTGTCTACAGTAAGATTTTTGCCAAGGCCCTAAGGAAGGTGAAGAGTAAAAGTTTAGACATAGACAAGGGGACAGATTTTAGTATATCCTATGCTAAGCAAGTTAAGACCTGATAGGGAGCTTAGTCTTCATTTATATGTGTTTAAGCATGTACTAAACACTTGCCTTTGGGTTTGCAGTGTGAGTTCTGAGTCATGCGGCCTGAGGTAAAACTGATAAGGACTTAAGATATTGCAGTTATTTCCTCCTTCCTAAGATACCATGTTGTTTTTGCAGAATATATGTGCCCATGCTTTTATCTAGTTGGGCATTTTAGCTCCTGTCACAGGTAAGATGCATGGGGTTGAGATGAGGAGCAAGCAAGGCTCCATCTGCTGCTTAAGCTGCAGAAATGGTGACTTCCAACGCAGTGAAGCAGCCAGGACTGGTAACAACTTAAACCACCACAGTGTGACCTGATCAGTCTGCCTGTTAGACCCCAAAGCTAAATATGGACCACTGATAATGAGATGCAGACAGATACAAGAGTTGTTACTAATTCTGCCTCTGAGCAGGACTCAGTAATTAATTCATTCATAGGCAAGACCCTTTTAACATATTAAAATGAAAAAAGGATGTTTCAAATTAAAACATTTTCAACTTTCCTTGATAGGTTTGTTCCCAGATGTGAACAATCTATGAATATGTGAATATAAATTGAAGAGTGGCTTTTCAGTTGAAGAACTTTTCCTTATTTTGCTTTAATTAATGAAGAGAACATAGGTTCTTTGTCAATCATTTGTCTTACCACCTGTGTTTTCCTACTTTTATGTTTCTCATGCATCCTTTAGAATGACACACAGCATCGTTCTAAGCATGGCTCTGTGGTTGACCATAGTCGGGTAGGTTAAAAAGAAATGTGAACATGTATCTATCTAACAGATGCATTAAGGTTTTTTGGCTTGCTTTTCTTTTTATGTCCTTTTTTAGTTTGTTATTTTGTTGTCTGGGAGAACTGCTTGTCTCAGCCCATAAAAGTCATCAAATCAAAACTAAAAAAGGTATCTGTTAAATGAAATAATACTCATCTTTTGTTCTGTACCCTGAAAGATCACTTTTAAAGTGCGTATCTGTAGTTGCTCCTGGACAGTATTTCCTACTGTGGACAAAAATGAATGCAAGACATCTAATTAGTATGGCAGCCATATGCCTTACAGCAGGAGAAAATTGCACTGTTAGCCCGATGTCCATGAAGTCCATCTTCTGTTTGAAGATTAAAATACAGCTTTTGTACAAAGCACCTCACAAGATCAAAGAGAAGTAATTAATTTATTTAAATCATTCCCTAGCATGGACTCAGATCACCTTTGGAGAGGGACACTACTCAAGAATGATTTGACATAAATAATTGACCAAGCAATTCTACTTGTTTCTCTATTTCTTTCACATATGTTCAAGTATGGAAGTTCCCAAGTCCATACGAAATGTGAATCATCACATGATCTGAGGCAACTTCATTTTCTCATGGATCATATAGGAAATATTTCTCAGCATGTTTTGTTAAAACTTTATTGTAGTGTTGTATTCATTTTCTGGCTTTATTGTCAGAAAGGGGAACATTTAAATTGTTTGCAAGGTATGCAAAATTACAGCAGAAATAAAAATAAGTGAACAGTTTAAAAGTTCAGTTGCTTCAAAAACTTCCTTGATGTAATTGCTGACACCAGTTTATACTGTACTTTTTAAGTTTTGAATGAGATTTAAATAAAGATTGTTTCTGCATACTTAAAACTCAGAGGCAGTGATAAGACGTCAGAGCTCAGTATTTCTTTACTGGCAGAGGTGCAGAGTAGCCTTTTCTCCTGCTCACCTTTGCAAAAGACATTTGGCATATCACAGGATCATATCTCCTGCTCTCTTGGAGCAGTCCAATGTAAAAAGAGGAAGATCACGATGTTAACAGAAAAGGACCTAAATTGGCTGGTAGAGAAAGACTATTTATATTCCAGAAAACTACTTTGATTATTTACTGCTGACTTGGTAGACATTGAAATAGCTACTTGTCTGGAATTGCTATAATAACCCAATATTACAGCATTCTCATTTCTTGTTTCTTATGCTGAGCACAGTCTGGGGGCCTTGGGATTTACAGAACTTTGTCCATATTGTTCTGATGCTGATGGACATTCTATGCTTACACATATGCGTAACATACACTTCTACCCAACAGCATGTACTGTTAATTACAATAAGGTTAAAAATCAAACCAGCAAAAGTGAATTAATATCGTCTAGATGTACCTTATCACTGCTTGTAGTATATGTTAGAGATATTTGCAAATTATATTTGGTGTATACTAGATCAGATTCTCTTCACAGTAACTTTACTGCAGTGCAAATTTAACTGAAACCCAATGCTTTGGATTTCTGAACTGCTTCATTATACTTGAAGCTATAAAATGGGAGTGGTTTCTGTACCACTTGGTCCCCGAGTAGTGCTTTGGGGGCTCATGTGGTTGCACATCTCCGTAGCATTGGGATCCTGATGTGTTGTAGAAAATGTTTTTGTTGTGAGTTGCTGCTGATTATTAATAACATGCCAGTTTGTAACTTCTTCAGGAAGCCTGGAAACATGCTATTGAGAAAGCTAAGCACATGCCTGATCCGTGGGCAGAATTTCATCTTGAGGACATTGAGACAGAGCATGCCACTCGTTACAGGTCTGTGGGTCTTTCTGCTTTTAGTGCTGATGTTAAACAGAATGTGCTGGTTTATGCAAGGGCTGTGTTTGTGTAGTGCAGAATATGTGTAATTATGTGGCTGGAGAACTTGTGGTAATACTCAGAGTAAGTGCGTCTCAAGTGAATCTCCCAGGAAAACGTCGATACTGCACATCATAAAAAAAGAAACCTTACAGCAAACCGGTGTCACACGGTCTTACTCTCCTACCTAAGTAATATCTGATTTGCCACAATGTAGACAGGAAACAAGGCTGAGAAGTATTTTCTAGTTGATTTATTATTGCTGAAAACTTAGTCTAATAAGGAAATGAATCCCAATAAAAAGCAGCATACTTAGCTTAAATAGTTTAGAAAAAAACCCAACCTAACACTCTGTGCCTTTCCTAAAATAGCAGTTTCACTGTTGCCTGTCCATGCAGTATTGCTGCATGTGGCTGGAATTTAAGTTCTTATAAAGCCCAGAATAGCTCAGTATGGTGTACGTGCTGAAACTGAGTTTGGCCCTGAAACTATGCTTAGTGCTTTAGCACAGGCTTTGCCAAAACATTCACCCTGCTGACACAGGTTTCTGGTGGAAAGGGTAGGAGTTAGAGGCCAGTTAATTACCACTTAGTGTCAGTGTTTGGGAAGGCCTCCCTTCCAATCATATAACACTGTCACACAGTGCTCCTCTTCCCCATAGGCTGTATCTGTCCCTGGTCAGCCACACAGTCCTGAAATAGTTTGCATATTTTAAAATACAAATAAGTGATAATACTGGTTTCGGGCTACTCAAATAATCTATTAAAATGGCTCTGATATTATTTCATGTCTTTTGTCTGCTGCAAACAGGGGTGATACAGAATATATAAAGGGGGTATATGGGGTGTCTGCATGTGTGAAGTACTTGATACAGGTTGGGGGAATCAGTCTGGAAAGTCATTCTGGGGAGTCAACCGCTGTGACTCTCAATTTGGGTTTTACTGTGTGGGGAGAAACCACAGTCATACTCTTTGTATTATCATAGGGTTGTGCAGAGACTTACTCCTCCCTTGGTGCAGTGGTGGGCAGTTCTTGGGCCCAATGCTTTTGACAGCCACAGCTGGTGCTGAGTTCTGCTCACGTCTTCCACAGTCCTGCAGCAGATCCCCAGCCAGAACCAGGTTTATGCAAGCTTAGGGTTTGGGGGCACAACCTGTTCAATTTGTAGGGCTTGGTAAGGCTCTTTCTGTCCCCAGAGTACTGCTGAGGCATCACAGAGGAGATTTAACATCAAAGCAGATAAAGTCTAATTTGCAGTGTTGCAAAAGTTTAGCTTCTGTAGTGGAGTCTGTTCATTGTCAGTAGGGTTTGGTATCTTTTCAAAGAGCTATATGTATTTCTTCTTTTCCATACTAAGTAATGAGGGCAGGAGTGTGGTGGGAAGACTGGAAGTTTTTGTGTTGGAATGGCAGCAGCACTTTTTAGCAGCCAGATGGAGATAAAGAGGGATAGGCACTGAGGATGGGGGGATTTGGGTTCTCTCTGCATTTTTCTAAGAGGCACATCTCTTGATTTTGCAGATACAATGCGGTTACTGGGGACTGGGTTGAAGATGAAGTCCTCATCAAGATGGCTTCACAAGTAAGATCACACAGTCCTTCATATTTATTAGCAGTCAATTTGTCATTTCCTTCCTGTTTCTGAATGGTGGTAGTGAGATGTTTTCCTCATATAGAAGTTTTTAAGTCCTAATGTCATCCTTTCCTCCTACCTCTGTTCTTCCTTGGCTTAGCCATTATGTTTTGGTGTCCCAGCAGAGGACACTGAAACACTTTCTCCCCAGAGTAGGGTAGAACACAGAGTCAGCCCTTCCCTGTCAGCATCATGAGGCATTTGTTCCTTTCCCAGTCATCTCTCTTGCATTTCCTGCTGGCCTCATCTCGCTGCCTGACAATAGTCCTGCTATTTTGTGTGCATCCAGATAATTTCTGCTTTTAGGATGAAAACTGATTGAATTTTCAGTATGGGAGGGTAAAGGCTACTGGTTGTTTCCTAGTTAAATTGTGAAGCTGGTGGTCTGTTGGAGTCACCTCGGTACTGATGTAGGATCTGGCATCTACAGAGGTGATGCTCTTTTTGGCGCATCCTGTATGGAAGCCTAAATACAGAGAATGTGAGGTCTGCAAAGCTAGCTTCTCCAGGCAGGCACAGCAGAGCTGACTCCAAACTGGAGAGAGAATTTAAACAGCTTCTTCAAAGGACATATCATGTCTCTTCCATGAGGTAGTCTTTTCCCCAGATTCCTGCCTATGCTGTTAGTGGGGTTTCACTTTTCTTTGAGGAGTTAGATATTATATAGAGCTTGTTTTGAGAACTGCTTTCTACAGGATATAAAGTGGAAAACACAGTTGTGTGTCTTACTGGTTAGAAATTAACTCTGTGGAAATGCCAATGCTCTATTTGTGTTTTTTTCTCTAGCCTTTTGGTCGTGGAGCAATGCGGGAGTGTTTCAGAACGTAAGTACCTGCTGGCTTTATCTTTGTTGGTCTCTGCAGTATTTTCTTCTGTGGTGACTGGAATTTCATTGAGGTGTGGTGGAAACTGTAAAGTTTGCCTGCCCATTAGGTTTCTGAAAGGCATAGCTGATGGGTTCATTCCTGTTTGTGTGACTCCAGCAGCATCATAGGGAGTGGGCTTCAGAAAGCAGAACGTTCTTTTAAGGGAAGAACAAGCAAGCATGATGCAGCATCCACTGAGCTTGTTTGGGAAAGTCAAGCCGTTGCCTGTAGTGGAACTGTAGTTGGGACACCTAACATGCAGTCATATCCAATTCCAGCAAGTATAATCACCCTGAAAATTAACAATTAATAAATTTATGCTGTTTCCACAATCTCTTGGAGGCAATATACTCATAAAAGTACAGAAGCAGCTACTTCATTTCTGTGTTCCTGGTGTGCTAAAATATGTTTGAATTTGATATGAGGCCAGAGGTGTGTGCAGCCTGAAGGCTAACTTGTAGGCTTATAGTTAAGCAGAGAAAAGGGGAGGGAATAGTTGGATGGTGCAATCTCAACTTAGAATGCCTCCCTTGGTGAAGAAGGTTATCCCTCCAGAATTTACTTCAAGATCACGTGTTGCAGAGTAATCTTGTTCTGAGTAAGGCACAGCTTGAACTCTTAACAGTTATGCTCCCCAGAAGAGTAAAGTGTGGGGGGAAGGGAGGAGGAGCTTTTCTTTCCTCAGAGCATGTTAGCAAATATAGTTGCAGGCATGAACATTATATAGCTATAAATCAGTTCATGCTGGAAGAGTACCCTGCATTTCCAGGCTCTGGAAATTAATGTTTCCTGGACAACGTTCATGTGTGTGTTTAAGGTTGTTCCCCGTCTTTCCAGTTGCGGTATCCAGAGAAACTGCATTTCACTTCTGATTTCATGTCCAGAAAGAGAGAAACTCCTGAATGACAGAAACATGATGTTTATTACTTGAGCAAAAAAGAGGAAAAATAACCACCAGTCTTCCAGTTTGTCATTGTTTCAGTATCAGTTAGTGCTGGAGGCTCTGTTCTTGCAAAACCAGATAGATAACAGCAGTGAATCAAGTGTAGGAAGTAACAAATCTTAGTCTGCTGACATTGCTTTTAACTCTTGTTATTTACCAAATTCCCCTTTCTTGGTATCTTGAGTAGTGCCATAAACAAAAATTTTTCTTTGCAGCTTTGGCATAACCTTTTGTGCAAAGAAAGCAGAACTCGTATGTCAGCTTCCTGCTGCTGGCTTTTCCATAGCTCTCCATGGTGCTCTGATATTTCCCATCTGGAGCTCTTCTAAATTTTTGCAACTCTGCAAGTCTTTAGTCATGACAGCAACAGCATTAGCTGCACTTGGCTCAATGAACTTCAGAGAGTATTTGCTTTAGAAAGAGCACGTGAGCTGGCTTGTTTTATGCAGAGAACTGGAAAAATTTCACGTCCTCCCTTAAATTCTTTCCTCACTTGCTTGTTCCTTCTTTCCAGGGCCTCTGTTCTAGCGACTGCCCCATCCATGCTGGAGGACAGGCAATCTGAAGTTGCTTTGTCTTTATAGTGTCCCCTGTACTTCTCCACCAGCGTCTTGGGAGGGAGAGAGGAAAGGAAGGAGGGGAAGGGTGAGAGTTTGAGCGCTGTTACCAGCTTCTCAAAATGTAGTTTGCCATGGCACCAAGAGAACCATGGTTTGTTACTGAGCAGTGCATGAGAACTGCTTAGTAGCCAGACATGCCTTACTCTAGATACTCTTAATACTCCTCCTCCCCCTTCAGTTCTCCTTCTGGGAGCATGGGGGATAGTGAGTAGTCACCCCTGCTTGTTGAGAAGGCAGCAAGACTTCTCTTATCATAGAAGATATTTTTCTCCTCTAAGTTCATGTTTGAAAGGTCACTCCCCATTAATTTCTGCAGAAAATAATTGTTGGCACTAGAACAGGACATTGAGGTGGCACCAACCCTTTACACTCCGTGTTTGAGGGGAGCAGGGTGGGAAAGGACATGAGAAAAGGAGGAAATTCAGAGTAGAAGTAGCTGCAGTCAAACTGACCAGGCACTCTGGAACATCCCAGCCATTCAGATGGGATGTTGCTTTTCCCCTTGCTCCCTACCTGTGCTGCACTTTGCAGCTGGAATATCTGGTAAATGACTGAGGGCAATGCTGATTGGAGGGTCTGGCTTTGTCCAAGCAGGGAAAGACATGGGAAAGAATGAATTAAAACTCTGTGGTTTCCTTTCACCAACAATTGATTTGTCTTTCAGGAAAAAGCTGTCTAACTTCTTACACACGCAGAACTGGAAAGGTGCCTATAACTATGTTGCCAAGCAATACATAGAGAGTGTGGGCAGGGATGTGTATTTTGAGGATGTCCGACTTCAGATGGAAGCAAAACTCTGGGGAGAAGAGTACAACCGGCACAAGCCACCAAAACAGGTACATTCAAAGATCTTGCTAAGCAAAAGGTACAGTCTTGCTCTCCTGTTAAATTAGTTTTCAAGTGAATTTAGAGGGAATTACTTGTTTGCGTTCCATTAAATGTAATTGTTTAGACAGATTCTTCTGCCCTACTGTGTTTTCCATTAAATGATAGCTGATTTTTAATGAAGTAAATACAGAAATTGCTTTTTATTTCCAGGATTGGGGGCTGTGTGTTTGTGAATGTATGACTATTCTCAGCTGTTGACTGAAGAATCAGATAAAATGGTGCTTGTATTGCTCTTTTAGATATTTGCCCAGCTGCTTTTGAGATAACCAGAGATGTCACAGAATTTATTGCCAGCAGCAGTCTTGGCAAGCATTTAACTGTTAGTGCTCCAAGAATGTAGATGTTTAAATCTTGTAAACCTATATAAGCACCTAAAGTAGCATTGATTTTTAAGAAGACCTGGAAACCTGAATGAATGAAGCCATTCAAATACAGATTTCTGAGGAGTGATCAGAAATTTTACAAAAAATGAAGATACTGTGGCTTTGATTCCTTCAGGTGTCTCGGTAACAATATGAGCACATTGTATTAAGTGCAAAGCATGAAGATGTATGAAACTCTCATGTGGGTGAAATGTCAGACTAGGCTCACTGGATCTAGAGAAATTCCCGTCCTCTGTGCTAGGAATGTGCATGAACACATAGGATTCAGGGAGAGGTGGTTCTGTTGCTTCATTGGCTGTATTTCTGGTCCTGGAGTCCGTGCTAAACATTATGTACAGCCAACATAGCTTTGTCCTTTTCCATGGTGATAGGCTGGATAGCTGCTGGTCGAAGCTGCCATTGCATCCTGGACAAAAGCATCTCCAGCAGAAATTAGCTTGTTAAAAATCAAGAAACTAAAGTGCAGGGATGAAGGACTGTAACTGCCACTCCCATACTCACTCTTAGTTGAGTATGTCCATGGTGTGTATCAATCAAGTGTCAAGTCCCTTTAATCCACAGCTGGTACTGACTGTCTGAATGTAACTATGACTTAAAGTAAGTGGAAAAGGCAGCTTGAAGGGTGCTGAGCATGCACTGTGGTATCTTGGTACCTGCTTTTGGCTCTGCCACTGATGGAGTGTGGCATGTAACAAGATGCTTGGGTCAAGAAGAATTCCTCAGTATCGGGGCCTTAACAACTAAATAGCCAAAATGAGCGTTTTTGTGAAGTATGTTTATTGCCTCTCATATGAGGTTTAGCTAGTAACTATCAATCTCGTAACAGCAAGGTGAGGTACAGAGTAGAGTGTACAGAGAGGACTCTAGAAATCTAGAAGTTTTAAATGCCATATTGGAAAAGATGTAAACAAAACGAGAGTTGTGATGCTTTCTCCTTTAGGAATGTGTCTGGGACAGGAAGGAGGTGAGGCAGGATACAGCAATAGCTGAATGATAGATGTCTTCAGTCCATCTCTGAAAAGGGATTTATTGAAGTTGTGCAGTAGTTACTATATGTTCTACTCTCTTGGCATAGACTTTTTGCAGGACACTCTTAAAGTACCCACAAAAATAAAATAGAAAGCCAACCTTACTAAGCGTTTTTGAGAAGGATGTGTGGCAGAACTTCTGCAGAGCTGTTTTGTAGTGACTTCTTTCTGATTTATGGAATCCCTCCAATAACCCTAAGCAGCACATGACTCTTCCCCACCCCCTTGATAAACAGACAGATCTTTGCAATTGTTCAACTTCTTTCACTGGGAAAGTTTTCACAGCTGGCGGATTCACACACACTTTGATCTGAACACGGTATTCTATTACTCATTGTTTATCTTTTTTCCCTCCCCAGGTGGATATAGTACAGATGTGTATTATTGAAATGAAGAACAGACCTGGAAAGCCTCTTTTTCACCTGGAACATTACATTGAGGGCAAATACATAAAATACAACTCAAATTCTGGATTTGTGCGAGACGACAATATTCGTCTTACCCCACAAGTAAGGCTTTGTTTAACGCTTGCCATAGAGTCTGCTACAGGGAATTTTTTGGCTCCATCTAGAGGTCTTGCCTTGCTGCCAGGGAAGGAAACTGCAGGCTTGCCAGTACAATGCCAAATTATTTTCTCTTTTTGCAGTATGTCTGCCCCTTATTTGGGGCCTGCTCTTTCAAGTGGCAAGTGCTGCTTCATTGCATTTCAGTGTCTGTTGATTTTAGTAGAGTTGAACATGGATAACACTCTGGAAACATTAAGTGCTTTGACTCTACTTCTAATTGCAGGAATCAAGGTATTTCAAACTCTTCAAATTAAGGCAGGGAGAGAGACCTGCCATGTACTATGTACTAAATAGTCTTCTGGTGCCTCATGTAATATACAAAAGGAGGTGGCAGATATCCAACTTGTATAAATAAATAAACTAGTCCATTTGCGCACAGAATCTGTTTTGGGTGGTTTTTTTCAGCTGCAATCTCTGAATAGGTGAATCTGAGATTACATATAGAAATAAAAGTACAGATTTCAAGTGTTTCTTGGATCTCATAAAAGAGCTTTACTGGCAAATGAATGCAAAGTGGTCACCATAGCAGAAGAGTGTTTTACTGGGGCTTGAGGGGTATTTGTTGTGATGCTTAACGTAAGCAGAGGGTTTATGTTCTGGCCTGTCTTTTGTACACTGAATCAGTGCTATGCTTTCCCAGGTTGGGAACAAAATGTTCCATGGGACTTGCTGCAGTTAAAATGTTTGTCTATCACCACCAGTCACCTCCTCCAGTCTTGGCAGCGCTTTTTTGGAGGCCTTCCCAGAAGATTCCTAATGTCTCAGCTTTGCGCCAAAGAGAAGGGCTTTTTATACCTGATTCTTGAAATGCTGCACTTAAAGAGTACAAATGTGGATTTCATTATCTGACACACAAATGTGGAGCCAGATCAGCTGTTCAGGGGACCTCTGAGAGGGCATAGTAAGGGAAGGAGAATATGCGGGGATGCACGATTTTTTGGTTTTGTTTGTTGGTGCTTTGTTGTTTGTTGGGGTTTTTTCCTCTCAAAATGTGGCAGAGCTTTGCTTGTTGGCAGAAGGAAGCAGAATGCCAGGGCTGCAGAGCTTGGAGATCCACAGGCACAGCCAGGAATTTTATGCAGAAGATATTCTGCGGCTTGCTTCAGAGCCTACTATTGTTCACTCTGCCAGGCAGCTCCCCACTTAAGGTGAAGACTGTAGCAGAAAACAGAATCTCAGGAAGGAAGAATACAGTGATCTCCTCTCCCTTGCATGTTTCCCCTGCTGCTTTTCACCCTAACTCTCTTAGCCCATCTCCAAGTGGGCACAGGTTGGAGAAGCAATTTACTACATGCTTTTAATCTCATTGCTTGCATTATGATGTTTATACCAGTTATATTTCACTAATACAGTTACCAGACCTCTTTGCCCATTTGTAAGTGGTCAATAGGTGTTGCTGTTTTCAGTAGATCAAAGGAGAGTTTTCTCAGGTGTCTTCTATGGTTCTTCCCAGGCCTTTAGTCACTTCACCTTTGAGCGCTCGGGACACCAACTCATTATTGTTGACATCCAGGGCGTTGGAGATCTTTACACGGACCCTCAGATCCATACAGAGAGTGGTACAGATTTTGGGGACGGCAACCTAGGTAAAATCAATAATCCTGTTTCACATGCTCATGGATGCTTATTTTCCTAGCTGTCTGCTCAGTAGCCACCACATGGCTGAGTGAGCAGGCACATTTCTGAGGGTCTTGCAAACAGCTGGGGAAAGTCTGTTGTAAGGAGTGCCTGAACAGGGTAGCTGTCATGCAAGGGCAGATTTAAAATAAGAGTTGATCTTTGCTCATGTCTCTTGGCCTACTCTTAAGCAAAACAAGTAATTACATTAACTACCTTCCTGCAATGTGAGAGTATTAATCATGGCCTTTAATTTTGTGGAGAGATATGCATATTTTTAAAGCTGAGGTGTCCATACAGGAAGTTGTTCGTAGGAAATAGCAAGTTTTATAAGCAGAATCTAATTTAGATACCTTTTTCAATGATGCACCCAAATTAAGTTTTTTTTATACCATCATAGAATCATAGAATGGTTAGAGTTGGAAAGAACCTTAAGATCATCTAGTTCCAGCTCCCCTGCCAGGGGCAGGGACGCCTCGCACTATACCATGTTGCCCAAGACACTGTCCAGCCTGGCCTTGAACGCTGCCAGGGATGGAACATTCACCACTTCTTTGGGCAACCTGTTCCAGTGCCTCACCACCCTTTGTCCTGTGCATACATGGCTTTTGAAGATATTGCAAACTTCTTTTAACCCTCTTCAGAGAGAATGAAAAGTTCTTACAGGTGTTAAAATAAAATGGAAGTATGTTGAGCTGTGTGCTACAAAGCACTTTCTTTCTCTTTTGACTTTTTAGAAAATGCTTTGGGACTTCTAGCTTTTAAATAAGTGAACTGTTGTATAAACTTTAAATAAACCCTTTCTTCTCTTCTGTTTCTTTTCAATGCTGTAGGTGTTCGAGGTATGGCCTTGTTCTTCCATTCTCATTCCTGCAACAAGATTTGCAAAAGTATGGGGCTTGCACCATTTGATCTTTCATCCAAAGAGAAAGATGCCTTGGATTGTAATAGAAAATTGCTTGTAAGTGCTTGAAGCAAAAAGTGTAGCTAAGCAATATAAGTGGTTTATTCTGACATTAAAAACACTGTAGATAAAACTGAAATGTGCTATTTGCATGGCAGATAAAATCATGTGAATCACTAATATTGCAGTTTAAAGCTGATTTATCCATAGTTGTCTCTGAATTAACGCTGTAGTTTTAATTAATAGGGAACCTTATAACACGTAATTTAGGACCAAGTATATCTTTGAATGCAGAAATCATTAGAAAGTTTGGTATCTTGCAAACCTAATTTGGAGAGAACAGAAAGAAAAGAACTGCTCATCTTCAAATGATCTTGGTTTCAACTGGTATTAGTGGGAGTGGGACTTGATGAAATAATTTGAATGACATTCAGTCCTAAACAGAACTCTCTCTAACTGTAACAATGCCAGGACTTGGTATTTTGTTAGGGTGTAGAACTTGTCAAAGCAAATAGTTACATATAAATGTACGTATTTATACACCCTCTTTTGTAGAGGACTCCTAATAAGCATTCACATTGTCTTACGTAGCATGCTTAGAATACAGAGAAGCACCATTCATGGGATTTTTCTTGTTAATTTGCCAAGGAATCCGCTCAAACAATTCTCCGTGGCACAGAGGAAAAATGTGGCAGCAGCCGGGTGAGAACACTCTCTGGTAGCCGACCCCCTCTGCTCTTCCGCCTGTCTGAGAACTCTGGAGATGAAAGCATGAGCGATGTAGCATTTGACTCTCTGCCCTGCTCTCCTTCCTCAGCAACCCCT
This sequence comes from Neopsephotus bourkii, assembly GCF_033783945.1. Lineage (NCBI taxonomy): Eukaryota > Metazoa > Chordata > Aves > Psittaciformes > Psittacidae > Neopsephotus > Neopsephotus bourkii. The sequence continues at coordinate 1,501,877 of NW_026900643.1, forward strand.
CACAGCCAAAAGATGGACATGCTTTGTGAGTAAGCCTCATATATAATTTCCTTGGGGTGGTCCTGACATATGACAGTGACTTGTTTTGTTTTATTGGTTTTAAACACAACAACATGTGGTATCTAGTCTGGAATACTTGTCTCTGGCATTCCTCTTGGAGCAGAAATAAAACCAAAAGTACTTTCGTGTAGATAATTAATGCACAGATGCTTCTATGCAAAGACTGTGGTAAAATGATAGTGTTCAGTTTTCTCCTCAAGCATGTTATCCTTACAGTAAGAAACAAATATTTTTCTTTCTAGGTTGGCCTGTGTTCAATGAAGTAGATAACCTTGTTCACAAAGACTATGATCAGCTTGATAACCAAAGGGTGAGTATCTGTCCAACAGAGAATGAAATTGCAGTTCCTCAATGAAGGTGTCTTTAAAGAACTGCCTGAAGACTTTGTTCAGTTAGAGCACATAAAGGCACTCTGCTGGTTTTCAATGCTGCAGCTCACGTTATCTGCATTTGCTCTTTCTAGTAAAGGCAGAACATGTTATTTTAAAATAGTACTCATTATTTTTTTTTTCCCTCCAGGTATTTATTTACATCTGATGTATTTTGACAGATAATTAAAATGTCTGTTCCCCTGCCAGTGTGTTGTGTTTTTGGCACTTGTGCCAAAGCTAAACAGAATCCCCACTGATCAGGTCTCCGCAAATACTGGTACTGTGGGATATTAAAGAACCTCACTAAGGAGACTGCAATAAGTTTGCAATGGGAATTTTCCAACACTAGAGCCTTAGTACCAGGGACTTTCAGTTACTGTTTTATCTTTTAACTGGCTGCCACTGAAGACTGAAATCTATATGAAGTGGAATCTTGATTTGATAAAGTACGTGAGTCCTGGATTTTTTTGTGTGATTCTAAGAACACAGAATTGGCAGTACCTTCGGGACTATGAAGTCCTGTTCTGTCTGTCAGAGGTAGGGCACCATACAATCATCCAGTATATCTTTCCAACATATTGAACCAGCAGTAGGTTTTCTCTGGGAAATGTCAAGCTGAGATCCTTACAAAGGGTAATGTTAATGCTGTGATGTTTTGTTCTGTTCTTCTGTAGGATTGTGAAAATGGTGGAGACAGTGGATATCCCAGTGAAAAGAGAAGTGAGCTAGAAGATCTGGATCATAGAGAGAGGGTAAGAACCTGGGTTTAGCAGAGCTGAGCCTGTTCATACTTGAATTGTTTCCATAGAAGAATCTTATCTTTTATTCCTTCTTGATCTAAACTTTGTAGAAAAACAAAACAATTTGTAAAGAAATTCCCACATGTTGTGGGATTACTTATCTGGAGAATGTTAGTAATACTTTAACAAGAAAAAGACCATTTGTGATAAGGAGACGTTCCATTTGATTGCATATTGTTGTGGGTTTTTTTAAGTGTTCTGTATTGCATTTGAGAAATGTAGCCAGCTGCTCGTCATATGGAATCCATAAATATGTTCTGTATTCAGACTCTTCTACGCTCTCTACTTTCTGTGACTTTATATGGCTTGAGATATTACAGAACTTAATGTTGCTGTCAGTTAATAACATGCAACTTTAGAATTCCTGTGGGTTAACGGTTACTCCTTTAAAATACAGACTTTTAAGTAAATGCTTTTTTGACCTGAAGATCTTGACCACATCTTTAATTAGAAGATAGAAAAGAGAATGCTGCTTCCAAAGATACCACTCCATTTGTCACCTTTGAAGCAGGAAGGTATTTGTCATGGGATACCCAGTTTCCAGAATTGAAAAGTGGGTGTACCGTATGCACACCATTTCCGTATGCTTCTTTATATGTTGTGGTATTATATCACTGAGAGAAAAAGATTCAGTGGAAGCTATTTTGGTCATTGTCAATATAAATTTTGCTGGCTAGGAACAGTCTAGAGGGGTGAGTGGCACACATCAGTTGCTGCAAATAAAACAATGCAAATCTTTACATTAATGTAGGGCCATTCAAACAACAACCGAAGACATGAATCTGATGAAGACAGTTTGGGAAGCTCTGCAAGGGTAAATAATGCAGAAATACTCATAGACTTTAAGTTTGTCACTGTGCTTGTCCTTTTCTCCACTGCCATGTGACTTCACATCACTAATTCAGATACCATTTTTCTTTCCTTTTCGTCTACATAATGTTTATTAATATTAACTTACCACTCTGTGTTGTTTCCTTTTGTTGTTTTGTTTTTTATTTTCCATTTAAAGAAGTATCATTACAAACCATTTGTCATCTCTGTAACTGATCCCTGGCATAAATTAGTGATTATGCATAGATTTATCACTTAAAAAAAATAATTACAGTTCGGGGGGGGGTGATTTCTGCCTACCTAGATTATATTTCCTTTCTGCACTTTATTTTTGGAACTGTATCCCATATGTGGTTGGGTGATTGTTTAAAAGCATGCAGTGTTTTGAAATACAGTAGAGAGAGCTACTGTTATGTATTTCTAACTCAGCTAGGGAAAACCAGGCCTTCTTGTGTGTTTTACAAAGTAACAGCTTCTGTGATAGTTAGTTTCTGTGGCTATAAACTTAAATAACTCTATTAAATCCTATGGGTTTAAATGTTTTGTGCATGAATAAAACTCAGTGTTTGCAGTATGACTGGTTTGGGTGTTTGTTTTTGTAAGTACCTTTTTTTCTTATTCAGAACTTAAAGATCGTGCTTTGCTTCACTGCTGTGATTTATGGGAGATGATTGATGTAGAGATTAGAAACAGAGGGCTTTACTCTGTTTATTTAATGAAGAATAGTAACCATTTTTTCAGCTACTAACATGACTTTTGAAAGCCATGTCTTCAATTAGAGTATTTACTAGTAAGTAATAACATTAATGGTAGCTTTGACTTCTGGATGGTAATCCATTTGAATAGCATGGAAATTTTAATTATAAGTAAAATAACAGTATATTCCTATTTCAGATCAGTGTGGAGAAACTGAATCTGTACAACTCTAGAAGAGTCCACATCCACAGACCATCCTGTGTTGCCCAAGAAATTCAGAGGCTCAATGCACTAGAACTTGAAAAGAAAATTGGGAAGTCCATCCTTGGGAAGGTGGGATGGGTCTAGTAATTTTCTTTCCAACTGGAAAGAGGTATCTTGTATATATTACTTATGTGGAGGTGTTGCCCTGCATGAGTTATTTGTGCAGGTGAAAGCAAATAACATGTCTGTAGCTTTCTGTCACCTAATCATATTTTTATAAGGGACATCTAAGCCTAGGAACCCATGAATTCCATCTGCTTTTGGACATACAACATCTGGGTTCCTTTGGGAAAGACCCTGCTATTGGTTCTTCTGCCTTTCCCAAGGCATCACGCAGAGAAGATACACTGGGCAGATATGATGTGCATGACCCACATATCTTGCAAATAGGCAGGATTGGGCTTCTGAAAAATGGCAGCATGGACCAACTATTTTTTTTTTTTTTTTTTTTACTCTAGACTATCCCAGAAAATGTAAATGTGAATTAAGTTTGAGTTTATATATGGACTTAAGCACACACTCAAAGCACACAGTGTAGATCTTCGTGAACATTGTGAGAGCCTCAGATGTTCTCGGACCTTTTGGTTTGAGAAGAAACCTGTCTTTCCTTAAGGAGAAAAGATAAAAAAACCCTCAAAATCCTATAGTATGTTTGGAATAAAATCCTTCCCCTGTGACAATAATTACTTCAGTGGTATGAGGATATTTTCCTGGATAACCTTGATTTTTTTATATTTTTTTTTCTTATGCTTCAGGTCAATTCTTTTCTTGTGGTGGCCATTGCCGTACATAAAGCCTGTGACCTATATTCACTGCCATTTGCCCTGCTTGCTGTTGTGTTAGGCAGTTGCAGGCTGGGTGCCTTTAACTATGACTCCCTCTGAAAGGTCCCCAAGTCCCAAGGATATATGCTGGGCCATGCTCCTGAGATCTGGTGTTCTGGTGTGGCAACCTGCTGGTATGCTGTTTAGGGCACTACTCTTGGTAGTCAGGTTTATAAAGCTGCATGTGTCTAAACTTACAGAACTGGAGAGGCAGCTGCACTGCATGTAATCATCACTTTTTGCCTGTTTAATCTGTTCAGGCATAAATCAGGATCCAATCCTGTGTTATCAGACTAGTCCTCTGCTTAATCAGAGGTACATGATTAGGTTTAAGTAGTCACCTTGGAGAAGTATTTTTGTGCCTAAGTGTGGGCATAGGGCTCCTGAAGAATCGGGTCTATACTTAGTACTTGTGTCTCCTTCACAATTGTGTTCTAGGTTCATTTGGCCATGGTTCGCTATCATGAAGCTGGGCGTTTCTGTGAGAAAGATAAGGAATGGGATCAGGAGTCAGCCCTGTTTCACCTGGAGCATGCTGCAGACTGTGGGGAGCTGGAAGCCATTGTTGGGTTAGGACTCATGTGCGCTCAGCTGCCACATCACATTCTTTCTGAGGTCACTCTTGAGGTAAACAGAAGGATCAAAGAAAATGCCAAAATGTAGAATTGTGGTCCATTGTAGAAATACTATAACAATAGGAGGAAATAGAGACAAAATAATAACCACAGTTAGGTATTTTGTAGCCTCTTCAGAGAAAATAGATGATGTTGTAATTAAAGACTTGGGCAAAGCAGCAAAAAAATGCTGCCTGTTTCTGCTTTTGCCAGCAGATTACTGTATACCTTTCGGAAGTTTCTGAAGTGATCTTTACTATTCAGCTTCAGTTTCTTTTGGCTGGGCCTCTTTCTCAGACATACTAAATACTTACAGCCATTACTGACGTGGAGAAACTTAGAAACGTGCATTTTAAAGGTTTTGTTTGTTCTACTAGGACACAAAGGAAAACAGGAATAAAGGATTTGAGTACTTGCTGAGAGCAGCAGAAGCTGGAGACCGACCTTCCATGATTCTGGTAGCAAGAGCATATGATACAGGTGTAAATCTTGGTTCAGACAGGTACTGTGCATGACTGAGTAACTTGGTGGAAACTCCACTGAGGGGGGAGGGCAATCAGAGAAGCACTTGCTGTGTGTCTTTCATTCACATAAATAACTGTTATGTCAAAAGTAATGCTATGAAGTAGTGTGTTGGAGTTACTTCAAACTTGAATTACCCAGGTGTGAATAATACTGAACAAACTTGAAAATCCTGGGATCAGTGGAAAAAACACAAACACAGGCGTTCTTTTGGAGATGTAGTACCCTAAAAGTAAGTTAAAAGTGTGTATAACTGCCATGTGTCCTCCTTCATGATTTTTTGAAACCACTTTTTTTGCTGTGAAAGAAGCTGTGGGACAGGAGAAATAGGTGCAGCCTTAAAGTGACTATAGATAAGCCGCAGTCAGATGAATGAAGTATCTGTCGTAGTTGGAGTCTTTCACTGCTGCTTGTAATAGAAGTAGGAATGGAAATCTCAGAGGAACGTGGTCTTAATGCTGAGGATGTTACTTTTAATTAAGGATGATCCTAAGTTTTAAGAAGTTTGAAAATGCTTTTACATCATTAAGTCACTTGATTTGCCCAGCACTCCTACCTTGACAGGAGCAGTATTGTGACTCAGAACTAGATCGTGACTTGCTGAAAGGCTATGCAGTATGTTGGTTTGATAATTTATTTTGTTCTAGCATTTTAGGTGAGTTTCTAAAACTGAACATGTATTAATTTTGTTAAGTACCAAATATACCAGGTGATGATAATGATTTTCCTGTTTTTGCAGTGTAACACATCTTTGTTATTTACATGAGAGTGTTCTGGTTTGCACAACAGTGAAACTCTTAGCAGTGGTGAAATTTAAAATGACATTAAACTTCCCACCGAAATGCACTGAGCGTTCTCAGTTGCTGCTTTTAAAATATTTATGAAACAAGACTCTCTGCAACTTCGGATTATTTCTAAATCAGTTATCTTCACAAATACAAATGCCAGACCAAACCCATACAACTAGTAAGGAAGCTCAGACAAGCAAGGCACTTTGGTCTGACACTTTCTTCTCTGTAATTACTGCATAAAGTGGCCCCAGCCTAGTTTTGATATAGTGAGCTCATGCTGCTGTGCAGTTAGTGAACCTGCTTGAAAATATTTGTGTTCTTTGAGAGCTTTAAGGCTCAGAGAAGCTAGTGCAAAACTAGCACTGACTCTCCAGTGCAAAATACATTTGTTTCCTACTGTACCCATCTTCAAAATGTGTTTTTAACTTCAGAGTACAGGATTGGAAGGAGGCACTGTACTGGTACAATGCTGCACTGAACATGACTGACTATGATGAGGGAGGTGAATATGATGGCACTCAGGATGAGCCCCGGTATCTGCTCCTGGCCAGGGAAGCAGAGATGTTAATGACAGGAGGGTTTCACCTGAATAAGGATCCACAGAGATCAGGTGAGGTCCTGTTTTGTTTCTGTACTCAGTAATCTTGCTTTTTGTTCCCTTTTCCCCCAGCATGTACCCCAAAAATACATTAACTGTTTCAGCTGTTAGAAAACATATTGAGGATCAATATCCTCAGATGTGTGGCTGAAGCTGTAATGATGCTGGGTTATGCAAGGCTGGAAAGAGATCTTGCCGATGATAGTAGTAGGCGGTGCCAGGTCCAGACCTGTGACACACTGAGTCACTAGCAAGCAACCTTCACTCTATGTCAGGCCACTGAACTGCAGGTTGCTGCTTGTATTTTGAGTTACACCCGTGACTCCCAGGCCCCACACAGCATCGGCGTAGTTGTGTAATCTGCGTGTCATGTATCTAAGCCCTAGAGTCATCTTGGGGGATCCTACAGGCCAGTTGTATTTCCAGACCTTCCAAATACATTGAAGAGCCATCAGCAGCCACTCATATAAGAAAGGCCAGATTTCCAGCTAATGTAACTCTACTGACGCTATTAAAATAGATCCATACATCAAACCCTTTAGTTTGACTTCAATTTCTGGTTTTGTCCTTTAATTGCTTCAGCATAAAGAGATGTTATTTCTTTACCCTGTCAACACAGCTGATACTATTTCCTCTTCTAGGTGAGCTGTACACTGAAGCAGCAGAAGCAGCAATGGAAGCCATGAAAGGCAAACTGGCAAATCAGTACTACCAAAAAGCAGAAGAGGCTTGGGCGATGATGGAAGAATAACACCACAATTAAGCAGTTCTTGTATATAATTATTTTATAGACTTGCTGCATTTGCAACTAAAAAGATGTATTTTTATGTGGTGTTACCAGTTTCTTTTTTGGTATTTTAGTTTTCTAATTTTTATTTTTGAGAGGGAAAATCCAACTGTAAGGAGTATATACAGTGCCATAGCGTACCTGGTGTTTGAAAGCTGTAATACAGGCACACTTGACCTTTTGTATTTTTTTAGCTTTTAGAACTGAGGGGCCTGATTGTTTTGTTTAGGTTTCACACGTCATTTTTACACAGCAAATGCTCAGTATGTTTACATTTTTCTTCTACTCCTCACACACAGAAAAAAAAAACATTTTCCTAAATTCTCAACATTTCTTCTTCATTTTTGGTGTCTCTCACTAAATTTGCATGTGAGTGTAAATTTTCAATTTAAGCATGCAACTACTCATTTTAATAAGTAGTCCCACTCTTTTCCACTGACGTTGTGGGCACTTCTGTTACTCTTTTGAAATGAATTCCAGGTAGAATCCTTACTGTGTGGGGAGGGGCAGGGAAGGTGCTTCTGATTGGTAGTGAGGATATTCAGGGTAGAATATGTTTTATTCACTACCCACATTGCATTTTTTACAATCAGAAAATGGCTGATGCTCCTGATGAGGTGACGCTCATCATTTACCTTTCTCTTTTTCACATTTTGCACCAAATAATAACCTAGTTACATAAAATTCTGATGATCTTCTGTGATATTTGTCCAATGATGTAAAGTACCAAGATCTGCAATATATGGATAACTTGAAGTTATGTTTACAGTGACATCTCAATTCTCAGTGAAGCTAGATCATCTCAATTAAAGTGGAAATATACCTTCCAGCATTTCCAGAGGGAGTTTTGAAAAGGTTAGAGGCTGTTGATTTACCTCTTTTTATGTATAGAAAATAATTTGTTTCAAATAGCTTTTAAATAGTGTTTTATCTGTGAATGGTTTCAAATGCCAGTTAGAGAAAATTGCTGGTTAAAAAGAAAAAGCAGTATTATCCCCACACACTTGATTTTCTGTGTCCTGTTTGCATAACCCTAATCAGTAATGGGAGGACAAATAAATGGTGGTAATTGAATTATTGTTTATAGAGATAAATTTCTTCCAAATCCAGTGTTTTATTCTAAAGCTGTTGTCCCATCTGCACAGTTAGTACCGAAGGTGTTCTATTTCTTGGTCATGGTTTACACTCATTTTGCAGGAGATTAAGATGGAAGCTTCTCGGCCTTACAGCCTCCTGACAGTGTAAATTGATATGAATAAGGAGCAGCCCCTCTGAAGTGCTGAATGACCAGTAATGCTCATCAGCCTCACTTAGCCAAGCTTTTAAAAGCATGCTTAAGCTAAGCAGGGTGCTAGATGATGCAGTTGATTTCATTGGGATTTCTTGCATGCATAGCCAAGTAATATTAATTTCTTGTAAAATGTAGAAACCATTGGAGGAACAGAAATCAGTTTGTCCTTTCCTACGCGAGTGCCTGTCATTGGGCTCCAAAGTTGCACTCCCCATTTACTCTCTCTGTCAAACAGATCATAGAATCATAGAATGGTCTCAGTCAGAAGGGACATTAGAGATCATCTAGTTACAAACCCCTGCCACCAGCCAGGCCACCTTCCTTTGGACACCTTTGGACTTGATGATCTTAAAGGTCTTTTCCAATCAAATCAATTCTGTGATTCCACCAGACCAGGTTGCTCCAAGCCCCATCCAACTTGGCCTTGAACTGCCAGGGATGGGGCAGGCACAGCTTTTCTGGGAACTTGTGCCAGTGCCTCACCACCCTCATAGTAAAAAACTTCTTCCTAATGTCTAATCTAAATCTAGCATCTTCCAGTTTAAATCTTCCATTCCCCCAAGTCCTATCACTACGTGCCCTTGTAAAAAGTCCCTCTCTCTATTTCTCATATCTTGAATTGTCATTTAAACAATATTTAAGCATGATGTTAATGTCTGAAAGAGGCTATATCCTGGTGGTAAGTGAGATGGGAAGAGCTGAATCCTTTCTAGGAGAGAAGAAGTTATCCTTGGATGTTGGACTTCTGGGTGGATGCTGTAACCCCTGCCAGTTGCAGCTATGAGTAGCCTTGCAACACATGGCCACATTTTCTTGCATATGGTCTTTCTATTTTGGTTTTGTTTTATATTTAAAGGTGAAAATCTCCACCCATTAATGGAGGAATGTTTAACTTCTGGATCTCAATTTGGCTTAGATTTTTTGACCTAATAAGTTGAAATAGAACCTCAGTTTGTAGGATCTCAGGTCAGATGGATGTTCTAAGTGCCTAGCTAAAGTTCTGCTTTAGGTGCCTAAAGCCTCTTTTGGATGTGGCCTTTTTGCTCTTCAGCTTGTAACATGAAAATACCAGCTCTTAATGAAAGGTGAAGGTGCCATTTCCCTCTGAAGACAGCTGAATAGTCAGTGATTTGTGCAGAACTGATACAGTGTAGACATTATAAAAAAATTCAGACAGATCTGTTTTCCTCATGAGGTGTTGCTGGCAAGTCTTTGAGATATTGCTTGAGAAGGAAGCATGTGTAACAGCAACAACCACCATGTAGAGAACAGGGGAGATTGAGTATGCCCATCCAAAATGTGTGCATAAAGGGCATAGAATGTAATTATTTGCACTTTTTTATGTAGTTTAATTTGCTAAATTCAGTAGTTGCTGACAGCTGTCTGTAGATCTGGTATGTAAATGTGGACACAGCTCAGTGGAAAGATTATGATGATTAATTCTTTGTGGCAAATACATTTTTAGTGATTCAGACTACCTTCTGCCCTAAAGTGGTATCATATTTTTCAGCTGTACAATAAACAGAATTGACAGATAATTTGCAAATAGAAAATGTTTACAGAAATATGCACAACTTCTGTGACATTCTTTAGAAGAGAAAAACTATATATTTGACAGGCTCCTGGAATGATATTGCTATAATGCTTTACTTTTAATCTATTCACAATGAATAAATAAAAATCTTGTATTTTTAAAAAAGGTGAAAATAAATCTGGGGCTCAGCCTGCCGGAACTTACCTGGGTTCAGTGTTTCCAGATGGCAGTGGAAATAACTGCCTGGGTAAGGAAAGGGAGATGGAAGCCTTTGTTTGTATGTCAGACATGCAAATACCAAATCACCTGCATCACTTAGTCCTCTCATTGACTTTGGTTTCATTCTGGCTGGTCAATAAAGCTGTTCTTTTTGTCACTTTTCTCAGTAGAGTTTTAGTTACTGCATGCAGGGGGTCGGTTTTGTGTTTTCCTTTATAATCTGCCTAAATTCAACCTTACTATTGCAAGCTTCCAGAAACCCTCTGTGGAGTTTTAATTTTTTCATCTCTGATTTCATTTGCTTTTAACAGTCAAAAGTAACTAACTGGAGGCAATAACTAGATGTGTACCTGAAAAAATCTGTTTTCCTCAAGAAAACTTAAGTGGTTGATGTGCTGTTTTATTTGCATTCAATTACACATGCATGTCTGTAAGTGATATGGCAGATATAAGGACTGAAGCGTTCATTTGCAGGACTGCTGTAGAGGCATCCTTGTGCCTTCAGTCTTTCTTTGGACCTGCTAAAAGACTAGAAATACCTGGCCTCTTAACGATTTAAGGTGGGGGAGCTTTTGTCACAGCTACAGTATCTGATATCCTGCTGTTATCTTCATTGTGATCTATTCCCCTTTCTGTTCAAGAATAAACTTGTCTGTCTGATACTGGCCCTTTTAAGCTGTTAAAAATCGAGCTCTTAATGTTGCTTTTTTATTGCTTTATTTAGACAGGTATAATTTCTTGTATAGATTAAACAATGTGAAACTGTTCTGTAGCACAGGCACTTTGAAATAGGAGAATCTCCTAACAAAAAAAGGGCCTCCTTACTCTAGCGTCACTAAGGTGAAAAATGGTGACATTTGGTACTTTTCTTTAGCTATATCTGCTATAACTGGGAGATGGAGTGTTTGGGAAGTGTAACAAAGGAAGTGGAATGACATCCATCAGACAGCATAGGGACAGCCAGAACTTACAGCTCATAAAGTGATATTGCCTGTTTTGTCATTATTGGTTTATGGGACTGATTCGAATCTCTCTTGCCCACAGGTATGCTTTCACTTCTGAGAGCAGAATGACTGCTGACAGACACAGGTGTAGTTTAGGTAGGCGAAATCATCAGGCTTTCTCATCTTAATTTTAAAAGGGAGGATTTCACTGGAACCTCAGATTGGATTCAGGGCCAGTGCTGCTGGTGGTGAGTCAGGCTGTGAGCAGGTTTAAGTTCCAGGCATCTCCCATGTGCCTCCTACTACTGGGGACCTGAACACCTTATGGGAACAGCTCATGGGTTTGTAACCATCAGGCCTGGTTCTTGGTCTGGACCCAGTTGATACAGATGTTGGCGCCTTGCTGTTCTCTGGCTAACTCCTGTGCCAGAGAAGCAATACATTGAGGCTGATAGAAGTTCACTCTGTTTTTAATTTGGAAAAGGTCCTGTAATTATCTTACTTTGCACTGATAAAATGAGAACTCTGGTGACCCAACTGCCAGCCCCAAGGGGCAGACTGTGCTCTTACCCCTGTAAGTGCCACTCATGGCTGACTTGAATAATCTCGGGTGCACAGGCTTCCTCCAGCAGTGAGGAGAAGCGTCTCTGTGGCCAGGCACAAACATTTCCGGGACAGAGGCTGAGTGCATCCGTGGATGGCACCCATCACTTCTCTGGGAGGGTGTTGGTACTTCTCACTGCCTGGGCAAAAGGACCTGTGAGGCTGAGCAGCCTTTGTAATAAGAAAAGCACTTTTAAGATGTGTGCCATGCAGCTTCTCACGTGCATAATCTCCCTCCCATCGAAAGTGCAGTGCTGCAGATGGTACCCTATGTCCACGCTGCCTGGACAAGAGCTTAAAGACTGCTTAATCAGACTCTTTCCTGACCTTTTCTGTCTGAACAGAAATTTGTTGTGTGAAGCCAATTGGGGTCTGCTCCTCCCAAACCTCTCCTGCTTTTCTGCAGCCAGGGCTGTGAGAGGAGTCAGTTCCCTCTGTTCTTAGAAAACCCTGCATTCTTCTGAAAAGGCAGTGAACTGGGAGTGTGAAGCTGCATCAGAGCTGAAGAAGGATCCCCTTCACACGTGTGTGTGTGTGCTGTTATTTATCAGTGCTTTTGTAGGTGGTGAATGAAATTTTTATCAAGACTGTGCAAAGTTGCAGCCTCTTAAAATGTTGAAGGTGCTGAGGCCCTGGCACAGGTTGCCCAGGGAAGCTGTGCCTGCCCCATCACTGGCAGCGTGCAAGGCCTGGTTGGAAGGGGCTTGGAGCACCCTGGTCTAGTGGAAGGTGTCCCTGCCCATGGCAGAGGGTTGGAACTTCTTTGAGGTCCCTGCCACCACAAACCAGGCTATAGTTCTGTGCTTTGTGACCTCAGCTGCCTGGTGCCCCTTGGGAGTCTCTGTCTGCATTTTGTCTGAAAGTCCGATAAGTTTTCTTGAGGAATAAAAAGTTACCGTCTTGGTTTAAACCACGGCACCAGCCCAGCCTGGCCTCGAACACTGCGAGGGATGTGTTCCACTCCCCTTTTCATAACAGCTGTACTGACTGCTGCTGCTACAGCAGCCTGCTGTGCTGGGCCCTGTGCTGCAAATAAAACACCACCACGTCAATGGTGACGTCTGCTGATTTTTGCCTCTGCTAATTCAGCGAGTTGTAACTTTGCAGAAAAAAAAAATAAATACATCGGGTTTAGTATTTGTTCAGGCGTTCAGAGGGGGTGCCCAGGCGGTGCCCGCACGTACCGCAAACGCTGCGCCCTGGCATCCACGTGGCAGTGGGGCGGTCGGATCGGCCCCGGCCCAGCCCTGCCCTCAGCCGCGCCGCATCCCCGGTTCCCAGCGGGGCGCTGCCCCCTCCCAGCCCGTTCCCGATCGCAGCGCACCGCTGCAGTTACACCTGGTTGTAGACAGGGGTTGAAGTACCCTCCGTGTTTTAGTTTTGAGGTGGAAGCCGTGTGCGGCAAAAACTGCTGCTTCGGTTGTCCTCCTGAGCGGGAAAAGGCTTTGTTGGAGTATAACTGGTGGCGAAAAAATGCGTGATGTGGTGGTAGCGTGGCCGAGCGGTCTAAGGCGCTGGATTAAGGCTCCAGTCTCTTCGGGGGCGTGGGTTCGAATCCCACCGCTGCCAGCGGATCTTTTTCTATTTGCCGCCAGATTTAGCGCCCCCTGGCGGCCGCGCCGCCCGTGAGAGCATTGTGGGTAGGAGGAGGGCCGCGTCCCCACGTGCCGGCCGGAGTGACGCCAACATGGCTGCTGCCTGAGCGCTGCCTGCCGCGCCGCGCACCGCCACCGGGGAGCCGGCGCCCCGCTGCCTCTGCCGGCCCAACGCTAGGTAGGCGGCTGCGGCGCCGGTTTTGCGCCAACCCTGGGGCACGCGAGCCACGGGGACCCTGAGGGGGGTGAAGGGGGAGGAGCGTGGCCTGGGTTGAGGTGGGCTTTACTTGCCCGGAGTGGGCTGTGGAGAGCGGACTCTCTGAGGGCTTGGCACCGCGGCGAGTACCGGCGGCATGGTGCCACCTCAGTGCGGGAGGGACCCTCACAGGAGCCGGCGCCGGGTGGAGCCGCCGTGGCGGGGCTCCTGAGGGAGGCGGGCGGGGGTCCGGTCCCAGGCCGCCGCTCGTCGACTCCCCTCACTGTCCGAATCTCCCGGGGCTGTGGAGCGGCGGCACCGGTCGCGCCGGGGGCGGTCCCCCCGAGACCGGCAGTTCTGCGCCTGTCGCCTTGGAAGGGCGCAGCTCACATCTCAAAAAATGCAGCTGAGCATCAGCTCTGCGGAGCTGGTAGCGCTGCCCTGCTGTGCCGGGGGTCCTTTTCCTCACCCCGTGCTCGGTGCGCGTTTGGGCAGCCGGCCGTGCTCTCCCTCCCTGCGCTCCCCCTTCTGCTGCCGGGTGGGGGGGCGGCGGGCCCGCAGGTTGGCAGAAATGAAGAAGCCGCGGTCGGCGGGAGCGCTGAGGTGCGCGGGGCCGCAGACGTGGAGGGAAGATGGGGCTTGGCACCGCGGAAGGGGCTGCCCCTGCGAGAGTTACCACGCAGCAGTGAGCAGCTTAAATCCCTGCCCCTGGCAGAACAGGCCTGGCACTTGGGTACATAAACGCTGAGGTGTTAAAGAGAGGTTCATGCTTAATGCACAATGTCAAATCCTGAAGATATGTTCAGCGACTTCCCCTCCAAAGAAAGGTCCTGGTGCAGAGGAGCCCTCGTGGGGTTCACTACCAGAAGATGACTGTGCAAAGCTGCTTGCAGATAAGCAGAGCAGGGAGAGAGCTAAGCAAAAGTTAGGTCAAAATGGTAATTATCATCAGTGTTTGGAAGGTGCTTCAGCTTTTTTTGCAGCTTCCATTTTACGGTATGCCATGGGCCACCTTGGGCTAGAGGATTGCTGCTAGGGCCGGGCTGTAGAAGCCTACAGAAGAAAGGCCAGGTGCCAGAGGAAATGACGGTAGTGATTCAGGAGATGGCACTTTTCCTACTTCGCTGGTTCATTATCTGTACTTTAGGGCACTGATGCAGCAGGAGTTCCTGGCCTTTCCTGCACTGCATAATTATACACAATGACTGTTTCAAGTTTCAGTGTTGGGACTTTGGGGGTCCATTATTACTGACAAATTCGGGTCATGCTGAGACCTGAATTTGCTGGAGCATTTATTTGCAAGCCTGGCTAAACATATGTGTGTGTCAGCAGACATGCAGATTGGCAATTTTCCTTCTTACAGTTGTATTAAAGTCTGTGGTAGTAAACATTTAAAAAGACAGCTCTAGTACTCAGATGCCCTTCTGAGCTCCAACTTAGAGGTAGGATTCAGTTGCTGCATCACTGATGTTTGCAGTTCTTTAACCACAATATTTTTCTTTATTGGTTCTCAATTGATGATGTTGCAGGCAGCTAATAAGTGGTTTCATTGGTCCTATAGTTGGTCACATTGCAGGAGAAAGATTTGCCTTCCTGCAACCAGTTCTAAATTATGATGATTCGTACTAATAAGTTGCAGTCTATTTTGATTTGCACCTTAAAGGAAAGTCCCTTTTAAAAGAAAACAGTTATGCCAGAGGGAAATTTAAAACTGATGATAACTGTATTTGCTATCTTCTAGTGTTTAATTCTGTTCTGTCAATTTTATGGTATTATGTATGACAAATGTAGAAATGAACTCCACCATGTACATACATATACACTATAGATGTAGAAAGCTTCATTCTGATTCAGAAGATTCCTTCATGTTGCATGGATATTACAAATATTGCTGGGACACACTCCTTCCTATTTATAGAGCTGTCATTGTCAGGCTCCAATAAAAGGAGCTGTAGTCATTCTTTATCCTTGCATGAATAAGAAAAAATGTAATCTCTGTAATGCAACATTTTCCTTGAGTACTGACAGCTGCATTCATAAAGATTTTGTCTGTAATTGTTGAAGCAGATGACAGACCAGAGACCAGGCCCTTCAGGCTGTTTCCCTTTCTCTCCTTAGCCCAGGAAATCTTTATTTCTATTCTGGAAAGTGGAATAGCTTTCTCAGGAGAGAGGAAAAGCTAGCACATGTTCGGCACAGGCTGTCCAGAAGGGAAGGGTGGTTCCCAGTCCCCTCAAGGGGGGTGAGGAAGGAGGGTTTGGACCCAAGTCTCCCACCTTCTGGTGTTCACGTGTTCTCACACATCTTGGGCATCCTCCAGTCATCAGCTTTGTTCTGAATGAAAACTGCAGTTGTTCCACTTCACGCGGTGCTGTCGAGCTGGCTTTACAGGAGCCTGCTGTACAAGGCCACCCAGGGGATATGAGCAGAGCAAGCAAAATTGGAACTGGCAGATCTAATTTCTTCAAGGCAACTTACTCGTGCATGTATTTCTGGGAAGAACTGAGTGCCTGACTGCAGGAAACGCTGATCTCTGTCAGGTATCACATACAGTTGTACAATAACTGCCTCAGTCTGTGCTTAAGACACTGGCTTTTTACTGTGAAGGTTTTGCATTTCTACAGAATTATTTCAAATGTGAGTCTGAAGTATTATGAAGGGGTAAATTCCCAAATACAGATGTATGGTGGGAAGAGCCAGGGATATGCTGTGCATAAAGAAATGGAAAATTCCAGTTCTGTATTGGGAGGGAGGGGTGCTTTTTTGGTAGTGGAAAACCTGTAAGTGAAAAATATGGAATCATATTTCCAGGCGAAGTGGCAAAAGCAATGTAAATAAACCAGAGGTGTTGCCTGAATGGAAATCTGCCCATGTAGTGATGTTGATAACACTCATACCCAGAATATCTATTCAGCCTCTCTGAAAGGTTTCTTAGATAACTGCATGTATATTAACATCATGTTTTGAAAAGCCTGAAGGTCTGTTGAAATATCCTGAGCTGCTCAGACTGTGGTGGCTTGTGTATTTCAATAAAAAACCCACCACCATCTTGCATGTAACATGGATGCTGGCTGCTTTCTTTCCCAGCTTCTCTGTTGCCAGCTCATCCTGGATGCTGCCTCTTTCTCTATGGGAGGTTCAGCAAAGAAGCAAGCTGTCATTGAGAGTAGAAGGCAGTGAGGGGAGGTTCCTCAACATAGATCTCGTTTCTTTGCCTGATTCTTTGTTGCTAAAACTTTCCTTGATCGGTTTGTGAGAGGTCTTAATTTTTGTATGGCTAACTCGACCAGTACTGGCTGAGTAACAGTGTCTTAAATAATCTGAACTGATTTACATTGTTGCAATGGCATCCCAAATAATTTGTAGATAGTTTTGTTAGATTTCAGCAGGGGAAAACTATTGTTGCTTTAGCTGAAGGATCATTTTTTATTCAGAGACCTGAACCAGATATGACACTGACCTCATCACTGGATTGAACATGAAGACTCTTCGCTCTAGAGCACCCAGTACCCAATTAATATAAGAGTCTTATTTTCTTTGGAGTTGGTTTAGTTATGAAGTAAAATCTGTTGTTCTGATGATCTCAGAGGACTTCAGGAGAGGCTGAGGAGCATATTTCAGAGCAGTGTGGTCTGAAGCGTGGTAGGTCAGGAGACAAGGCTGCAACATGACAGGTAGATGAAATCAAGGTCAGTGTATTTACAGATAGGAGTATTGTTTGGTCCCAAGCACAGGGTTCGCACAGGTTTTTTTCTTCTCTCACCTCTAAGTGGGAGCTTTCTCTGTTATCTTCTTTCAGGGATTTTTCCTGAGGAGGGAATCTACTGACCTGTGTGCCACTGTCCATAAGGACAGTGGCAACTCCAGTGGCAGTTTCAGAGCTCATACATGCTGACTGACCAGCCAATGCACTTGTAGATGTGCTGGCTGGAAAATCACCTGCTGCCGGTGTGTTACAGTTATGCAGTACATAAAAGATAAACTTTCTGCAGGTATAAAAGGCTCGTCTTTCCTTCTGTAGAACACTGATTTAGTGGTTTCTTTCATACAGAACAGGCTTTCAGAAAAGTTACATGAACTTACCTATTTTTGAGACACTTGTTTCTTAAATTTGGTGGCAGTCCAGATTGTGAAGTATTAGGGACCTGATCATTCAAACACATACATTCCCTCAAAACCCAGACTGAATACGTTGCCACTGAAAGGAACCAAGTTAACAAATACTCTAGGCATGTAGTACATGGCACAGATGTATTGACTCGTATGACATTTCTGTTTTCTTTCAGGTTGTGCCAAGGAATAAGCCAAGAAAAAGCTTTTTGTATCTTAGCATGGCAAATAAAGAAGATGATCCAGTTATACAAGAGGTAAAAGTGCTATGTGGCAGCAGTGCTTGTACAGGAGGTGCTTTTTCTTTGTTATTCCTGGTGTTCTTACATTGCTGAAACAATGTGTCATCTGCGTCAGTGGTTATCTTGCAACCCATGGCTTGCTCTGTGCAAGGAAATACGTTGTGTGGGCCAAGTATATGGCCCATGGTATCTGTTTTGCCAAAATAGCGGTATATATGTTGACAGATCCAGCTTAGGTTTTTCACCCTTCATAATCATTCCATGTCAGAAGAGGAAAACAGGTGGGGAACTTGCTTCTACCACTGTGTTTCCCATGACTCTATTGTATTCTCTGAGGGCTGTAAAAGATCAGAATGACTTTGATGAGTTAATACTGTTAAATATGAAGCTGTTTCATGCCTTCTGTTAAAATAAGCAGTTGTGTTCTGATTCTGGACTAATGTAAAGGAATTCTGTGCCCCAAAGGACGGTCACAGTCTTCTGTTCACTTTTATGTCTGAATTTACATACCAAAAGTGCAAGGAAGGAAAAAAGCCATGAGGAGCAGGAATTGTCAGGAGTGTATCTAAAGGTATCTAAGATGGCAGCTTCCATATGTGAATATTCATGAAACATCCATGGATTTTTCTGTGCTGGTGGAAAAATGCTAATACTGAATCAGATTTGGGTAGTGGTTGTCTTTTGTCCTGATTTAGAAAGATTTTATGACAAAATACTAGTACTGAAGTTACTCTTCAGACGTACTGCCAAAGAGAGAACTTCATCATTCTATAATTGTGATAACAGATTCCCTTCAGCCCCTTGGAAAAAACATTTTCCTCTTTCATTTCAGATTTCTTTGCCATGTTTCCTTAGAGAGGCACAACACAGCTAAAGGCACTGTCTGCTGCTTCCTCATAGTGGGGATTTTTTTATTTTTAAAAAGCCAACTGCAGAATTCCATGTTGAAATCGGCAGAGAGAAGACCTTTCACAAGAGAGTCATAAATGTGTTTTATGTTAGAGTTTGTAATGAAAAGCCAGTAGTTAAAACTGTCAGCACTTGAGCTCCAGGGATGGTACTTTTATCAATTACAGCTGGCATCTGATGAAAGTTGTTTGGTTTGCTTTTTAGATTGACGTTTTCCTGGCCAGAAGTCTGCTGGAGAAACTGTATCTGTTTCAGGTATTTCAGTTAACTTGTGCGCAGTGATACTTTGTTTAAAATAAATTTAAACAAACATCAGTAACTTTCCTTACTGCTTCAGCCTGCCAAGATCTTTGATATAAGCAAGCCTGTTTGGGTGTCAGTCAGTTTTGAAATCATAGAATCATAGAATAGTTAGGGTTGGAAAGGACCTTAAGATCATCAAGTTCGAGCCCCCCCGCCATGGGCAGGGACACCTCACGCTAAACCATCTCACCCTAGGCCTTGTCCAACCTGGTCTTGAACACTGCAAGGGATGGAGCATTCACAACCTCCCTGGGCAACCTATTCCAGTGCCTCACCACCCTAACAGGAAAAAATTTCCTCCTTATAGCCAATCTAAACTTCCCCTGTTTAAGTTTTAACCCATTACCCCTTGTCCTATCACTACAGTCCCTAATGAAGAGTCCATCCCCAGCATCCCTATAGGCCCCCTTCAGATACTGGAAGGCTGCTATGAGGTCTCCATGCAGCCTTCTCTTCTCCAGGCTGAACAGCCCCAACTTTCTCAGCCGATCTTCATATGAGAGGTGCTCCAGTCCCCTGATCATTCTTGTGGCCCTCCTCTGGACTTGTTCGGACAGTTCCACGTCCTTTTTATGTTGAGGACACCAGAACTGCACACAATACTCCAGGTGAGGTCTCACAAGAGCAGAGTAAAGGGGCAGGATCGTCTCCTTCGACCTGCTGGTCACGTTCCTTTTGATGCAGCCCAGGATACGGTTGGCTTTCTGGGCTGCAAGCGCACACTGAAGCCGGCTCATGTTCACTTTCTCATCGACCAGCACCCCCAAGCCCTTCTCCGCAGGGCTGCTCTGAATCTCTTCTCTGCCCAACCTGTAGCTGTGCCTGGGAGTGCTCTGACCCAGGTGTAGGACCTTGCACTTGTTGTGGTTAAACTTCATGAGGTTGGCATCAGCCCACCTCACAAGCGTGTCAAGGTTGCTCTGGATGGCATTCCTTCCGTCCAGCGTATTAACCAAACCACACAGCTTGGTGTCATCGGCAAACTTGCTGAGGGCGCACTCAATCCTACTGTCCATGTCAGCGACGAAGAGGTTAAACAAGACCGGTCCCAACACCGATCCCTGAGGGACACCGCTCGTTGCTGGTCTCCACCTGGACATTCAGCCATTAAAATACTTAGTATTAAATCATTTCCAAGACAGAAGTTGTCATTTATGGCACAGGCTTGTCATTAATTTGCTCCCTTTAACCACCCTAGGGGAGTGCTTTTAGTAGATGATGTCTTTTTATCATGGTCTGGGTAAATCTGCAGTCTGTCAGCCATCTTCTGTCATCACTGATTTTTGCCATCTTTACTAAACATGTTTCTTTAGGACTGGCCCTATTTAGAACGTCATCAGTATTCATAAATTAGTGTGAGACATCAGAAGATTCCCCTTATGCTGTGGAGATAAAATCAACTAGTGGTTAAGTAGAAGATGGAAATGTGTTAGGAAGGTAGAGCTCTGTTTTCCATTCTGCCACTTAATTTCTCTAATAATTTTATCCTTGTGATTCGCTTTTCACATCTGCAAAATGAGAAGTATGTTGAAGCTGTTGGATGAAATGTTCAGCATAAACCAGTGATGCCCACTGGCAAGCCCAGTGCCTCCTGTCCAGATCCTCTGCATGGCATGTGCCAGCAGAAGCAGACACATTGGACCAGGCCACGCAGCCTTGCCTCTGGGACACCTACCCACAGATTCTCTATGTCAGGAGAGAGTGATGGGGCCTGTGGGTGTTTTGGAGAAATGGCAGCTCTGAGCAGGATGCTGCTGTGGCTGGAAAATTTCGTGCAGGTACCACACTGTCCCCTGAGCATTCCCAGATGGTTCAGAAGAGAGGCTCATGTGGCTAATTCTCGGTTTGCTGTCCTGACTACATGTGGCCTGTATCCTGTAAGCAAACCCACAGATACTTTACTTTTAGATAATAACTCTCCTAAGAGTTAATGCTGAAGGATAGGTTTTTAACTGCTTTTAAGACTTCCTTTTTCAGCTGGACTAATGTGAGATTAATGTAACACATTTTCCTGTGTTACAGTTTATTGAGGGACAGGAAGGGGGTTGTGTAGTGATAAAAACAGGGCTGAGGGGAAAGCAACAGGCTTTCTAGGTCATACTCCCAAATACCCTGATGACTCACAAATCAGTCAAGTAATTTCTTGATGTCTTGTATCCATCTGGCAAGTGGGATGCAGGGACAGGGAAGATTGGGTGAATTTCTGTGAAGTTCTGTGATCTTTAAATGAAGAGGGGCTTATGAAATGGGTTTGTTTTCCAGTATCCTATTCGTCCAGCTTCCATGACCTACGATGATGTTACGCATCTATCAGCAAAGATAAAGCCAAAGCAACAAAAGGTTGGTCATATTTGAGTCCAGTCTATAAATTTTTTTCTATGTTGTGCAGAATATACTTGGGAAAAGCACAATGTGCTGTTAAGCTGTTACAACTATGCACCTACTTGAAGGACCAGATCTCTGTGCTTGGTGATATGGGGGAGTCTTTCATTGTGCCTGTAGAGTTTAGAATAAGAGCAGTTTATAAAGAGAGGAATTAAAGTCATGATGGAAAAGCCAGTCTTAATATAGAATTACACAGGGAAACATAGTTCCTAGTGCTGTTTTAGTCTGTAGGTGCTTGTATGAATACATCTTGATTTGTAAGGTCTTTACAATAGTCAGAAAAGAGTTGAGGTTTTGAGGCATACTCTTTTAGTGTCAGTGTGGGTCTTGATTTCTCTCTTGTCTGACCATGAATCACCAGCAATCCTTTTGAAGTCAGTGAGGTTGTATAGGTAGTGAATATACAGCCAAATCCAGAATGATTGCACTTGCTTGCAAATGCATCCCAAAACTGTGGCTGATTTTAAAATGCCTTATTTTAAAAATGCAGAAATAGATGTCTGTGATATCTTTTATTTTGGGAAATGTTTAGAAGAGTGCTTATGTGAACCTTGGAGTTAGGATGCATGTTGTGTTCAGGAAGTGTGCTGTTAAAATTAGCAAACATTTGCATTGTAAGCCCCTGGAGACTTGGAAAGCTGCCGTCTCATCCAGGGACTTGTAACTACTTCAGTTTGCAACTAAAGTAAAGGGAAAAAAATGAGGCAATAGCTGTGATATTCAGCGCATCCTGATGAAGAATATATACTGTATTGTTACAGTATGTAAATAGAAATGCTGTGCAGGAAAATGCTTATTTTTGAACATTTGTCTGAAGTTGAAAGCTTGAGGGGGGGAGTAGTTGTTCCTGTAACTAAAAGCCTGGAGCTTGTTTCTGTGCTTCAGCCAATGTAAATCAAGAATAACTGTAAGTCAGCTGCAACCCCAAACTGACCTGAATCGAGGCCTTTGCCTCTGAGGAAGACATAGTTACTTTATACTGCTTGGTACCCAAACTAGAAGGAAACATACCATAAATTTGAGAGAAGCTGAATGAATTCTCAGTGATGGGGAGGCTTAAAGGATATTGCTTATGCGCTTGATCTGTACTTGATCAGTAAAGTAGACTGATAGTGTAGTAGGAGGTATCCAATAAAGTGAAAGTGTAATTTAAGGCTGCATAAAGAACTCATTTTTCTGCTCCCGTTCATTTCTATGGGAGTTGATAAATCTCCAGCTTGTTTTTAAAAAGGCCCTATCTTACAAAACCCCATATATAGGCTTAACTTTTTGTATTGCCCTGTGGATTTGAATGATACCACGTATGTATTTAAATTTGCTGTAAACCTATGGATATGTTAGCAAGTGTGGGATTGACATTTAATTCATGTTTGGGATCCTGCTTTGGTAATTACCTGTCTTTCCTTTCCTGTTGTTTAGGTTGAACTTGAAATGGCCATTGATACTTTGAATCCTAACTACTGTCGCAGCAAGGGAGAACAGATTGCTCTCAATGTAGATGGCACGTGTACAGATGAAACAAGTACATATTCCTCGTAGGTGTCCTCTTTGTCTTCATTTCCTTTTTATCGTGGGCATAGACATATGTATGGCCACTAGAGCTTCAGGGAAAGGTGAGAACAAGGGGCTGGACAGTTTTGGGGGGTGCTCTGGACACTGTTATGTAGCAAGCATTCTTGGAAATAACTACATTTTTTGTGTGCTTCATGAATTCTGAATTGCAAACAGAAAGAGGAGTTTATATGTATTTGCTGCAGTTGTTGATAGTCCATTTTGGGAATTGGTGATTTCAGACCTTCAACATCTGTATGCCACATTGTCTGTGGAATACAGTCTCACAGCGTTCATCTGTCTGCAGGAAGCTGATGGACAAGCAGACTTTCTGCTCTTCACAAGCTGCCAGTAACGTTTCCCGCTATGCAGCTGCTGTGTATAAAAAAGGTGAGTTTCTTTTGCTTTCCCCTCAAGAGTGAAACACGGTCATTTCAGGAGTAAAGTCAGGCCTGTTTGTCCTTTTATTTTCAAGCTGTTTTAATTGACTAATGTGTCTTTAAAGGAAGGAAAATCTTTCCTTATCAATATCCTCAGAGTCCTTGAGAACATCTAACAAAGTTGTATATATTACATAAGGACACTGGGTTTGTAGATGCCTCCAGGATCTTAACAGTGCTTGGTGGCCTGAAATAATATACATTTGTAGCATAAGTTTAAAATTGTTATTTATCTGATTATCTCTATCTAATTGTGTCTGTCACTTTCCTGTTCAACACTTTTTGCCCTCTCGTCTCCTAATGCCATCCCAGAGTTTTGATCTGATGATTGTTTGAGGTGAAAATATGTAGATTGTCTTCAGTAATGACTGTTCTACCAGGAGTCTCCTGAACTGTAGGTCAGATCTGAGCTAGAATGTGGCTTTCTACAAGATCTGGTTTCAACACAGAAAGGAAAGTAGCAGAAATAGGTCTTGGTCTTTCATACTCCTTTGAAATCCTGAGCACTGGATGAATTTTTCATACAATTCCTTTTTACGCTCTACTGTATGAAATATTTATGTTCAATTGAAGTTGTGCCTCTACAGAGATAGGGAGATGATGAAAAGTGCTGTCCTTGTGCAGGGGGTTAAAAAAAAAGCGAACAGTTTTAACCAAAGTTAATTCTGTTTTGCAGGTGAACTTCACCTGACTCCACTACATGGAATTCTTCAGCTGAGGCCAAGCTTCACCTACCTGGACAAAGCTGATGCAAAACACCGTGAAAGAGAAGCTGCTAATGAAGGTAAATGCTCCACAAGCTGTGTTTTCTTTTGGGAGGTGAAATACAAGTTCTCTCTACTAATAGAGGCCATTATATTCTGAAGGTGTTTATTATAACGTCAGTTATAGGGCCATTTTTCAGATTGTTTCTCTGATACTGTTTTCAGTGTAGGTGTATATATGCTTTTGAGGGCACAGTGTGGGGGATTGGCAAAGGGGTAGGAGGTGTTGGGTAGTGTCAAAAGGCAGCAGTAGGGAGTGTCAACACTGCCACTGAAATGTTGCACTGCAAACTTGTGGGAGCAGTATCTCCTGTCACAGAAGCAGTGTGGTGCTGTTATGCACTACATAGTTTGGCAAGCTGGGGTTGAACCCATGGTTATGTAGTTCCTAATAGCACTGTCTTCCTGCATGGGCCCTCAAACAGTTACAGATTTGGTTTGGCTTTTTTACTGCAGTGGTATGTTTATTCTGATGTATTTTTTGGCAGGTGGTGATTCATCCCAGGATGAAGCTGAAGATGATGTTAAGCAAATTACTGTATGTCCAGACTTCCTTTTTATGGTGGTTCAGGCAACAGTTCACAAGCTAGCATGGCAATTCACACCCAAATAAAAGGGCAGGAGATCCCAGCTAGTCCTGGTGACTCTGGGCTAGGGAGGGGGGAAGCAAGAGAGGCTTGCCTTTGTTGCAGAAGCAGAAAGACTGTATCTAGTGGACTGCCCCAAGGGTCAGTACTGGGACCAGTATTATTTAATATATTCATCAGTGATTTAGATGAGGGAATTGAGTGTACTGTCAGCAAGTTTCCTGATGACACTAAGCTGGGAGGAGTGGCTGACATGCCGGAAGGCTGTGCTGCCATCCAGCGAGACCTGGACAAGCTGGAGAGTTGGGCAGGGAATAACTTGATGAAATATAACAAGGGAAAGTGTAGAGTCCTGCATCAGGGCAGGAACAACCCCAGGTTCCAGTATAGGTTGGGGAATGACCTGTTAGAGAGCAGTGTAGGGGAGAGGGACCTGGGGTTCCTAGTGGACGACAGGATGACCATGAGCCGACACTGTGCCCTTGTGGCCAAGAAGGCCAATGGCATCCTGGGGTGTATTAGAAGGGGGGTGGTTAGTAGGTCGAGAGAGGTCCTCCTTCCCCTCTACTCTGCCCTGATGAGACCGCATCTGGAATATTGTGTCCAGTTCTGGGCCCCTCAGTTCAAGAAGGACAGGGACCTGCTGGAGAGAGTCCAGCACAGGGCAACTAAGATGATTAAGGGAGTGGAGCATCTCCCTTATGAGGGAAGATTGAGTGAGCTGGGTCTCTATAGTTTGTGGAAGAGGGGATTGAGGAGTGACCTTATTAGTGTATATAAATATATAAAGGGGAGTTGTCACGAGGATGAAGCCAGGCTCTTCTCAGTGGCAAACAATGATAGGACAAGGGGCAATGGGTACAAACTGGAACACAAGAGGTTCCACTTAAACTTGAGAAGAAACTTCTTCTCAGTGAGGGTGACAGAACACTGGAACATGCTGCCCAGGGAGGTTGTGGAGTCTTCTTCTCTGGAGACATTCAAAACCTGCCTGGACACATTCCTGTGTAAACTTACCTAGGTGTTCCTGCTCCAGCAGGGGGATTGGACTAGATGATCTTTTGAGGTCCCTTCTAATCTCTAGCATACTGTGATACTGTGTGATACTGTGACAGTGGTGGATGATTCATTTGAGCTAGGGCCCCTAGCTGCTGTTACTTAGGTATCAAATAACTAATGCAGGTGTTTGTTTTGTGAGTTTTGGGGTTGTATTTAATGATGCCCAAATCTTCCAGGTACGATTCTCCCGCCCTGAGACTGAACAAGCTCGTCAACGGCGTGTTCAGTCTTACGAATTCCTGCAGAAGAGACAAGCAGAAGAACATTGGGTTCATCTGCATTATTATGGCTTGAAGGTAGGTGTACTCTGGCTGCTGAAGAGGCTGCCTAGGCCAGAAGGCTCAGCCAAATGTAGAGCTGTTTCTAAGTTTGGGCCCATGGGAATCAGGGAATTGTCAAAAGATAATGAACAAAAGTATGTCTGTAGGCTTGAACAGGCCCTGCAGTGCTCTGTATCTCCTCCACTGGAGAATGCTTTGGAGTCTCCACAATGGAAAAGGTTTAAAACTGAGAGCTGGACAAGAGACAACTGAGAGCTGAATTGAAGAATCACTTAGGTCTTGTATTATGAACTGGAATTTGTGGAAAAACGTGAAGAACCCAGTCAGTTGAGTGTCAGAAATCCTGTTTGTCTGACCCACATGCATGTCCATCAGGAGATTTTGAAGTCACAGCAACAGAAATCTTGCCACATCATGAGAGCATCTTTCAAGAAAGTGAAAGCAAACATCAGTTAGTGAGGTGGATGCTTAAGTGGCACAGTACTGACAGTGCAGTCACAGTTTGGAATGAGGAAGCCACCTCTCTGGCATTTTCTATGTTTTCAGTATGTGGTGGTGACTCTTGTTCTTTCCGTATCTCCAGGATAGCCGTTCGGAACACGAGCGCCAGTATTTATTTAGTCAAGGTCATGGCCTTGCTGAAAACACGGAATTAATTAAATCTCCCAGGTAATGGTTTGATGGTTTCCTACAGAAATTGCAGTAATTTGTTGGGGTTATTTTCAGAGTAGTTAGCAGGTGTATTCTTTAAAAGTCTGTTCTGTGAGGACTGTAGCCATGATAAAAATTGTTTAAATAATACAGAAGCAAACTAGCCCTTGACTTATTCAGGTTGCTTTCTTTGTTTCCCTGTACTCTGAGATTGAAAGTGGCTGTTTTCATTTGGGATTGTACGTTATCACAACCCTGTGTTGTTGAGACTGCAAATACTGTAAGGGAAAAGTAAAAGCTCCTTCTGGTTAAAACAAATTTAAATTCTGAAGCCAATAACTTCCTGTGTTAGCAAAACTTATATAATTTTCATGATTTGTGAGAGACACCTGAAACTACTTGAAATGTGTTTGGTTTTGTTTCTTGGTGACTGCAGCTATACAGGAACCTTCCCATGATGCAGTCAATACTAATTCTTCACTGTAATCTGATACAACCATGGCCCAAGTAGTAGTAAAGTGTCAGACTCCCTCTGTTTAATGGTCTGGGTGTATTGTTCTTAACATTCAGCATGTCAGTGCAACAGTGCTAGGTGTTCTGAGAAGTCTTTATAATCTGATTCTTTCCTTACAGACACTGGTAATTATATGAGTGGAAAAGACTTTCTGTAGCTGGCCCGATTCTCTGTCTGTGGGACCTCACATGACCCCTCTTATTTTGCTCTGTCAGAGCACCTGTGTTTGATGTATTTACTCTTGCAGTTCCTCTGCTTGGACACCTCATCTGTCAGAAGTCAGGATTCTGACTCGCATTTATTTAATGCTTTCTCTTTGGTCAGATGAATGTCAATAGTTTTTACTAGTACTGAATTTACAGAGGAAGATGGGAGAGGAAAGGGGAAAGCTCTCTTTTCAGGCTAATGTTTGTTTTGTAGATTCACACAGGTAGTATTGCTCTAAGCAAGAAATAACTGTATTTAAACTGGGGAAGTCCCAAGACAAGCATTTTAAGGATGTGTTTTCTTTTCTCCTAGTGAATATTTAATGATGCTGATGCCTCCAAGCGTAGAGGAAGAGAGGTAAGTGTTTGTACAGAATGTTCAAAGTCCATATTGGTTGGATGCTTGTTTTCATGGGCTGCAAATCTGTTTGTTTATCTGCAGTGACAAACCAATGGCTCCAAGCAATGTGCTTTCTATGGCCCAGCTGAGAACTTTACCCCTTGCTGATCAGATCAAGATCCTGATGAAGAATGGTTTGTAGCTTTTGTAATACATTTGCACTTTGTGACTTTTAATTGCCTCACCTTTTCTAGCAGTGCCACTCTTCCCACCTAACCAGACAATCTGTCTGGATGTCTTGATTCTGTGAAGAATCCAAATCCTGAGCCTTTTCCTTTAAGAAGTCCTGCTGTGCACAGAAGAGCAGGTCTGATTGCTCGTCTGTATGTTTGGAGGCAATTTAGTCTTAAAATAATTTCTGATCTGATGATAGCTTTGTGGATACATCTGTTTCAGCAGGTAACTTCTGGAATGTGGGATCTGAGTGTAAATTGTAAGTTGAAAGCTCACACAACAAGCTGCACTTTGGGATTTTCTGTGGAGTTTTCAGTGACATACGCTTCATGAGTGTCATCTAGGAATTTTACTTTGTCTCTTCAGATTTACTATCTGATGAGAGCAAACGCTGAGAACTTTGCCTCAGAACCTTCCTGTCTTGTCAGGTGTCTGTATAGCCAAAGGCATAGCTTTTTTTTTTATTTACTTATTTTATTAATGCATTAATTTGGGACCAGTTCGTCTAATCAACTGGGACCATTTAAGCCAATCAACTTTTCAACACTAGCAGATACTTTCAGAACAAATGACGGCTGTAGTGCAGGGGGAACTTAGTAGAACTTAGGTTTTGGGTTTTTTCTAAGTTGCAGCTTTGACCACGAACTTCAGCATAAATAATCCTAGATTTATAAATCTAAGTCTGTATCATATGCATTGAAGAAACCCTTAATCTAGTTTGTATTTTGCCTTTCAGTGAAGGTCATGCCATTTGCAAATCTGATGAGTTTGCTAGGCTCTGGGACTGACTCTACGGCAGTTCTCCGCTGTATACAGCAGGTGGCAATGCTGGTCCAGGGAAACTGGGTGGTGAAGAGGTATGGTTCGTCTTTGTTACTGGGACATGGTTTTCTGCTTTTAGGAGAGGATCAGAACAATGGATCTTATATACTCATCTTCCTTGTGTTCCAAAGTAGCCATTTTCTTAACTCACAGCAGGGTAAAATCTTGATTTAATGTTTGGTGCTTTTTAGGACAGTCAGATACTCAAAATTCAAATTATTGATATTAAAGGATAATACCTTAATATCTACCCTAGCTAAAATTATAGCTGGGCAGTGATGTAATCTGTATTTCCATTTGAGTTATGTCAGGGTTTTGGTGGTTTTGCTCGTGTTCTTTTGTGAGAGGACTGCTGTGAATTCTTCCAGAGATTAGTGTAAAATATAAACACAGAAAATGAATTCAATGGCAGCTGTAGTATTTCTTAGCTAAATTCAGCTAAAGAAGGATATTTGTGCAGTCACCTTGTGTTCATCAGTGGGTGCTGCTCTTGCCGGCTGAAAGCTACCCTCTGGAAATCATTACCCGCTTAATAAATCAAGCGTGGAGTTCTGAGTGTACCATATGAAATGGATTCTGTATCATCCTTCTGTTTATTAGGATAAAGTATCCCACTGGGAATTGAAGTGTAAAGTGCAGTATAATTTTTTTGTTTGTGGGTTGGTTTGTTTGTTTTTTTTAACCTGGGTGGAGCACTGCATGCAGAGAATTACAATCTCTTGAATAGCTCTGTGTGTTTGAGTGGCACCACCTAGCAGTCTGGGTCTGTTAGCAGGATGTTTCAGCTGTTGTGATACAAGCCTGTACTAGCAACATGAACGGTTTTAACAGCAACCCCTGCTGTTCCTCTAGCTATTCCAAAAGGAAGCTGGAAACATGTTAAAAGATTGTATATTAGCATTCAGATTGCTTTTACGTTACAGCTCATTCTTTCCTACTAGTCTGAGATGGATGTATGTATCTCTAGTAGATGTGGCGTGTTTGGAATGGTTGGGCACAGAGCAGCCCGTGTGCACATCAGAGCTTTAGATGGAGAGGGGACCCATTTCTTTGACCTGGGTAGGATCAAGATCATGAACCTGGGCTGCCTTGAGACTTTGGTTAGCATGCTTACAAATGTCATCCAGTTGGTCTTGCAAGCAGACAAGGACACAGGTTAATCTTGGTCTTGGGGCTGTTAGATTTGAGCATGACATTTTGTAGTACTGTTGTCTTAAGCCTGTGATTGCTGGGAAAGACTTTATTAAAAACTCCTTATGCCCATCCATCAGCATTTTGATTAAATGCTGCCTTCAAGGCTGCATACTAGGTTAGCCTAAGCATTTCTTAGGATCACTCTGGTATTGTTTACACCAACCCATAGGGGGATAGGCTTTGCAAGAACAAAGCAGAGCTTTTACCTGTGTTGCACGCATCTGCTAGCCACAAGGCTATGCTTAGCTGGTGTAAGCCTTTTTGCACTAGTGTAATTGCAGTGGTGTAATTACACCAGTATTAATTCCTTTAATGAAAACTAGGCTTTGGGTAAAGGTATAATTTAACTGCATAACAGGGAGGACATGTTTGTTACGTTAATCTTCACCAATACCAGTTTTTGTGGAGTACCTAGTAACTAATGTGTCCTTCTTTTTTAATTAACAGTGATGTCCTCTATCCAAAAGATACTTCTAGTCCACATAGTGGAGTCCCTGCAGAAGTGCTTTGTAGAGGGAGAGATTTTGTTGTAAGTATAACAGTGTTTGTTGTCCTTAAAGGAAAACACAGATGAAGTTTGCCTGAGACACCATGGCATTGCAGAACTGCTGCTCTACTGCAATAAGGTGTTTCCTCCAAAGAAATCATTTGTGCTTTAATCCTGAAGCCTGTCATGGGAGTGTTGGTGTAGATTGACATTATTGTTGGTTGGCAGGTTCAGATCTGTCATTAACAGTATTCATCCATTCCTAATACATGCTGTAGAGCCCCTATCACATAGCCCCACAATGAAGGGCTTACAGAAAAGCCAGGACTGGATAACAAAGTACTTGTTTCCCCAGATCTGTTTCCTTGGGCTCAGGACTGTGAGGTCTCACAAGGGCAGTGTGGGTAAGCCTTGTGCTCCCTGAGCATGCACTATTGATCTTTAAAAAGGACTTTATTCCCCAGAGCCGCTAATCAGTGAAAGGACTTTGTTCCAGGCACCTTTTGTGAGCAGTAGCTGCACATGGAAGTGAAATGAATACAGGTCTTGTAAGCACATGTAACCACAGCAGAAAGAAACAACCTCTGCATTGTGTTTATTTTTGCTAACTATGGAAAGAATTAAGTTCCTAAGTGGCTCCTAAGTTCATAATCAGTTTATGGCTTCCGCCATCAGAGAAGCTGACAGGTGCATTGCCCTGATTTCTTTCAGTTAGACCTGACTGTTCCCCTTGTTTGCAGTTTGTTTCTGAGATGTAGTTTTGCATAGCAGCATGCTGTGTATGATACTTTAAGGAAATTACAGTATTAGTATAAGATAAAACTGATGGTGATTGAAGCTGACTTTTGATTGTGCCTTGATGTCTGCGCAGGACACTGCCATATGGAGACCTGGGTTCAGGTGTGACCCAGTGACATAAGTCTTCAGGACACAGTAGATTAGCTGACACGTCATGTGTAAAGTCCTAAGTACCAGAAATTATTATGCAAAGTTAAGTAAGCATCAGTGGTTTAGTGATTAAGATGTAAAGATAAATTATTTTTGTTTGAATTATGCCAAATATACTACATGAAAAAATGGATCTGCATTGATCTCGAAGTAAATTGCTGATTAGTTCTAAACAGGGAAAAAGTTAAAATGCTGGAAAATAGAAACATATTTCTGGCTTTCAGACAAAGTAAAATGTTTGATCATAAGGCTCAGCCATAGTATGTAATGCTGTGTTGCATCTGTGGAGAAAATGTGCTCTAGCTTAAAAACTGAACTTTATTTATCTGTATGTATTTGTGTAAAGTAATAATGCTAAAAGACATATGTGGCCAGTGGTGACTTTCACTGTCCACCTGGTCCTCACTGTGCTTTGGGGAGGAGGAAGAGTAACTTGTGTCTTTTTCTAAAAGCTTCTGTTTGTTCCCCAGATTGTCACATAAATAAATTGATGACACTAGTACCATTGGCTCTAGTTCAGGTTAAAGGGCTACCTCAGAGTTGCATGCAAGGAGAACTGATAGATCTGCTCCCTTACGACAGCAGCATCTTGTGCTTTAAAACAAGTGCCCTGTGCCCTAGAGTGAGCATGGTGATTTTGTGTGCTCATGGGCAGAGAGAAGCTGAATCAGAGAAGGATGCAGAGATGACATCGTAGGGCAGGAAGAAATTGACAGTAATGAGATTTGAATTCTTCACAAGACTAAAGGAGGTTGCAGTCTATTTAAATGGAGACAGGAAGAAGTCAAGGTCATGTTCAGTGTTCTGCCCAAGTCCTCATGTATCCTTTTAGCCTGCTCTCAGCAGCGGCCTTTCAGGATATTAGAACTTAGGAGCTGCTTTCCAGAGCACCTGGCTTTCCATTAGCTGGGGGCAAGCGTGCATAACTGTAACTCAATGTGATGTGCACTGAAGACAGGAACAGGCATTTTCTAAGGGGCTGTGTGCTACAGAAAGGCAACAGTCATCAGCCTCTACAGGCCCCTACATTGACAGAAGTGGCTGAACAGTTTATTTAGGTTAACTATGTGAGAAGCTGAGCCTCAGGTGTGACTTCTGGAGTCCCACCATCACTCCAGTGAATCTTCCTTTTTTGTTTCTTGGAAACTAACTGAAGTTTGAGTTCAAGAAATTCTTCATTTTGTATTTTGTAGTATTTTGGCTTTTGTAGTCACGGGTTCACCAAGGCAAACCATGGATTCTCAAAGCTTTTGATACTGTGTTCACGGCCATTTGAGGCCAGAAGAGGCCAGAAAGTGTTTTGCCGCTACCTGGCCAAGAATCACCTACTTCCATATCCTTGAAAGGAACGGGGTTTCAATTTTTCTGGTAACATCATTGAACAGAGTTATTACTACAACTTCAATAAGACAACTGCTGAATACAGTTGCTAGGTTTTTCTCCTTTGTTCCCTTCCTAGATGTGGAAGTTCACACGGGACCGCTGGGTTGTGAGAAAGGAAGTGGCAGCAGTTACAAAAGTGAGTAATGGTTTTTTCTCCCTAAATCAGAAGCTGGTGATGAGTGTTGGGCTTTGTCTATAGGTTGGTAGTGGATGCTGCAGCCTTCTCTCAGGTTCATAGTGTCTGCATTACTGCTGACGTGCAGTGTTGCTCTCCAGGTATGACTTCACTTTGGAACAGGTATAAATGCATACTTTTGTTTAGAAGTTTCAAGCAGCTCCCACAGTTACCGCTACTTCACAGGATATGACTGGTCCTGTAGCTGAGCCACTGGAATGCATCTTGTCCTCTCATCTGTTTCAGTGGAAAGCTGGACACTGTTTGAATTAAGCTGCCTGATTGTGCGTCAAAACAGATGTGTGCTTGTGCAGTCCATACTAGCTGCTGTTCTTTGGGTGTGTTATAAAAAGCAACTCCTGTTGGCAATTGCCACTTGTTAGCATTGAATAAAAGCTTTAAAGCATCTCAGGCACCTGAATATTTTGTTAAAACTGGCAAATTAATGAGAAATATAAAAGAGAACAACACATAATTTCCTTAAAATAAAGTAACATTATAAAACACAAATCAGTTTATGCACAGACCATCTACTTTTGGAATGTAAGACCCAGCACTGCTTAAAAGCTGTTCATGTGTAGATGGAACATGTCTGACCTGCAGCTCTAAAATAAGATTAATATTGTAGAATATGCTTCTCTTCACAATAGAATCTTTTCATCTCAGCTTGGAAACTCCCTTTTCTTCACAAAGCATGCCAGGAGCTATTTGAGTCTCAGGTGATTCATCACCACTGCTCTCTGAAGTCCTGTGCTTTTAGCATTGTGTGAAAGTGTTGGTGCTGCAAAGAAGGATGAGTATCTCTGACCTAGCTGGGTGTATATTCATGGAGATGCCCCATACATACCAGATCAGCATAACTGCATATGTTTTGTGTAAATTGACTTCCTTATTATGTATGCTTTTGCTTTTTCTTTTAGCTCTGCCCAGAAGACGTGAAAGACTTCCTAGAGCACATGTCTGTGGCCAGAATAAACAAAGGCTGGGAGTTCATGCTCCCTTATGATGAAGACTTTGTTAAGAAGCATCCAGATATAGTTCAGAGGCAACATATGCTGTGGATGGGCATTCAGGCTAAGTAAATAACTTGTTTTATTTTGGGGAATATGCCACAGGCAGAGAACTATCTTGTACAAAGTTTCTGTAGAGACTGATGGATACTTTCATCTGCATTACTGTGAAGGTTTTCCCCTCACAATCACCAGGCAATGGTGTGGTGGGGGTGGCACTGCATAGCTCAAGTAATTCCTGTTCCTTGTCTCCCTGGAGAAATTTAAGTGTTCTAGCTAATGGCTAAAGGTGGTCTGGCTGCATGCAAGCAAAACTGAAGCTGGTATATTTTATCTTTGTCTTTCAGATTAGAAAAGGTCTATAATCTCTTAAAGGAGCACTTGACACCAAAGAATCAAGAGGCACAATCAGGTAAATGGAATTGTGCTTGAATCATCCTGAAGCCCATTCATCCCTCTGTATTCCTGGGTGATGTTTTGGTGTTCGTCTCTGGTTTTGAACGTGGTGGTGACCAGTCTTGTTTTGTTTGGTATTTTTCCTTTCTTGTGATTTCCTCTAGATTATTTGAAGCAGAGCTTGGTCTGTACTAACATCGCTGTTGTTGGGGTAACACAAACTTACTGTAGCATCCTTGCAGCAGAGCGGGGAGGATCCTTGGCACCGGGGACTCACTATTTAGTAGTGTAAGATCAGCTGGTTCTGTTTTCCACCACTTCATTTAAGGCAGCTTGTATAGTGTAGGGGTGTAAACAGCTCATGAAGAGAGGGCAGGGCAAGTGCACACGTAATTCTCACCTCTCAGTTTGCAAGCTGATGTGCATGAGGTGACACTTTTTTTCATTTCCTCTGGTTTGCACTGTGCCCTCTGTGGTGTGATTGAGGGCTGAGCAATTAATGAAGAATGTGTTTGGCAGGCGGTTTAAGGAGGTGTGAAGCTGTCTATTTGACATCCTTCTCCATCACTGATGCTAGTGCGAATATTGAAGTAGCTGCTCATAATCCTAAAATTGTGAAAACTTGAGATTCCAGAGAGTTTTAACTAGGCACTGGGCTCATTGCCAGACACTGGAGCCAGTGCAGAGTGTAAGCAGAACTGACAAATGAGCATATGAATCCATTTCAATACCCTGTGTCTGATCTGCTTGGAAGGATTAGGTGTTGGGTTATTTGGAGAGGATTAGTGAGCCTTACAGCAGAGAAGATAACTGTATGTGTGCTGTGCATGCTTTTGCCTTAAAGACAGCACTCCTTCCTTTGGCTTTGAGACTGGTTTCCTCTGCCACAAACACACATGCCCCTTCCTTTCACCTTTGGATAGCTGGGTGTGGAGAGGACACAGGTGGAGAGGCACAGAATAGCATGGAAAAGCACTCTCTCCTGTCCCTTTCTCCCTATCACTGGGTGATAATACTCAGAAGACAGTCTCACTATGAAAGTGAGCACCTCAGTGGGCACCTCATGCTAAAAGGGTGTTTGCATTCACTGTTAACCCCTTCACTCTCCTCACTGTACCATCCTTATGCTGGCTCTGGCAGTAGCTCAGGCAGGGCCCACCAGCCACTAGATACTCTCAAACACACACACACACAGAGAGAGGAAATCTGTTAGGCAAGGAAGCATTTGGGTCACAAGTGGAGATGTGTAAACAGCCTTCCGTAGGCCCTAGTGATGGAATAAGTGCACTTTGTCTTTGCTTCAGATTCTTTAACTGGAATACCCTTCTCCAAGCATCTGGCTTACAACTGTCAACATGTTTAACATTCCCCCCTCCCTCCAACAAACCACAGAAAAAAACCCAAAACAAAAGTAAAATGAATAAACATACTGGTTTTATGCTATAGATTTCACAAGCACATGATGCTTCCTCATTTTATTTCACTATGAGCTCTTCAAACAACATTCTGCAAGAATGGAACTCTGGTTATGGTGAGATTTATGGTATCTTTTGTTTCTCAGTAGGTCATCCGTTGCTGGTTCCTGGGGAGCAAAGGGTCAACATGGCTAAAGCAAAAGTCAAGCAGAACTATGGGCAGCTGGAGAAGGAGTTCCAGAAGCAAAAGGCAGAGATGAAATCAAATGATACCTCAGCTAAGATGGATGTTTCCAATATACGCATTAAAGAGGAGCCTGTGAGTGATGAGGAGCCAATGGATACCTCAGCTTATGAGGGCATGAACAATGGCATCGTCAATGGCCTCCATAGGGAGGACTCCATGGACTCTCTAAATGGACACTTGCCTGGTGGCTGCATTGACAGGGTAGCCCAAGAACTGAAGGCATTTGTGTCATCAACATTTAAGAAACAGTTTGTACTCACCCTGAGTGAGCTTAAACGGTTATTTAACCTTCACTTAGCCAGTCTGCCTCCAGGACATATGTTGTTCAGTGGCATTTCGGACAAAATGTTACAGGACATGGTGTTGGACACTGGCTGCAAACAGATTTTGGTGCCTGTAAGTATGTTTTTTCGCTTGGTATGATTTGGAGGGGTGGGGGGGGCAGTCAGATGTCTGAGCTGAGAAATGTGTTCAGTGCTGGTGGACTGGAAGGACAGAAATGCTCTGAGTAACTGTCCAATATTGGATATGTTGAAGCTGCTGGAGGTTTGTCTGGCATCCTGCTTCTGGCAGGCCCTGCACTCTGCTTTCTTAGCTCTGTGGTATGCTGCATAGCTGGACTGTCTTTAAGGCACTGTTTCCATGTCCAAGCTGTTGAGCTGCACTGACTCACTGTCCCAACTCGCTCCTGTTAACAGGATCTAAGGCAGTCCCAGATTCCTATCAGGGTCTCCTGGAATTTCACAAGCTCCTCTCAGGGACAGGGACACAACTGGGGGAGGAAACATGGCATTGCCAGCCTGGGAGCAGCAAGGCGCACCCAACAGATTGCTCTGGGAAGCTACAAACTCTCTGTGTAGCAGGTTTACTTTGGTCAGGCCTTTTCCTCCTAGGCTGTGCAGAGGAGTCTTTGTTTCTTTGTCTTTATGGAAATGACGTGTGATTGTGAGAGACAGAGCAGGTTTGTGTGACAGTCCATTGCTTAGGAAAGGAAAAGGAATTTGGCATCATGGGAAAGAGCCTAAAAGGAAATTAATTTTACGAGACATCTGGCAGTGCTGATTGGGTTGCAACCAGAAAGAGCTTGGGAGTCAGCTGCCTTGGGGAGAGAGGAAGAGACGTGTGAACTACTTGAAAGAGCAGGCAAGGCGGAAATAGGAGGAAGCAGGCAGGCTGATGAGAGAGTCTGGAGCATGGGAGTTGATACCCAGCTAAGGAGTAAGGGTTGCTACTGAGGGGGGTGCAGAAATAACATGTTCAGTTATGTGCAGAGTACGTGTTGTGGCACCTTGGAACTGAGTAACAGACTTGAAATGCCATGAGGGAGACTATGGGTTTCGGTACTTTCTGCTTTCTCTCCTGACAGCTTCCAAGTCCTGGAGTAACATTTGCCTGGAATTGCCTCCTAGTGCTGGCTAGGTTCTCCTTTGTACAGGGTGTAGTGTGTGCACTTGCCATGCTGATGGTAAATAGCTGAGGTCATTGCTGCCCTATTACTTGAGACTGGGACTTGTTTGCATTGAAAATTCTGGAATTTTTGGAAGTGATGCCATCTACTCTTGGCTTAAAGGCTGTGAGGAGTGAAAGTGGGATAGTTTCTTTCAAAAGTTAACCAAAATAAAATCCTGAAGGGAGGTAGTTGGAAACTTCCTTCTGTCTGGAAAACCCTGTCACAGGAGATCTGCAGAGGTACAGAAGTGGCCACTGGAATGTCTCTTGCTGGCCGTCTGCTCTAGGTTTTAGTTCTGCCAACACAGAATTTACTGCAAAACTTGAGATCTGGTGCAGGAGCCTGTATAAGCCTGTGCTGTTATCTGCAATGTAAATCATTACCCCCAAGCCTCCCTGTGATGCTCTGTGTAGTTGGCAAAGGTGCTTGGGCTGGTTTTGCTCCTTGCATGGGCTCATACGCTTGGGTTTTTCTTGACTGTCCCCCTAGACAGTTTTATCAGAAGTCGTGAGGGTGCCTGAGCTCAGGGAAAGCCTGCAGGGTTGTTCAGCGTGGGATTGCAGAGTTGCTCATTAGTTTTCTGTAATTGAAAGTGCTTTGGTGATAAAAATCAATGATCTGAGGTAATTAAAATGATGTTCTGTGGGGGGTGAAGAGACTTTTGGCTTTTACGCTGCCCTATTATAGAGCACATGTTGCTGAAAATGGGAATTGAAACCTTACCAGTAAAAATCCTGCATTTAGTAAGAAGCTGACTGACTGCACTCAAGCAGATATATAGTGTTTCTGGGGAGCCAGAAGAGATGCCACTCCAGCTGCAGATGAGGCTGTGGGTCACCTGCAAGATGCTGTGCTTTGTAGTGTCCTCACTTTGTGGAGAAATAGTGAATCCTGGGCAGATGCATCGAACTGCAGGGGGCTGCTGCTGCCATCAAGAGAGAGTGAGTAGAGGCGTCCTCAGCAGACACTACTCACGGTGTCTGTGTGTGCGTGTGTCCAGAGCTTGCCTGTGTCCAGCCCCATGGGAAACGTTTGTGCAGGAATCTGGCTCCTGAGTACCTACACCCATTCCTGCAGCCTGGTGGAGTGCATGGGAGTGACTGGCTCCTGCCAGCTCCTTCCCATGGTCAGTGCGGTGGCAAGGTTCTGCCCAAATCTTGAGGATATTTTTGAGGCATCAGGAAATGATGCAACCTTGGCCGGCATCCTGCCTGGCCAGGGTAACAGGAGAGAAATGCAGCCCTGTGCTCACAGGGAGCCTTGTGGGCTAGTGCCTATGCCAGGCTCCTGGCAAGGAAAGCTCCACAGTTTACCTTTAGGATTAATCGAGCTGATAAGTCTTTTCTGGCAGACTCAACCTCTGTCTGGTTTAGCTGCCTGACAGTGGCTATTTTTAGTGTGTGCTCGGTGCTTGAGTGAGACACATCCCAAAGCCAAGGGCTCCTCCCTGAGAGCTTCCGTTTGAATGTGGCAGCCCTGTGGACCAGGGACAGCAGTTTGTCTCCCAAAAGCCCTGCGCTCGCTCTGGGGCTTAGAGCAGGAAGGGGCATAGGGCAAGTATTTTAGAGAAGGATTTTAAGGCAGTGGAGAGCTTTTTCAGGGTGAGACTGGAGTAATTAAGATAATGAACATAAAATGGCAAAGGGACAGTGGATGGGACAGTAAACCTGTTTGGACAGAACGGCATGCCTCTTCAGAGTTGCTTTTGGCATGTGCCACTTGTGTGCTCAGGCTGTGTGACAGCAGCAAGGAGTGGGACATGTGTGATTGCGAGAGACAGCAGGTTTGTGTCGATCACCGTTGGCAGCAGTGTTTGCAGTTTGCAGAGTGAGGCTGGACAGGAGGAGGAGATTCTGTGGCGTTTTCTTCCCAAATAAGTATTGTGTTGGTTTGGAAGCTGTTTCCTCACCAAACGGACAGATAAACACAGCTGCATTTTAGATGTGTGGCTGAAGCAGGAGTTTGCACTCCAGGTCTGTGCTCAATAACTTTCTCAGATGAAGCAGCTCATAGTTGAGTGCTCCTGGTGCCCTGCACTCTGCCTTTCCTCCTGCATCTGTTTTCTGAAGGGGAGCTGAAGTATTCCATTTTATCTGTGCTGGAAGCTTACAAGAGCTACTGTCCCCAAAAGCAAACTTCCTTACAGTAGGAAAAGAATCATGTCAGGTGTTGGAAGCCAAATAAACCTGAATCCTGTCTCTAAACCAAGTATAAAACCTTGTTATATTCCAGCCATTTGGACCAACAGGAGAGCCAAAGCTGCTAATCCCACCAGGCAGTTCCTGCTGGACAAAACTCTTTCTCTTTGCAATAAGATTGGAGGCAGAACATGAAAGGAAAGGCTTATCTTTCACTCTGCGATGCACAAGTTTGTTGGTGTGGTGTATGAGGCTGGGAAAAAAAGGCTTGGTTTGTCCCAGCAACCAGGATTGAGGGATACTGAAAGAATTAGGGCTGGCTTGTGAGCTTTTCATTGATGATTGATTTTAGGTCATCTGGATGATTAGCAAGGAGGAAATTGTTAGTGACCGATGAGAGATGTGCCAGGAATGAAAGCATATTCAGCATGGTTTGTTAGTCACTGCTCCAAGGGGAAATGCCAAGGCAAATGGATGGTATTTTATTTTTCAGGGGTTTGGGGTATGCAGAGGAGGCAGTCGTGTTCCTTCCTGTGTGGAGGGGTGTGAGGCCTCTGCATCAGAAAAAACAAATGTATTTCACTGTAGCTTGGCACAAGTTGGAGGGGGAACAAACAAGCAAAAACCAAAACACTTCAGTTTTGGGGCTTGAAATGAGCAAGTATCTCATTCACTGTCCACCAGTGTTCAGTCTTCTGGAGTCATGTAGTCTGCCCCAGAGCAGATGACCAATGCAGCAGAAGCGCAGTGACACCAACTTGGGATTAGTGAAGCAGTCTGAATCTCTAAAACCTGCCACTGTAAATGTAAAAACCTCTAGAAAGACCCTGCAATGCACTTGGTACTCTCAGTTGACCACTGCTCTGGATGGTCTGGAAGCAAACGCTGGTGGACAGGAAAAATCTAGATGTCTTGCCATGAGATACTGGCTAAGGTCCAGGCCCTGGGATTGTTCTGGTACTGGTAGTTGACCCTCCACCAGTGGGAAGCAGTCCTCCTGCAAAACCCATGGGATTCCAGTGTGCCCAGCAGTTCCTTTTAAAGCTCTGAAAAGACTGTCTGTGTGCCAGACATGGCAGTGGTGTGGGTTACTCCACCAGAAGCATGAGTTAAACATGGCTTGGGTATATCAAGGCACACATCGTGGTGCATGCTCATCCCATTCCCTATGCCGTAGTTAGCCCTCATTAATTTGGGGTCTGTGTGTGCTTCAGGATCACCAGCAGGGCAGGTTTGACACAGATGATATCTCTGCTGAAGTTACTGGGCCTGTGAGAAGGTGTCTGCCCCATAGCTGCAGGACAGGCCATGCCTGAGGAGGCATGGGGGCTGCCAGAGCAAGGTTGCCCCTTCTGATGTGGAATGGGAGAGAAGCTTATGTTGTTTCAGCAGTTCTCATTACATGGCAATGACATTTTTGATTCAGTAATAAGTGTCCAGGGATACTGTATCATAGAATCATTAAGTGGAACTCATTAAATAGATGGTTATTTTTAACAGGCTCTTGTTCTCAGTTTCCTCCACAGACTGCTGCTTCACCAGATGAATTAAAGGTCTATGCACTTTGGGAAGCTGGTGACACTTATGATCAGGTAAAGATAAAAAGAAGTGACATTCCCAAATATATGTTGTTTCAGCATTTGGCATTGTTTGAATTTGTGTTTCTGGGACTGGTACGGCAGTTTTCCTCTTTTCTTGCTGAAGTGTCCAGTTTCCAATACCAACCTATTTCTAGCTGAGAGGAAGCTCTTAGCTCACAGGGTGATCATTGCTGTGTCAAGGCAAGGTGGTGTGGGTAGGAACAACATAATACGTTGGCAATACATGTCAGCAACTAGCTCAGTGGAATACAAGTAATTTAGAAGCTGTGAAGAGAAAATATTCACTGACCCAGGCCTCACACCAGGATCCGGTCCAATTTTTTTTGTCTGATGGTAATGCAGCATTAACCAGAGATGATGTTGTTACCTGATGTGTCTGTTTATACTTGTAATAGGAAATTACTACAGCATATGTGAGCATCTCCTGAGTTTTAATTGCTATCAGAGTCAGTGAAGTGGAAGGGAAGGTGCCTAACAAAATGTGGATGGACGATGTAACTTCTGTGTCCATGATCTAAATAAATCCTTATAGAGAAGGGTCAAGGAGTATCCAGCCTCCTGGCTGGAGTGGACCATGTGAACTCCCAGAAGCATTTGAGAGGAATATGTTGCAGCTCCTTCTTCATCATGTTCTTGTACCTTTGGAGGTGCGCCAGGTCACAGGACAGTGTGGGCTGGGGTATGGAGAGATCCCTGTAGAGCCCTCAGAGGCTAGAGCACTGCTGGAGAGCAGATGGATGTGGGACGGTTTCAGGATTATGAAACAAGAATCCACTAATGTAGTTCAGTGAATGTTTTGTATAGTTGTGATAGGTGGATGGGTTAGGGTAGGTGTTTGTTCTCTCTGTATTTATGATACATTTTCCTTTAAAGCATCGCCAAGTTTTGCTTGAAATCTTTTCGAAAAATTATCGAGTGCGCAGGAATGTGATCCAGAATCAGCTGAGTCAGGAATGTGGGGAAGATCTAAACAAGCAGGAGGTGGATAGAGTGTTAAAGGTATGTTTTTGTTCTGTTGTGGGTTTGATCCAATTAATGCATGAATTTTTAATGCTCAGTTTGAGCAAAGGATCATCTTCTACCTTGGATTGACAAATGCTAAGGATGATAGAACAGTTGGTGTTGGAGTGTGGAAAAAGCCTGGTTTTCAGCTTGCTTTCTCAAAAATACACTTGTCTCATTCTACTTTCTTTCCCTCCAAGGAGTAGTGGTTTTGGCCCACATGTTATTTTGTATTACTGCAACAGATCTTTATTTGTCATCTTGGACCAGCAGAGGATAGAATGTAGTAAATGTGATACTTCCGAGTTATTTTCCAATGGAGTGGAGTTAAACAGGAAGGAGGTGGCAGGGTGCTGCACAGTGCTCCATGTTTACCAGCTGAGTGCTGGTAAATGAATGCTGAAGGGCACAAGTGCCACATATTGAGAAGGAAATGCATTTCATCCTGTAGTAGGACATGCAGCAGTGTACAGAGCAAAACCCTAGCCAAAACAAGCAGGCTAAGTAATAGTTTACACATTTTATTTGAATCCTTTCATCTCTGTCTTTGAAGATGCACCATTTACTTGCTAAAAGAAGTTGAAGGTATAACATACAGACCATACAGGCCAAAATTGAGATGCTTTAAAAGCAGTGCAGGATGGCTAAGTAGAAAGCTGCCAACTGAAGTAATACTTTAATCGTTGCTGGGCCTTTGCTTACTGTCACCCACTTCAATGAGAGGAGTGCTTAAGTTCTTTATTACATTGGGATTTGCAAACAGAATAATAGCATATTTGAAAAATTACAGATCTGTTGCTGTGATAATAAGCAAACTGGTCTTGCTTGAAAGGGCCCGGTTGTCTTAGCATTAAAATAAGCTCAGGTGTTTCTGCCTGCTCAAGAGTATTTCATGTGGCTTGCCTGTGCTGGGGAGATCTGTCAAGCAACTAGATGGGCTCAAATATCAGCTCTCCTGGAACATCTAGACAATATACTGGCATTAGTTTTTCATGGTGCTGTTGCTATTTAAGAGATAACCTATTTCTACAAAAAATAGCTTCCTCTGTAAGTCACTAAACGGTTGTGCAGCCAGCCTTGTGTTGTGCCAGGCTGCTGGCTGCTTTGCCACGAATACTTTTGTCACAGAACTATGTGAAATTATCTTTATTTCTGAAATAAAATGTAGAAGTATGATTTAATGGAACAGGAAGATTCTCTGGCTTCTTTAAGCCACAAGAGAGTGGATTCCTCTTTGAATGTAATTGGATTTGTTGACTTCTATTTCTCCATCTGTGTGTGCTCCTTTTTTATACACAGAGGAACAGGCTGACAGGGTTTGTATTCTCGCATCTGCAGATCAAGTCTGCAAACCCTCTTTCTACCCTCCACACTTAATTTTTATATTTGTTTTTGCAATGTGCAAGTCCCAAGGCTTCACAAAAAAAAAGATACCTTTTCCCCTTTAAGCTCTGCAGCATTGGTCTGGTACCAATACTTAAGCCTGTGTTGAATTACCTAAATGGGAGGGTGGGAGCAAAAGAGACAGCATTAGCTTAGAACTCGAGAGACTTGATGCTTATCTAATAGAAGAAATAAGAAAATGAGCCACAATAAAACCCACTTAGTGAACTCCTTTGCTGTGGTGCTTACCTGCTGTAAGCACGGCAGATGTGGGGTTAGAATACCAAAGCACGGGTCTGAGGTGCAACAATTCATTATTGTAGAAAGTTGTTTCTTAAGACCTAGTGACTGATTTTACATTTCAGCCCTTTCCATTGCTCCCTTTAGCCTCTCCACCTGAGCTTCAGCCTGCATATCCCTCAGTGCCCTTTGTCCTCACTCTCTGCCAAGC
This sequence comes from Neopsephotus bourkii, assembly GCF_033783945.1. Lineage (NCBI taxonomy): Eukaryota > Metazoa > Chordata > Aves > Psittaciformes > Psittacidae > Neopsephotus > Neopsephotus bourkii. Next base: position 1,546,095 of record NW_026900643.1, read on the forward strand.
TGGCTGCTGCACAGTCCCCATCTTCTCCCCCTGACAGCCTGATTTCTTGCTGCCACTGCATTGTTTGTCCTTGTGTCCTCTCAACCTTCCCCCTCTCATGTCTGCTCTCTTCATTTAAGCTATATGGTCTTAGGGTGGAGATAACCTGTTGCTTCTGATTCATGCTGTTGTGCACTGGACAGGAGACATTTATCATAAGTTGTCCCAAAGCCAGACCATGGCTCCCAGCACCTTACACACTTTCCCTGTCTCCCCAGGACTGCTGTGTGAGCTACGGTGGAATGTGGTATCTTAAGGGGACGGTGCAGTCCTGACAGCGGTGGTAGCGGTTTCAAGTGATCTCAAGGACGAAAGAGGAAACTGCAGCATGCGGCACAGAGTAATGTCGTGACCTCGGGAGGGCGGGGCAGGACCTGACCTACTTTGGGGGACCCGGGCATTGCAGGCAAGACAGTCACTGACATCCCAACATGCTCACACCCATGTCTGCATGGCCACCTAGGTGCAAGAGCAACTGGGAGAACAACATGGGACCCTGTCTGCAGCTTGATTAATCATGGACTTCTAATGTGTTTCAATTCTCGTTCTGTTTCGTTATAAAGAAATAAAACCATATACTGACACAGACATGATGCAAAAATCACGATCTAATACTTTATAAGTAATGCCAATAAATTAAATTTGTTTACAAACATCCCAGTTTTTGTTAAATACCTCGATGCTCATGCTTCAGGCTGAGCATTGTAACAGCCCTTGCAGCCCTCTCTATATAAAAAGAGAAGACAGTCATGTTCATGGAAATGCCAGGGAGGGGGGGGGGGCAAAATCTTTGAGCTCTGTACTACATAGTGGCTGTTCTTTCCTGTTGTCTGTGCAATGAGTCATTTGGAAAAGCACCTGCATTTAGAGATATGCAGAACTACTGGATTGCTTTTAGTGGTGCAGGTTTTGTTTGGGGGACTTTTTGAATTACTGAGTGCAAACACAGTGAGGTAAGTAGGTAAGTAGCTGAGTGCACCCTCTGGAAGGCATCCAGCGGTAGTTCATCACAGGGCAACAATGTAAAACCTCTATTTTGTGTAATTTTTTAAATAAAATTTTATCTTAAAGGTCAATTCTACCCAGCCTTGTATTTGTCCAAGAAGAAATGAAAGGTGCACCCACTCCTTTTGTGGCCTGAAGGCTTACAGAGGAAGGAAAGGTTAGGAATTATTTCAGTAGAGGTTAGAAGTAGATAGTGAACTGCTTTACATCATTCCGCTTGCACCATGGGCTGCAGGGTGTAGCCAGAGGTAGCTGTTGAGCTGAGGGTCTGTTGTGCAGGATGTGGTAACCACTCTCTGTTGCAGGTTTGTCATGGAAGCCTACCTGCGATATGGTTAAGGAATATCCTACTGTGCAAGCACTGTACAAGATGGTTACTTTACTGGTGATGTTCTTTGCAATACTTTCCATCACATGAGAAGCTCAAGGAGATGATTCTATTAATTTCATCTACTTATGCTCTGAAAAGGCAAGTTGAGTTGTTGACTAAAATAAGCAGATTAAGGTAGTTAATCCAGGTAAGACTGGCTAAGAATATTGTTACCATACTTACAGCATTTCACATTTCTACGGAAAGTATTTTTAAACTGCTAAAACTCTACCTTAATTAATATGCTAGTGTACTTTATTAACTACATCAATATATCAGGGAGGTGTTTTAAGTTCAGGAAGCTTCTACAGCTTTTGTCTTAGTTGGTGGCATGCACCCAGCACAGCCCTGTTGCCAGAGCAATACCTGTGGCTGCATCTCAAAGCTGCCCTTGAGGAAGGCCAAAGTCTGAGAGAGGTTATGAAAGCAGAGCCCAGCCTTGGAGTTTTTTATTGCATAATATGTACAGTTAAGGTTAAAGTACAGTACAGCCAGAGCCAAGCACCGGCACAGGTAGCCAAAGGGAAGTTACACCTGCACATGAGTCAGGTAGTTCTGTGGAAAGCTGAGGACGTTTTTGGTATTTTTAAAGCATAATAATGGTGTATATAAAGTATTCAAAATTAGCCAACAGTAACAACCCACTGGGAGATCACCCATTTCACCAAAATGTGAATTTTAGCTGTCCTCTAGTCCAGCAGGTGTGGGTCCCCCTTCCCCTAAAGCAGTGAGGAGGGAGCAGTAAAGGGTTTGTGAGTAACATGCCATACTTTTCTCATGTAGGGTTACTGCTTCCCCATACCTGAATCAGGGCAGACCTCCAGGTGATACAGATCCAAATGTTAAGGAAACAGTGACAATACACTTAACCTGGTGGCAGAAACAGCAGCTTTTCTGCCTTTTTTGGGTTTTCCCCTCCTTTTTGAACATCACTGATGAACACCACAACACTGAGGAAAAACTACTTCAGTTTCCCCAGATTTCTATCCTAGATAGGCCTATCCTTTTCCATGCGACATAACCTTTTTAAAAATACAAGTGTAATGGGAACTCCATTTGAGCCACGTGGGAAAGATGCAAGACTAGATAACACAGGTGCCATCTGCAACTAGTTTGCTGGTTCTCTACTGGCACACATGGGTATAATTACTAGCTACACATGTGGCTTGAGAGAATTATTTCTGAAAATACAAGAGTCAGATTCCCATTTTTAAATAATCCTCAAAATGCAGTACATGTTTTAGAGAAACTCACACAAAACGAAGTCTTAATATGGCAGCTGCAGGACAGCTATCCACAAGTTCAGCAGGGTACAACATAAGGCAAACTGCAACAGCAGCAGCTGAACCAACACTGAGAAATGGTTGACATTCTTTGTCAATGGTTTGGTGCATCACAGCAACTCAGGCAGAAAGTTGATCCCAAGAACCTTTAATAGGGAAAAGGATGTCACCTTTCGTTTTGCCTTCCCCCTTTTAATATCTTAACCTTTGTTTTCTTAGGACTTCGAAACAGTTTTAAAGAACATACTTCATGGTCTTTGCTTTCAGAATTTCGGTATATATAGATTATTATTAGGGAGTGGAGAAGGGGAGGAAGAACAAGAGCATGGTCCCCTGTTTTAAGCAGGATGTGTTCTGGCAGAGTTGTGTCCATCCTCCCACACCCCAGGCAGCATGGAATTATCCACAGAAGCTGACGCTGGTAGCAAGAGACAAAACAATGTGATAAGTTTTCACCTGGCCTGTCTCCTTCAAGCACTTGGAGTTTGTGGTATGTAAGATTAAAAGCTATCCCACTACATCAATACTACTCCTAAAGTTAAATAGCTAAACTGCAACTTTCTATCTTACCAAATACACATAAAAATGTACTTTGCAGACATTCCACCAAAGAACAGTAGGTCTCAAATAACATACATCATCAATTCACAGTATCTTGCCTTCAGACAAAGTGCCCTACATAAGAAACCATACCTAAAAAGCCACGCAAACTTTACATCAAATCTTTTCTTAACAGGAAGACATTTATACTAACTGGGGGAGAGCTTAGTGCATGTGAAAACATTGTACTAGCTTAAACCAAGCACAGTTGAGGCTGCTGTGCCAGCTCTCCACCTCCCTGCCAAAGCAAGCTCAGCTAGACTGCTACCTTCATTCTCAAGAACTGAGGAGAGGCTACCCAGGACACTGGTCATGGGCTTTGGTTTTACTTATTCTCCATGGAGATATAGTTACAGGGCTAGATCATCAGTGTAAACCAAAGGAAAGCTTTAGTTTGGCTCCTTGTGAGAGTACAGATTTCTTAGCCCTGTTACTTTTTAAGTGGACTAAGGAAACTAGAGTCAGTTAACTGCTCTGGCCAGAGATTAAGTGTAGTATGAAGTAGTAGTATAGTATTAAGCTATGATGTTTGCTTGCTTTACAACCACTAGTTTGTGTGACAGTGCTAAACAACATTTAACCTATTGCTACATAGGTATAGGGAGACTAGCTGTTAACTAACTAGATTGTTAACTACAGGCCTACAAGCCAATTCAAAACATTCATTTTGAGTGCTCAAGAAATACATTGTATAAGGGGCCTTCTGACATCAGTGTAAAGTTTTTCCCCTTCTTGATTAACAGATCAGTCATCAACAGAAAACAGGTCATCAGCATATTCAGTGTTACGGCTGAGAGGAGAGGGACTTGTACTTAGCTCTGTGTTCATCTATTTCTTCCTTTGTTTTTTTGATACAGCTAAAAATCTCCTTGAAGAGTGCTTTATATTCAGGAAGAGCATTTGTGGGAGAGTCACTTAACTCCACATTTGTGAATTCTTGGTTGCTAGTTGGAAGATCATATTGGGTATTCCCCACAGTTAGGTCTTTGGAATACTGCTTTGGTGTTTGTACAGCCTTGTTTTTCAAAGAATCTTCAGCCATTTGACACCTCTTCAAAAGTTCCTCATACTTCACTTTCAGAGCATTATACTGAGCATCGACTTCATTAAGTACAGAGACTCCTCGTTGCTTCACAGCTTCAGCTCTTCTAATACATGTTTCTTCGTGGTCCCTTAGAATGTCTCCCCCTGCAGCACTGCTCAGGAAGGTTTCACTGCTGCTCCGTTTCAGTGCCTTTTTCTCGAACTCTGATACATTCAGAAGCCCATCATCTGCTGGGCTCTGACCAAGCTCCCTTTCTAAAGGCTCCTTGAATGAAATGAAAAAGGATTCTGGCACCAATTTCTCTGTTTTATGTAATGTGTTTTCAGACTGAAGTATTTGTCGCATTTCAGCTACTTCCACTTCCAACTCCTCTGCACGAGCCCGATACAAGTCTATATCAGCAAGCCTCTGTTCAAGGTCACAATTTTCTTTTACCATAAGACTATATTCCTCTTCCATTGTTACCCTCTTCTCTTTTTCTAGGTTCAGTTGGGCTTGCAGAACTGTAACCGCCTTTTTTAAGTTCTCATTTTCTTCTTCTAGAGGACTTAGCTGATTATCCATTGAAGTAATCTTTTCTGCAAACACATGGTCGTAAACAAAATACCTGCAGAAACAAAATAAGCACTATCAAACGTAGGAAGTTCAGCTGACTATGCCTCCTAAAGACCTCCAGTCCTGGGTAACTAATGACAGATTTAAACTAATCTGATTTTAACAGGTTTTAACTAGGCGCTAACACACCTCAAAGTCCACATAGTAGTCATTTTACTAACGTATCTGTCCATTTAATCATCAGAGCAGAGTTTGTAAATACTGATATGCCATCAAATCAAGCCTCTCATCTTAAGCAGAATGGCACCTTAGGAACAGTTTCAGGTTACAGACAAGTTTATTGAATAATTAGGCCTATAATTTAAGTTTATTTAAACACTGCCTCCATTTCGTGCAGTACTCTGATGCTCCGATTTTTTTCTGCAGCACTCGACTCTTGTAACTTTTGTCACTGTTGATTGTGGAAACAAGCATCAAAATTTTACAAGGCAATTCTGTAGCCTGGTACTTCCACAAGCCTTGGTCAATTTGAAGGAATCCACTTATTTAAATTACCAAGAAATAACTTCCTTTTGGATGTATGGATTTATTCTGCAGTCCTACCTCCATGTTGCGCTGAAGCCCAAGGACTGGAAGTCCTTCACTGGTGAAATTACCTTTCATTTCGTAAGTGAACCTTCTAGGACTGAAGCTAGTCTGAACTTTTACTCTAGGTGGTTGTTCTCATGGGCATACTAATGCCGTTCAGCTCAGGAAAACTGCTCCAAATTAGAAACACAGCCCAGAGCTTCAGGCACCATTTTACCAGCCTAAGCATCATTTTAACCAGTTTAAATTCAAGTAGACTACTGCAGGAATCCTGCCTTCCTTGAAAACAAAATATCCACAGACATCCCAAGGAAAAGGTAAGTTACAGAAAATATTTTACATGTAGGATGTTTGTTTTTCAGATTATGTGCCTGGTTTTGATTAAAACAAAGCAGGGTGCAAACTGCTATAAACTTTCTGGGCTGCAATTTGATATGGTTGGAGACTTTGGGAGAGAACCCCTTAAGGCAGTTCCTCTCACACAAATACTAATGTGGTCTAGAAGTATGCCAGAATCAGTGGCACTACCACATAGTGCAGGACTATGCAGGTGCTTTGGTAAGTTGTGAACATCAGAGGTTTTTCTGCTAGCTTGTTTCACCCCTGTGCTTGTGTCTTAGTTTTTAGAGCTTTGCCTAAAATAATTTCAGTATTATCTTTGCTATGCAAGGTAAAAAGTCTTACTGGCGAAGATCATACAGCTCCTTCAAACACGAGAAACTATGCATTGATCTTGGCTGGTCAGATCTCTCATGGTTCATCCGGCCTCGCTCAGGCTTTTTCAGTTCTTCTACTTGTTGTTGTAGGTCATCTATGTGTGTTTGCAGGTATTCAATAGTCTCTGTCAAACTAAAAGGTGAAAGACATTTGAGTGTTTAATCAAGTAGATGTGAATTTCCATCCCTTTTTAGTGTGCTTTCTTCTATGAAGGCTGTTCTTTGGCCCTAAAAGACCTTTAAAAAACACTATCCTTCCAATTTAACAGTACTGTAGAACACCGGTAGAGATGACCACCCAATAACTACACAAAAATACACTTGGAGTGGGGTCGTTTTCACATTATCTAGGAAGGATCTAGTAAAAGTTTACCTTAGTATCTTTTGTTGGGAAGCTCTACTGTCTGCAACTAGTTTTTGATTAGTGTCTTCCAGCTCTCTTGCTGTCACATCCAGCTGCTCATAGACTTTGGCATGCTGATCATTCATCTGACGCAAGAGCTCCACTTGCTTTGTGAGGTACTGCAAGACAGTATTGCTGTTATTAGTTTACACTTGAAACACAGAGATAGAGCTACTATTCTGCAATTCTATTCATATTCATAGGGAAACTTCTAAGTTTTAGAAATGTAGATTCCAGTGGTTGCTTTGATAAACCTTTAGCTGCAAAGAGCTACCAGTAACTCAGCTTGCCTTTATCATGGAGATCAACCCCAGTGGATCAACCAGCCTTTTATCCCAAATAGCTGGGTTTGGTTGTGCCAGCTGTGTTTAGACTTGCTGTAGCTAGCCTTTGGCCTGGAGCCTTCTGGATTAGGTTTGTCCATACTGCAGTATTCACTGATAACAGCCTTGAATCCAGACTTCAACATAGCCCTGAACTATCCTCCAAGTCCTTCCAGAGAAGTTGCAGTGAGCTCCAACAGAAATTTCCTAACAGTGTTGACCCAACAATTTTCTCAGCATTACATCTGAAATATTGGGTACCACCATCCATAATTAAATTTCTTTCCAGCTAACCTATGTTTTTCCAGTCTGAAGTAGCATTAGGTTCAGCAGAAGAGAATTTAGGTTGTGGTCACACTTAAAACATATAGGCTACTATGCATCAGGAAGTATAATCAAATTACTGAATTCAAGCTTTAATTACTCACAGGGAACTATTCCAGTTACTGTAATCCCAAACAAAGGTCTCCTGCCTTCTAAAAAAAATAAAATTCCACATGAAGTACTCGTTTTAATCCTCTTTAGTTTTACAATGAGCAACAGACTTAAGTTACTTGAGTAATGTCAGAAAGCTTGGAATTCTCAGTCTAAGAGCAGTTAACTATCACTTAAAGCTTTTAATACAAGTGTCTTAAATTGTCCCACCCAGGACAGGACTGACCCAGTTCTAGAAATCTACACAAGAATTTGCATGATGTAAACATGAACAAAAAACCCTAACCTGTAAATCTGAGGTACTTTGTTCTTACATAGAATTTATTTCTTGCAATATATTCTATATTACTACATGCTACCTACTGAAATGTAACGTTCAAGTTGGAGCATCCAGACTTGTAGGCAGAATTACTTCTCTTTACATACTCAAAACTTCTAATATTTGACTTAACCTGTTACCTCATTAGAAGATTGATGAGTTTACATTTTAGGCAATTTAAGAACAGATAATGAGTTAATCTAGGACTAGTAACTACTACATACAGACTTGCAGAAGATCAACATGATAGCAGTTGGCTAGATCCTTTTGCAGCCTGTGTGCACATGACTGAGGATTTACACAAAAATAGTATATGGATTAGCAGCAGAATCTCCATGTGACCCATTTCAGATTAACTTTCCCTACTGGTTGTTCTCAGAAGGCCCTGGAGATCTTCAGACTTTCTTCATCAATACAAGCATGGCTGAGCACAGAAGCCTTTGGTGGCTTTGGTGCCAGAACTGATTTTACTACTTGTTACAATGGCTTTTCCAGAAGTTCTAGCTTACTAGAAGTGAAGCACCATTTTCTCCACCTTGTGTCTCCAATATCTTCAGTGTTGGTGTCAAGCTGGCTTGGTATAACGAGGCCACAAGAACAAAGTATAGAAGCGGTGATCAATACTTTAGAAGTTCACATTTATTCCACCTCCCCTGCACCTAAGCACCTAACATGAAGCATCAGTTGAGACATTGTTCTATCACATGATAAAAGGAGTGTCAGTATTTCTGAAGTCTGAGTACTGAGAACAGATTGAGACAGGAATGAAGTTGCCCTTTCAATCCAGCATTTATTAAATCTACTGTGATTAGTTAGTGGTACATGTGGCAGTACAGAGGTCAGATCCAAGGCTGTAAAATGTTGTGTTTAATGTATTAGATGTAATCTTAAGCATTTCAAAGCCTTTGACCCTTCCTTTTCAGTGCAGACAAGTACTGTATTTCACAATGATTTCTTAGTTCTAGACTTTGCTACCCATAAGATGTGAATTAATGGGGGGGGGGAACCCAAAGATTAACACCAATACACTGCACTGAAAAAGCACGCAAAAAATGTAGCAGAGTAGCTACAGAACAGAAGAAAGATCACCTTTAGGTTACAGAGACAAGCACTTGCAAGTAAGGAAAAAAATCAAGCATAGAGACTGGTTATGCCACTTGCACATGTATCCTGAGCAGTGGGGTAAGCTATGTTCCCACAGAAGACAGAACACTAGGTATGAAAATAACTGACTGAACTGCTTTTACCAGCTAAAGCGTACTGCACCTTGCATATGCTAACTTTATCCTATGGTGAATTCCTGTAGCAATCCCTTGTGCAAGTAATCTGATATATTCAGTTCCTCCATCTTGAGGTTCTCTCTGGTTATTTCAAGAAAGGGGTTCATTTTGCTTTTTCCTTTGCAACACACCAACTATAGACCACTGCTGGAAGGACACTTCTGACCACTTCCTGGTGCTGAAGCTCTCTTACATAGTCAGTAACCCACCAAAACACCTGAAGCAAACTTGCTTAAACCAACAGGATATTTTATCCTTAATGGCACTGGGCTATTTCTATAAATGAACACAGCTTAGCAATAATATATTTTCTATATTTCATGAGCTACACTCAATGACCCAAGTTAGTTATCTGTCACAAAGTTATGCTGTTACTTCAAAAGGTGTGTTGTGACTGTGTTAAACACTCCCTTAAACATGGCTGTTCCTCCAGGTGTTGAACCTTAAGGAGAAGAGTGTTTGCTAACACCTTGAAGTGTTTGTCCTCTCTAGATCTTAAGAATTAATCTTTCTATAAAAACCATTCATGGCAATGAGTTATTTTAAGTCTCTGCATAAATAAATACATTTTCTGTAACACTGTGGCACTAAGACAAATAGCAGCCATTCCAACCATCGTACTACAGAATGAATAGCATAACAAAGATGACGTTTGGCACATAATAAAGAGCCAAAGAATGAGGTACAAACCAGAAGTATCTTAGGGGGACAAAAAAACACCACAAAAAAAACCCAAACCCACTACAACATGCACCCAGATATTGTGCATCACCTAATAAAAACACTGCATTTGGGTTAACATGACTAAAGACACCTATATATGTATAAGTACTAAGCTCAGGATTCTTGAAGTTACCTATTACCAAATTGATAAGTGTTTTAAGTTGAAGTTACAGCTATACAAAATCCACACCCCATCTGTAACTGCACATGTACTGCTTGCACAAAGGGACTTGGATTTGTAAAAATCCATTATATACCAGTCACAGCCTGTTCCCTGGGATTCGTACCAGAACCAAACTGAAACACTGACTGCATTTCCAATATGCTGTCAGTCAAGGTACTGAATATTTAATAATTTAATTAGAGACCATGATTTTCTCTGTAATAGATGGGGAAAAACCTCATTATGCTGATAAATGCTAGGCCTGCATGATGCAAAAAAGCTAATTGCCAAAAATGGCCATTTTTTTTCCACCAAGTAACACAAAGATGAGTGGTTTTGAAAAGGTAGTAATGAAATTTCCCCCCTCTGGAAAACACAGAAAAATACAGAATATATCTATTATGTCCTGTATTTAGATACTACAGTGTTTGGTTTTGTAGTTGTTTTGTTGGGTTTGTTTTGGGCGGTAGGGATGAGGGGTGTGGGTTTCATTTTTTTTAATTGAAATAAGCTGGCTCCATCTATCGCAGCTCTGTTTAGCAGAAGTACCTATCCTCAAACTTTACTTAAGTCTCTCTCCTGCACTTATCAGCTTTTACATTTAAATGCTGTAACCACTAATATTTTCATATATTAATTTAAATTATTTATCATCTTATAATTTAATGGCATTTTACTTGGAAAGATCAGCAAAGTTTAGCAACAGAATAACTGAAGTAACTTTTCTGTACAAAAAGAAAAATGCTAGTCACTTGTTACTAAAACAAGCCAAATTCAGCATTAAGTTTAAAGACACAAAGCTTCTGGTAATCAGAAAATGGGTACAGCTATGATCAACTATCATCTAGCTGTTATTTGAAAGCACAGGCTCTCAAATTCTCAAAGTAGCTGAAGTGGTTAAAGGTTGTTCAGTATTTTTTCTTAAAGTATCCACCAGACATCAAGAAAGTCAGATCCAAACTTATGTGCTATTGTGTTGCAGGTCTAGATGCTTTAACACTTGGATCCCTTAAATATTTACCTCAATCTCCTGCAGTTGTTCTTGATTTGTGGCATACATTTGCTGTAAAGATTCTTCTAGTTCAGTGTTACGGTCCAGGAGTGTCTTACCAAGCTCAGCAGCAAGGTGAAGATCTAAACAAAGAAATCACATGTGCATGTAAGTTATAGTGCCAAAAACCATCTAATTTTAAAGCATTTTAATAAAATACATCTAGTGTTTTATTATTGCTATTATAACTGCTCCATGTTATTTCCAGTATTCAAAAAGAAAGTTAGCTTCAGTGGAACATTCATATACCATCTATAATACAAGTCTAAGTCAGTCCTAAAACCTAGAAGATACTCCGATTTCATTAAGCTTCTTTAGTCCCTCCCTTGGTCCTTCTTCCACAGGTCAGACACATGAAGCCATCTTCACTTCCCCCTATCTGCCTAGTACAGCACCAGCATCACTACCCAAGGTGTCTGTTAGTTAACTATACTTCACCATGTTTATAGCACTCATATTTTAGAAGAATAAACATAAAAGACCCTGTAAATGTTTCGCAGGCCAGACCCAGGCCACAGCTGTCTGCACTCTTGCTTACTTTGCTGTTTTCCACCTTTACCCCTTCACCAAGTTGCTCAGATCATAGAGGATCAAAGTGCTAAATCAAAGTTTCAGATGCTTCTTATGAAATATTAATATCAAAAGACATAAACTGATAAATAAATGTAGCTATTCTGCTTTTCAAGCTCATAAACCTAGGAGACAAGAATTGTTTCATGTGCTTCAAAACATTAATTTTACATGTCAGTTGTTCTCCAGCATTTAATCTGAATTTCACTTCAGTCATTTTCAGGGTGCAGTGACTATGGGTGTTTCAAATTAAGAAATAAGTCATCTGAGGACTCAATTCCTTTCTAGAGGGAAGTTTGATATTTGTTCAACAGCATCAGTAGTGCTAGATATCCTACATTATTACCTACATGTGTAGAAACACATGTAATTTAAAAGCCAACATAATGCAACAGAAATAAATCTTGGTGATACTGCTAAAATTGTAATGACTCTCTGCAGGGTATTACATGTTAAGAATCCAACAGAATTCCAAAAATCCCTAATTTTCCACATCCTTCTGATCACCTGGACTACAACCAGGCTGTCTTCTCTATGAGTACAAATCAATCTGGGTATTTTTCACATAGAACTAGCATCACTAATGGGAAAGAAACAGAGGAAACTTCAAGAAAAAGTTAGATTCACTTCAAGAAGACTTAATATACATGAGATATATACTACATCATCAGTAGTTGCAGCTAGATGAGAAAAGGAATTCCATTTTCACTTGGTTTAAGTGCCCTTATTTTAACGTGTAATTTTCCTGCCTTTTTCATTTATCTTATCAACTAGAGATTGTAGCAGATAGAACACTGTTCCAAGATTGTTTTGTGCTAACCTTCAGTTTGGCAGCCTGGCCAAAACGATTACTCCATCTACATATGTACGCCAAAGACCAAATTCAGACTTACAAGGACAAGTGAGTAGGAGCATTTGTCTATTAAGTTGTCGATGTCCAATTCTGGCCAAACAACAGCTCTGGTATTCTCTACACATTCTTTACAGCTACAGTGAATTGTTTCCCACCTTAAGGTCAAATTCTTAGAATAAATGCCACCAAAAAAAAAAAAAAAAAAACCAAAAACCATTTAAAACAAATCACACTGCTTGGGAGTTCTTCACAGTTTCAAAAGATGTATGGCTAGGAGCCACATGGCATACTGATCTATACTTAGGAGTTTATCCTCACATAGCTTTTTCATTATAACATCACTTGTTAAGGAGCACAGCCTATTCCACAGCTAGAGTTCAAAGTATTTGGATAAGGAAACCTCAAGGCATCCTGCTTAAACTTTTCCCATTTTTATACAGAGATTGTGCATTGTTTAGCCATGGACAGCATAACTCCTAGTAAAACACCAAGCTGTTTGTTCTGTCACATTACAGAATAATACAGTCTTCAGATCCAGTGAATCTATCACCCCATATGAAATGAAGTACTGATTCATGAGTATTCATACTATACAAATCTTTACTAGGAGGCACAATCTTTAAAGCTGGTCAACAATACTGGCATCATTCAAGGCAAAGACTAAATAGTCCATTCTTTTATTTTAATAGAGAAGAATAAGAGCTTTAGAGAGATTTTAGAATTATGGTAAAGATGTAATGCATATGGAATTACTAGCTGCCATTTCCCTTCCCAAAGTGAAAGTTTTGTTTGATGTTTAAGTATATTTAGGAGTTGATGGTTTCATTTTTAAATGTCCCCTCATCTACTAAATCAAGTAGCACACACCACACAGTACTTTGAATATAATATGAATAATGGAATTCGTGACATTGTATTTACACACCCATTCTGTTCATTAGAATGGGAGAAGCACAAATGAGTTACTATGGGAGAAGCATGCTATTTTGTAATTAAGGCAATTTGTTTCTGAGTGGGAGAATACAAATGGAAGAGCTCAGGACATGCAATGAAACCCCAACTCCTACCCCTAGAGAAAGCAAGAACTGAAACAATTTCACCTCTTCTAAAATAAGCACTTCCTTTGTGTTCGTTTGTCTACATTGTTAAGTACCTATAAGCCCTATAACAAGCAAATTTTAAGAGGGAGATGTGCAATATATATGTTCTCCAGCTACAGAGGGAAAACAGGTAATTTACATTTCTCAGAGTTACTGTACAATAGTAGAAGCACACTGCATTTGCTGTTGTAAATTTACATAAAGGAAGAGCTAAGTTCCACCACAGGCACACATTTTTCCTTTTCACCAAGATGTAAGCAGAAAGGTTTTTAATAATGCAAATTGCGTACGTGCAGATCTTCAGATCTTCATTTTAGTAAATCTGATCAGTTGTACTCATGTTTAAAAACTCCTTCAGAAATCTCTAAACCAAAAACAAGATTTCAGAGATAGGTCTGTGATGTTAAACAGTCCTCACCAGGATTTTGCAACCATCTCTTCTGACAGTGTTACTACAATTGAGAAAAAGATAAAAGTACCAAAATCCTTCTCTTCTACTTTTTCATAACCCACCTGACAAAAAGATTCAGAGAATTTTTAGTCTAAAATTAAGCCTGTTCTTTTCAACAGCAAAGGGTAGGATATACGAGAGTGGCTGAAGTTTACCTAACTGTAAAATCAAACCCTTACTTTTTCTACTTGCTTCCTATTTCCTACTCCATGTTTAGTCTACCCTCAGTTCTGTTAAACAGCTTAACAGCAAGATGCAAAAAGAGCAGTCATATCAAACAATTCTTTTTCAAAAATCAGCATACTGCAGCAAAACATGGATGTTGCAGAAGGATGCCTGTTCCCTTCCTTGAAAGGATTCCATGAGCATTCTGTTCTCATGAACAGCATGCCAGAAAAGCCCACCTCCATTGTCAAGGCAAAAGCTTTTGGTGCATACAAAGACCATCAAAGTTTTTCCAACAAGGACTATAAGCTTGTTTCAAGATGCTTCCTAGTGTTTTACAACCTAGGTTTTCTCATAAACCTACTCCTCGGGTTTTTAACGTGCACTGATTGTTTGGGTTGTGACAAGTTTCAAGAGACCTCGATAAGCAGTCTTACTACCCTGTTTACATACACTGGTATTGCTTAGTCTTTGGAAAAGCTGTCTTTCAGACTTAAGGAATAAAGTATAACAGAATGTTTAAAAAAAAATTCCTCTAAGGAATTTATTCTTTGCATTTCAATTTGCCCATCAGTTTATTTTCCTCCTTTCCCTTTTGGTAAGTCACTTCTGTTTAGGCTTATAAAAAGATAATCCCCAGAAAAAAGACTGGTCAAATGTTGAAAGAACATTAACCAACACTCAAAATGTACTAACCTCATAAATGGAATACTGTTTCTTAAAAGCTCACACCAGAAAGCAAAATGGTGATTATTTCACTCATTTTAATTAAAAGATTAATTTAAAGAAACACCAGTAAGCCAAGAACTCTGTTGCTATTACTTTGTGAAATCTCCTTCTAGGTCTTCTGCCCCATAAACACTGACATAGTAAAAACATTGCTAAATCAGGTCTTCAAACTTTCAACTCTCTTCCTTTTGACAGCAAATGATGGTTTCAGGATCCGATTTAAATCGATTGGTTTGTATTGTAGATCTATGAAAACATCTATTTCGAGCAAAGAGTTCTTAAACAGAGCTCTTAGACATTAGCTATTTTATAGTCAAAGCATACAATTACAGACCTGCTCCAGCCTCAAAAACAAGTTTCTGCTGTCAGATCCCTGAAGGCAGTGTGAAAACTGCTTAGCTTAGGAAGAGCTTTCAAAAGTGTCTTTCTACATTGTTTATGATGTAGTAGCACCTAACAATCCCAAAAAATAACGTACTTCAATGTAAAACCCAAGAGCAGAAGGCTGGAGCAGGTTCACAGGAAGCAACTTCACAGCTTTGAGCTGGCCTTTTAAAAAGAACACGGGATTAGTAGCAAAAAGTAGAACTACATAAATACCAGTCTGAAATGCCACTCAGCTCTTAAGGAAATGGCACATTCTTTCCATATCATGTCTGTAGGAGAGTTTTAGTGCAATTATACTTGGTGTACTCCTCATCTGTGAAACGAGAATAGCATTTACCTATGGCATGTAGTGTTTTAAAACCTATTGACAGAATGACATACAGGACCTACATACCTGTAATTCTGACGCATAGTGAATTTATTCGTATATTTTAAGAAAACGTACAAAGTTTTCAATAACGGACCTGCCACTAACCGCGCACAGCCACCTTTACAGCTTCATCGCCTCGAAACCCTTACAAAAAGGCTCGACAGGGCGCAGTATCGCAGCCCAGCCCGATGCTTCCAACGCCCGCTATTCCGAGCGATGCCCTGGACAGCTGCTTTACCTCCTGCCCAAGGTGCAACTTTCCGGAGAGCCAATTCCCTCCCCGCCGTGCGGGCGGAGGGGGGCCCGGGCACGGTTCTACTGCAGCAGCCCCTCCCGTCAAACAAAGACGGCCGCGATCTCCACCGGCATCGGCGGCCCCTCTGCCTACGCGCCCACAGCGGTAGGACATGCGGCCGTGAGCAGACCCGGGGCTCCCGGAGCCCACAGCCTCGGGCCGGCACAAGCACCGCTCCCGCCCCGCGACCCTCGCCGGCAGCTTCGCCCCCCAGAGCTTCGCCCGCCGCCGCGCCCGGAGCCCCCCGTGCTCCGCGCTGCCGTTGTGACGGTTCCTGCCCCTCTCCTCGCCGCTCCCTTCCTCACACGCCCTCCGCCCCGCCGCCCCGCCGGCAGCTCCCCATGGCTCCTTCCCTCCTCACACGCCCCCCTCGCCGCAGCCCTGCTCTCACCAGCCGGCCGCTCCCAGTCGCCGGTCCCGGCTCACCTTGCTGCAAGTCCTGCTGGTCGTACCAGGGCTCATCCTCGCGGATCTCGAATTCCTCCACCAGGCTATCGGTCAGCATCGCGGCCGCAACGCTCACGCCCGCGAGTTTCCCCGCGCGGAGCGGCGGCGGGGCAGGGCAAGCCGGTTGCCGCTCCTCTCCTTAAAAGCCGCCTCCGGCCATTGCCGAGCGTTTCCGGACTTTGCCGAACCTCTCCCCCTTCTGGTCGGGCTGCGCGAGGCTGCCGGCGGCAACGTGGCAAGCTACAACCACCCGCCCACCGTCCCCTCGCGATTCAAACACAACACCCTCTCCTCCTCCGCGGGGAGCCAATGGGAAGCCGCCCGCCGGACAGATCGAAAGGAGCCTAAACCAATCAGAAAGAGAACTCCTATCAACTTGCCAATGAAAATGAGGGAAGGGTTGGTCTGGGCTAATTAAGCTCCGCCCCGGCAGCCGGCTGCGCTGCCTCCCGTCGGTGGAGGTGGGTTGGTGGCGGCGAAGTGGGCGGTGGTTGCTGGGACACTGAAGGGTTAATGGCGGCAGGCGGTTGCCGTGAGATGTGCCGGTGGGTCTGCGCTGGAGCAGAGCTGGCACAGCCCAGGGCTGGGGAGCGCGGCCAGGCGTAGGGCGGTTGCGGCTCCTTGGTCGCCCCGTGTCGGGAGCCCCCGGGGAGCGTTGAGGAAGAGCGTGTGAGGAGGGGCTCGGCCCGCGCCGCTGTTACCTTAACGGCGTCACGCCCAGGTGCGGGCCGCGGTCCCGCCACCTCCCCGGGGAGCCTCGGCGCCCGAGCGCAGCAAGGGAGGGCAGAGCCGAGTGTGGTCCCGCTGGGGCGTGCAGCTGCGGAGCGGCTGTCACGGCTGGAAACGGCCGTCTCCATCCCCGCGTGGTGCTCGGGCGGTCACCGCTCGCTCCCGCTTCTTTCCCTCAGAGAGGGGAGGAGCTGTGTCCCGTATCTGTGGAGCTGCTGAGGGAAAGCTGGGTTGATTTGACCCGTTTTAACAGATGAGCATCTCCAGACTTCCAGCCCTGCAAGTTTCTGGAGCCCCGTGCCTGCCAGGAGCCGCTGCTGGGCAGCCACAGCATCTCGGGCTGGGAAGGTGGCGGCATCCGAACATCTCCTCCCCTCCTGCTCCAAGTGCTTTGTGTTTGCATCCGCCCTCTGCTTCAGCAGCATTTCTCCGCAGTGTTAGTGCTCGGGACTAGGAAAGCCTTTATTCTTAGTTCTGCCTTAATGTGGTTCAAGTCATGGTAGAAAGACGAGGAAGATACTTGTGTCCGACCAGTTTGTCAGGACTGTGGGCATTGTGCTGCAGGGTGGGATCCAGCCCAGCAGACCATGATGTCAGCTAGTGTGCTTCAGTCAAAATCTGCTATTACTTGGGAACCCACTTTTCCTTAGACTCATGCTCTAATTTCTTCTAGCGATTGTCATCTAGCCCTGGGAGAAACGCAAGTAATGTCATGCAGTGTCTCACTGGTTTAAACAGTCTGTTCTTTTGGCTCAGCTGTACTAACACGGTTGTAACCACTAGACTGATCTGCCTTCTGTGAGTCACAAAATGTCAGCACCTGTGCTCTAACCTACTCGATATAAAGGCTGACAATTAAGAAGAGAGAGAGGGGTAGTCATGAGTGATTTCATTGTTGTACCATTAAAGAGTGCATCTTTGGGGAAGGAAGTGTGGTACCTCAACTTCTAATTGAACTTATTTCATACACAAGTTACAGGGCCAGCTGTACCAATTAGTGTAAAGAGTTGTGTCAGATCCTACGTATTACAGTTAGTCATAACACCAGAGACCTGTTTGTGCATTGTTAAAAGGTTTGTATTGAAGAAATTTCAATTATTTTTTTTTACTTTCAAATATTCTGAAGCTCAGGGGATTTCTTTTTTTTTTCATGTGTGTGTAGGAAGGAATTGAGTCAAACATGATTTGAGAAATTACTGTTAGTTTGCTGGCAGTGTTTTAATGTGAAGCACTTTATTCTTGGTGCTCCTGGAACTGGAGGAAAAGGAGAGCTCCTCGTTCTCCATTTGAAGACTTAAGCAAGGATTTCCAGGGAGAAGCAAGAGATGATCTACCTTTCCAAAATCATTAAGTACATTTGTGGAGGCTTAAACATGCCTAAGCGACACTTGGTCAGTAACACACTTACTGTAATGACTTTCACAGTTAGTAACATCAAACTTACTTTAAAATATAAAATTTCAAATGAGCATCTTTTCAGCAGCTTTATCTTCACTATAGGTTTCTCAGTAAAAATTTACAAAACCAAACTTCCTACAAATACAAAGGCAAAATTTCATCACTTGAAAATGGAATTTTCTCTACAGCTTGAAAATACACATTACAATCATCCTCAAGTGCCTAAAAATTCAGTTATATTCTTACAAATAAATTGGCTTTAGAAATGCTTTGAATCAAGTTATCAGCTTGATTTTTGGTTTGGTTTTTTTGTTGTTTTGGGCTTTTTTTACCTGTAGTGTGAAGTTACCTCCTCTGTGTTACCTCTTGTTTCATGTTGGAGTATCTTAAATATATATGCAAAGATGCATCCACGTTTTATTTGCTCTTCAAGAGTTTATTTGCTGCATCAGGGGTGGAAAACCCGCTGTTCTGTCACACGCCAGAACAGACACTTGTTCAGTCCCTACCTGACTTGTGGCTTTTGCCTGGCCCTTGCCTGGTGATTAGGATTTTACCATCTTCCCTTGCAGCAGCCTGGCTTCAGCCACTTTGTAAGCCACAGGAATGCTGGAAACAGCCTTGGTTTTCATTTCCTGTTTCTTCCATGGTCATTTTTGTGAGGTGTTTGGGGAGTTGGTTATAGATCTGCTTTTTGAGCTGAACAAGCAGGTATTCAAAGTAGGTGTTTTGACGGATTTTGAAAATTTCATTTAGGATAAATTTGTTAACATGCAGAGGAGCAAAGTGTGGGCTATTGACAAAAAGTAGGTTGTAAAGCTCTGGAGTTAGAGTGTGTAGTAAGGCCTCAGTTTGAACCTGAAATATCTCTAAATTAATAACAGCTTCCTTCAAACAGGTGCACAGATGAATCAAACCTCAGTTAAAACCAGATACCTGGGAGAAGTATTTGTATATTGGGCTTATAGAATCAAACGTGGTCAATGACTACCTTTACATAATCATTACTGAACTATAAAAGGTAGAGGTTTCCTGGAACTAGCTATTTTCACAGAATAGTTTATTCCAAATATGCTTGAGTGAATTGCTAGATAGATGGAAAAGGTTAGCACCTTAAAAAATTGTTGGCTGAAGATTTGCTTGATATATTAAAGAACTCTATATTCTTGGGCTGAATCTTTCTTATTTGGACAGGCTTAGAATGCTATACACGTTTTACTTGCTAGATTTGATTTACATGCAAAGCAAATCAAAATGTTTAAACTCTTAAAAGTTTATGGTTTCCATTCATATCTCATTAATTTATTAGGTTAAGGTTGTTTCCATAGCTTGTTTACAATTAACATTTAAAAATACAAGGACAAAACTTGCTATTTGTTTTGAAAGAAAGACTCATCTAAGTGCATGCTGCATTTGACATTCATAGCAATGGAATACATAAGGGGATGAATTGAGCCACTTCGTTCCTACACAGTCCATAATTTTAAAACTATGTAGCTAACAAGACAGATCTAAAATTACGCAATCATTTGAACTCTACACCAAGATTAGTGTCAGCAATAGTAGATTTTTCTATTGAGTCTGTGCACCAGTTAGGAAGGGATTCTTTTACATTTTTGTCTACTTTCCCATTGAGTTTTAAGCACTGGTCATACTTAGAAATATCACTGACTTCTTAGTATTTCCATCTATTCAGTTTTGGGCTCAGTGTCTTCTAAGTCAGCAAAGTGTTTCTTATTTAAAAAAAAAAGGAAATAAGAATGGGGAAATTTCCCCCTAGGAATCCATTTCCACATGTCTGAAAAAGCAAATTTCCCATGTCATTTAATTTGGAAAATTATACTATCAACTGTTGTAATTCTTTTTTGTAACTTGAGGAAGAAGAGAATTGACGATGAAGTTTGTTTTGGGAATCCATCCTAATGCGCTGGCGTATTCCATGACTACATTAGGTGCTGGAATGATGAACAGTATCTTTAACTTCTACTATGTTAAGCTTTTCCTAAACCGATACAAGATTTCAGAAGCAGCATTTCATCAAGCACAGGTATGGTACCATGGAGTATTCTGATTACCATGTTGTGCTTTGTGTGTGTGTTATCACAACACAGTAAGATTGGGTTTTTGTTACTTACAAATTAACTTTTGGATGCAGAGCAAATAGTTATACAATAAATTACTTTTACATTTAGTTAATCTATAAGCAAGTGAAGGTGCATGTAAAGCACATCGTTTACAGTCTTTAGACTAAGAATCTCCAGACTTTAACTGATGAAAAGATTTTTGCCTTTGATAACTTGAAGTAATTTTGTAAACTAATTTTGTACCTCAGCTCCATCAATGTGTGTGACATTAGTGCTTTCCTATGGACTGTTTAAGTACTTGAATACTGCCTTTACTCTGCAAGTCATTATCTGTATGAGCAACCCTTATCGTAAATGGTCTCCTGAAAGTAATGGGCCAGCTCATGTTTTGAATTACTTACTGTGAGAGTAATATTTGGGCTTTGCAAGATGAAAGCTGAAATAAATAAGCTTTTGAAAGAGTGAAGTCTTAGAGACAGGGGTTTATTTCATGTGTAGTTGGGCACCTGCCTACTTTTTCATCTTGTTTTTCAAAATTACTATGAATCTAAATACACTTAAGAATTAGTTCTGGGGACTGTTTTGACCTGAGCTTTCATCTTTATTCTTTCAACAGAGATTTATTTTAAATAAATGTGGTGTGTGTTGCTTTTGTATTTGTATAATCTCTGCAGAAAAATCACACTAATAATAAATCCTGTTGTGTTTCTTGCTTGTTTGTGCCAGGTTGTATTTATGATATGGAATGCCATTAATGATCCTCTTTTTGGGTATATTCAAGATAACTCCACATTCACATGCTGCTCAAGACGCCAGTTCTCAATCTTATATGGAGCTCCTTTATATGCATTAGCCTTTTTGCTTCCTTGGTTTCCTTGGAAACATTATGAAGAAGGGGACTGGCAAAGTGGTCTTCACCTCATCATTGCATTATGTGCTTTTGACGGTTTGCTGACGTTTGTGCTTCTAGCGCAGTGTGCGCTCTTTGCAGAGATTTCAACACGACATGAAAGTAGGCTTCAGCTTATTAAATACAACCAAGTAGCAACATTACTTGGCTCAACAAGCATTCTCTTTTGTGGTCTCATATCAGATAATATGGAAAATTTTGCCTATTTTCAGGCTTTCACTGTTTTGGTTGCAGCATTAGCAACAGCCTGTATGTGTTACACAGGCAAATACAGTACTAGTCAGTACGAGCAGAGAGAAATCTGTATGGAGAATGCTAATCTGGAAAATGGTGATGGAACTCTCTCCTGGTCCTCAGTAATTTCATTGACCAAACAGATAATGACAGAGAAAAACTTCCTACTTTTTGTAGCAATGAACTTCTTCCAAGTCTTCCACATAGCCTTCTGCAACAATTTTATGATGATCTTTGCAGATAATCTTATTCCTAAGGATGTCCTCTCTTCCTCATTAAGAAGCATCATGTATGGAGCAGGCTTTATTTGTCCTCAGGTAGGCAATTACACCTTTTTTATTCCAAAATATGAAAACATGGTGTTTTACTAGTTTTTATTATTTTAAGGTATCCATTTACGCTGTGTTGGAAACATGCTGTCTAATAAGCCATTATTAATTTATTAATAAACTATAAACCGTTAGCCATACTGAGAGACAAGTCTAGGTCACCAATGCTCTAAAAGAAGAAAGTTTCCGTATGTGCAGGCTACCTAAATGTAAGGGTAGGGTAGTGAGAACAAGCAGGCAGGCTGGTAGAGTGTATGTTTACAAGAACGTAAGATTTAAGCATGCAAGGAGTGAATGTTTTGGATCCCACAGGGTTTATAATGCCCAAGTATAAAGGAATGAAAAACATCGTCAAGATAAAAAGCTTCTAAAAGCAAGATCTCTAGAATTCTGGGTTCTTTTCTCTTTGTTTTTGATTTTTAATACAGGATTAAAAAATAATCTCTTCTTCAGCAAGTTTCTGAGATAAACTGCACAAAACACCAGAAAAAATTACTAGCTATTGAAAGCATTGTTGAAATATGTGGCATCTCAGTCATGAGAACCAAACAAAACTCCAAACAGCTGCTCTTGGAGAATAATACATTCCCATTTATTTCGTTGTCTTCTGTCTTGGTCAGCTATATTTACTTGGTAGAGAGGGACGCACTTTCAAAACCTCAGTCAGGGATGGGATGAGGAGTAATGAACTGGAAAAGAGAACCCTAACAAGTAATGTGTGAGATCAAGAAAAGCAGCAAAAATAAGTCCCTCAGAATGTAAACTTACTTGTCTGAAGTGGAGCAAAAAATTCTCCTGTTCATTCCCTTCTAGCTTCTTTCACTGCATCTTTTAAAACTTTCAAAGCTGAATACCTGACTTTTCTCATAGGTGTCATGCTGCTCAGAATTTCTGACAATCGGGCTGTTACATTTGTTAAACGATAGTGGGTTTCAGTAAGTAATATGTAAAAGAAGATGCATGCAAATGCAACTGGAATTCACAGCTCAACTTCAGTTACTGTTTTAGCTTTTGCATATATAACATACAAATCCTAAGCATATCTTCTTTGTTCCATCACTCCTAAATATCTGCAATTTCAACTTTTATCCTTACCACAGGTTTGGGTCTTTTACCTTTTTTTTTTTTTTTGTAACTCAAACAACTAGCTGATGAACTTTGGAAATAAATCAGAAGCTACAGATGTTAGGAAAGCTTAAATATTTTTACACTCGATATATAGCAATCACTTTTGTTGATAAAATCAGTGTGAGAGTGTGAAACCAACTGTCTTTCAGAAAACACACCTCTCTCTGCTCCCCAGAGTCTCTTGTCTATGTCACTGAACCATAGAGTGTTCACTATGACCTTATTTTCCTCAAGTTTTGTCCCTTTGACCTCAAGATATAAGAGAATTCTCCTGTGTCTACATCCTGAACTTTACTTACTGGAAAAGCACCCAGCCCCTGTAAACTAAAGCCCCTTCTTAGGAATTTGTGCTTCAGTGGCCTGTACTTCTGTCTCTGGTTCCTTTTAGTAGTGGTTGTGGAGAATAAAGTCTGCCTACAAGGAAACTTTGTTGCTGAAACACAGGCAAACAATCTAAATTTGCATCATTAAGTTAGTTTGCTTAGAAATACGCAGTCTTGGAAACATGCAGGTATTAAGGAATTTTCAAAGTCATAAGTACTTCCTGAGACAGGGTTATTTCTCAATTACAGGGAGACAAGGTCATGGTTTTTACAATAAACAGGCATTAAATAATCCTGTACCATTTCTAGTGTAGGCACTTTTCTGTAAAATGCCTGAAAACAGCCAGGGGAGGAGGATGTTTAAGTTCCTTAAAACCAGATTTTTTTTCTTATACCAACTTTCCAGACTTTTTTTACCTCCCTGATCATTGGTTTAAGTAGAAAACTTGAACTTCTTTATGATAGTATTTGCCACAGTAATCTTTGACTGTAGCATCCTGGTTTTATTTATTATGTTAAAGCATTTAAATGCGTAAAAAAATGTACAAAGAGAATTCTTTCCTGTTCTTCATTTTAATATTACACTATTCATCTCTAACACAGAGGGAGGAGAAAATGTATATGTGAGTCTGTATTTTTTATGATAGTGATGAGGACTGCATGCATATAGATGATCACAGAGACTTGTATAATAAAAAGAACATAATGCATTATGAAATGTCCTATTTAAAGTGTAAAGTGAGGAACAACAGGGAAGAGCTTACTCTTTGTTTATACTATAACCAGCACTTAATACCATTTTCATGAGATTAGCCTTCACTGGCTTCTCATCTGCTTGCTATGCTTGGCAGAATTAAAACGTAGCCATATGTGCTATCCACTGGTATCTGCCTTTCTCTACTTCCTAGTAAAGTCTCTAACTTGCTTACATCAGCTGTCTTTATCAAACTAAAAGTCATGCTTAATTTCTACAAATGCCAATGAAAGTAGTAATATTGATGAGAAACACAGTTATTGAACATATTTTTGACCAGCAGTTAAAATGGCAAATGCTTGGTTTACAGTTAATATTACTGCAAATTTAACTATTTAAGGGATTAAGCATTAAATAATAGTTAGGCAATGTGGGAAACAGTGTCTTCCTCAGGATATTGTAGTTCTCAGATGGCTGGTTTTGAGTGAAAAATCCTTCTTACCTGGTAGAGGTAACACATAACGAGCCAGTAGATAGTTCTCTTTTTCAGTTCCTAGTTTTTACTTGGATTGAACTTTTCACAAAGGGTTGGTTTGTGCTTTGGTTTGGTTTGTTGTTTGGGTTTTTTCCTTAATGGTTAGTAATAAATTACATCTGGTCTGTGCTTTATAGCTCTCCTAATGCTGAGATACTGTACTCTATCTTTTAATCATATGTGTGTATATATTCTCTTTTCAGTGCCTTGTTCTTCTCAGTCATGCTTCACTGAAGAAGTTTGGTTATTACAGAATCATCTTGTTTTCCTTCTACTTTGAAGGAGTAGCTGCTGCTGTCATGTTTATTCTAGGATCAGAACACTATTATCTGTTGGCATTTTATCTCATGACAAACATGTAAGTGAATACACTTCCCTTTTCATAGATACAGCTTAAATAATTCTAACAGAGTGCATGAAGATTTTGCCACTGCTTTTGTGGTTTTCTTTCTGTTCTGTTTCTCTTGTTAAAAATGTTGAAACTCCAGTTACAATTTTTTCAGCTTTCATTTTTTTTTCTGCTTCAGCTTTTAATTTCTGGTTAAAAAAAAAAAAAAGCCTGAAGTATGAACAGTGATTAAGGTTTGCAGCCCCATGCTTCCAGCCACTGACCTGCTATAACATGAGATTCAAGGGAAGCAGAATCTCTTCTCATCCACGTAGACAGAGGAGATCTCAGCAGAGAAATTCTTATTTTAAAATAAAGACCTGTTTGTATCAGAATATTGTTACAGTGGTTTATTTTTTACTTTTCTATTTTAATGCTTTCTTTCTACATGTTCTACATGTTCTTTCCTACCATCCTTTTCTTCATCTTCTTTTTTTCTTCTTTTCCCTGTTTTAATTCTCATTTTCAGTATTTCAGTCATGGGCTACTGTTAACACTGAATGGTGTGAACAATAAATTGAATCTCATTACCTGCATACTTTAAATGGTGAAGATATATGTTGATTTCCCCAGGAAAAACAAAACCTTTAAGGTACCTAAAGACTCTATGTTTAAAGTGCTAATTGTTCAAAGCCTCTTCTAAATAAAAGCTAATCACACCCAAAATATACTAAGACATAGGCACCTCAATATTTGAGTTTATGGTTTCTCTTCACAGTTTAAGAGTTGGTTTTGTGTGTGTGTGTTTAAAGGCATATATGTACACACGTATGCATATATGAATACAATGTAAGTAAATATATAGGAATGCATATAAAATCTTTTTATTGTTCTAATTCTCCCACTTGGAAGTTTGTCTTTCCAGTAATGCTCATGTCCTTTTCAGATTTCAAGAAGAAATTTTCAGTCACTCTTTCCTCTCAGGTGCTTCTCTTCTCCATGTCATTTTAATGACATTTACTATAACCCCAAGTAAATATTTATGACCTTTTGCACCAGTGTCTGGGAAAAAAAAGAGAAAAGAGAAAAAAACCTAGGTTTGCATATTGCTTTGTAATTCTCAGTTAAGAACAGATCTAATAATGCTTTCAGAACTGCTGTTTAAACAGATAAATCACCTAGTTTTAAAGAAAGTCTCTGTTTGTAGAAAGGTTGGTATTGGGGTATGTATGTTAGAATGTCAGTTACGATTTCATTATGGAAGTGTATATAAGAACTGTGATCATCTTAAATATTTTGTCCTTTTTAGGGTAATTGTGCAAGCTTCATTTAGTTTGTTCAATTTGCCTTTGGCAGATATTGTTGATGCAGATTTAATAAAGCACAAGCGGAGGTATGTCCATCAGAACTTTTTCTGTAAATATGCTATCTCCTTGCCATGTTACTCTTTCATAAGTTGGATCATGTCAAAGTAAATACAGTAAATGGTCTTGGATCCTTGACACAGAAGTAGTTTTTGTACGAGCAACTTAGCATAAATAAAGATATGAACTTTATTCAAGTTTCCTGCAGTTAATTCAGTAGAGTCATTGCAACAGATTATTAAGTAATTTCTAGTTTTAATTATACATAGTATAAGCCAAGTCCTTAAATTTTTTGTTTCTATTTTTGTTAGCTTAAATTGAATTATTCTGTAACCATATACATGTATTGCAATTTACAAAATTTTCTGAATAAGGCCTTTCTAACATGGAAAAGGTGCTTATAAAGCTCTGCCTGTGCTACTTCAAGTGTAAATTTCAAAGTCTAACTGGTTGCTGTTATCTCTCTGAAATAAAAATTGATAAAACCTTCTGTGATGTAGTGTATTACAACTCATGGATCTTCTGGATTTTTACCAAAGTGCAGGTAACTTCCTGTTGTTTCCATCAATGTTTATTTAAGTGCAGATTCAGTCCTGGTAACTGTATGAAAGGACTTGCCCCTAAAGGTGAGAGCTGTTGCTTTCATTAATAAAAAAATGCCTCCTTTTCTGGCCACACGCATGTAAATTCTGAAGTAATTAATTCTCCATGCACTGTTCAGTCTAACTTCACTTCAGTTATTACTCTATGTGCACAAAGTTGAATTCGAGTGCAAGTCATTTCAGAATTGGGGCCATGCTGTATATATACACCAGAGGTTTATTACCTTCCATTTCCAAATAAATTTAAATTTCATTATGATAACTGATCTGTTTGCTATAATGGGAGAACTATATAAAGCCAAGTATCATAACAGTTATCATCTGCATATTAAAAGGAGTTTAAAAATCACTGTTGTAATTAATATACTAACAAGTTTGTGTTGTGCATTCATTTGTTGTTTTTTTTTTCCTAACTATTTTAGATCACCACTTTCCTCTATGGTTTTTGGCACCAATGCTTTATTTACAAAGCCTGCCCAATCTTTGGCTCCAATGCTTGTGGTTACAATACTAAATCAGTTTGGATATGAGAACCTGAATAATGAAGTTGCTCAATCAGATCCAAGGTGAGTTCAAAAGGGATACTTTAAATTATAGAAATTAACATGAAATAATCTAAAAAGCAAATTAATCTGCAATTAGTTTGCATGAACTGCATGAACTTCAAAAGCATGACTGCTTTAAAAATATTTTCCTGTTATTTTTTTATCTGTGTAGGAATAGAAATAGTTTTTAAAGAAATCATTTCCTAAACAATACAC
Organism: Neopsephotus bourkii; assembly: GCF_033783945.1. Lineage (NCBI taxonomy): Eukaryota > Metazoa > Chordata > Aves > Psittaciformes > Psittacidae > Neopsephotus > Neopsephotus bourkii. Next base: position 1,573,779 of record NW_026900643.1, read on the forward strand.
ATGAGGGCATCTACCTGATTTTGAAACACAAAGGGTACATTTCATTAGTTGACCACTTCCTATTCTATTGCAAAAAATAAAAGAAATCTTTGAGATCACCTCAAGATAGATGTTGTCCTGGCTTTTGTGTTTTGTTTATCTCATAAACCTACTTCCATAAATACATAATTCTAACAGTGTTGCATTTAAGATACATTTTTGTCTGAGAGAAAGCAGTATAATCATTGGAGGAAGGGAATTTCCCTCAAGTAGGAGTATAATTTTGGCTTTGATACTACTTACCATTCTAATGCTAATGATTTCATTGCAGTCCCTGGAGACCTTAATACACAGGTTGCTAGTTAGCACATTGGAAATGCATGGGCTTTTATAAAAAAACAAATAAAGAGGGAATCAGTACACTGAAAGGGTCAAAGGCTGTTTATTTATGACCAGCAAGAGGAAGTGGCAACATAAGGAATGACTGACGTCAGGGCTGAAAGGCAAAAATCAGTCTTGATAAGGATTTGCTTGAGTGAACAGCCTTAAGAAATACACAGAAGACAATTGTAAGTGAACTTTTGTGGAGGGAGCTCTTGAAGGAGAAAAGACTGGGCATGTGTCACCTGAGGCTGGGAGAATGTGTCGTATTTGAGGAATGTTCTAAAGAAATCTCTGAGTGAAAACATGGCATGAAAAGACAACAGGTGGTCTTCAGAAAAGCATCCTGACACAAGCAAAGAAGGCTTTACTTTGAGACTGTGTGTGAGAACAGTTGATTTTATTTTAATGCATTCTGTTGATAGCCAGCCAGTGAGAAGATGTGAAGAGGACATGAACCTCATTATAATGTCAAATAAGATGGGTGATCTTTTCTTTTGCAGAAGAGTCATAAGTTGAACTGGATGTGGATATGAGGGCTGAATATATTAATCTTGATGATTGAGAGAAAATCAGGCTTAAAACATAAAACCTGCAGTTCTGATCCATTTCAATCCGATAAATGATACCTTTGTGGATGGATTTTAAATCACAGTAATTACAAATCTTTTTTTTTTTTTTTTTCCCAGTAAGTAGACTCTGGACTATAGCAACAATATATTTCTTATATAGAGAGCTGAAATACTTTAAATGCTTAGCCTCTAAACATGTATTTTCACTTGAGTCATGCTGAAATTTGATATATTTAACTAGGGCAACAAACAGCATAAAGGCACAAAGCTGAGATCAGTTAATCAAGGAGCACCTGAATTATATTTCTTTTGCCCATCCCTTCGAAAACAATTTCTTAAATCTGAAGCAGTGTGCACATGTTTTCTGTATGTATATATGTGTGAATGTGCATGGCCTTTGCTTTGCAATTGGACTATTGTGTGGGCATACAGTCCACAAAGACCAGACTACTCAGGGTTGTTTCTAGGGAGCCAGTTTGCCCATGGCAATGTACACAGACCATTGACTGAGCTAAACTTACTTACACATGTTAAAACCCTATCAGATCTATCTCAGATTTCAGCCATAGGCAGATAGCTAGAATACACTTGCCTCAGGACAAAGCTGGTTGGGGTCAAAAAGAAACTGAATACAGGAGGTTGCTTAAAATATGCTCATACTGTTTGGGAAAAAAAAAAAAATCACACATGTGAATTACATACAATGAAGTGTTCTCATCCATTCAAATACAATCTCAGCTCCACTGTCCTTCCTCCCTTTCCAAAGCTGGCAGCATCTATTAAGTGTTCTGGGAAGCATTTACTTAATTAGGTATAGTGTTAATGAATTGTGAAGATGGCACAGAGAACCTTTATTCTGCATTAACAAAATGTTTGGGCCCCAAATAAATAAGTCTTAAAGAGTTTCCAGCAATGTTGTTTACTGGGAGGAGAGAGAAGGTGCAGTCCAAAACCATAAGCTATTTGCTGAATCTAAATTACTTAATTTTTCTTAATATACAATTAAAATTCTTAATGTGGAAAGTTAAACCATAGCAACAATGAGGGAGCAGCTAAGCCTGGAAACCATTTGCAGGCACATTAGGTCAATAAAATCATCAGTAGTAGTCAGCATGGCTTCACCAAGGGGAAGTCATAATTGGCCAACTTGATAAACTTCTAGAATTAAATGACTGACCTGATAAATGAGGTAGAAGTGGTAGATATTGTCTACTTGGTCTTCAGTAAGACCTTTGAAACTGTCTCCCATAAGATCCTCATAAAAAAGCATTTGATACACAGGTTGGATGAACAGACAGTGAGATAGGTTGAAAACTGGCTGAATGGCCAGGTGCAGAGGGTTATCAGGGGTATGAGGTCTAGTTGCAGGCCAGTAACTAGTAGTTACACTAGTGATGTATCCTCAGGGTCTATATCGGGTCCAGTCCTGTTTAACATCTTTACTAATGATATGGATGATTGAGCAGGATGTACCCTCAGGAAGTTTATTGATGACACAAAACTGGGAGGTGTGGCTGATACATCAGAGGTCATGCTGCCATCCAGAGGGATCTTGAGAGGCTGAAGGAATGGCTTGACAGGATTCTCATGGTTCAACAAAGAGAAATGCAAATCCTGCACCTGGGGAGGAACAGGCCCAGGCACCAGTATATGATGGGACCACCAAGCTGGAAGGCAGCTTGGCAGAAAAGGATTTGGGGCCCCTGGTGAACACCACACTGAACATGAGCCAGCAATGTGTTCGTGTGGTAAAGGCAGAGAACAGTATTATCTTGGGCTGCCTTAGACAAAGTATAGCCAGCAGGTCAAAGTTCCCATCTGCTCAGCACTGATGAGGCCACATCTGGAGCACTGTGTCCAAATGCAGCCTCTACAGTACAAGGGAAACATGGACATACTGGAGGGAACCCAGCAAAGGACCACAGGTTATTAAGGGACTGGAGTATCTATAAGGAAAGGCTGAGATAATTGGGACTGTTCAGTTTGCTGAAGAGTCATGAGGGAGATCTTCTTAATGTGTACAAATATTTTAAGGGAGGGTGCAAGGAGGTTGGTTTTAGGCTTTTTCCAGTGGTGCCCAGTGACAGGACCAGATCAGTGGGCATAAACTGAAAAACAGGAGATTCCCTCTGAACATCAGGTAATGCTGTTTTATTGTGAGGGCAACTGAGCAGTGGAACAGGTTATTCAGGGAGGTTGTGGACTCTCCATTCTTAGAAATATTCGAAAGCTGTCTAGACACAGGGCAGCTGGCTTTATGTGGCCCTGCTTGAACAGGGGTTTGGAGCAGACGACCTCCAAAGGTCCCTTCCAACCTCAATCATTCCATGGGTCTAAATCTGTGAACAAAGTTCGAGTATTTAATAATAGTGAAAATATGAATATGTTACAGATAAGCAGTTGCTTTCTACATACAGATCCTGCCTGTCACATTAGGGTTTTTTTCACAGTTATTTCACAGATGCTCTTACAAAGCAAAATAATCTTAATAAGACATATCTTATTATCTGTGTTTAGCTTGGGGGATGTTGTATGTTTTATATATTAATGTTCTGTGGAGTGAGTGGAGAAAAGTGTGATTTTGTATTCTCAGCAACTTTCCAGGCTTTTGCTGTAGTAAAACACATTTTCCAGCAACGAGTTTACTGTTGAAAATGATAGAACATCATTATTCACACTTATTTTTGTGTAATATTGTCATTTAATTTCTTCATTACTCCTTTATTGATGTATTGCTTACTCAAGACCATATGGAATGCTGGAGCTCAGAAACTTTCTGAATGCCTTCTACTTGCATATCAAAAGAAAAAGGTCACAGCTTCCAAGGGAAGGGTTTGTCTTTTTCTCCCCTACTTCATTTATCTTACACATTTTATAGCATTTTATTAATAGCATACTGCCTTTAGAAGTTGCCTTCATAAATATGCTCTTTGGTGCTCATCTTTCCCTGTATGAAAAAAAGATAAATATGTCTATCAAAAGCTGTCTGCTGAGACCAGTCATATATCTTCTGATTCTTATGCCTCCAGCAAAAAGTCTGTAAGATGACACGACCTCATCTACACTTCTTCATCATTCCAGTGACCTCATTATTGTTCTTCAGCTGTGTGGTGGCTCCGTGACATCCCCCATGATAAAGATATTTCATTATTGCTTCATTAGAGCACCAGAATTCCATTAAGAGTACCAACTAACTAGAAGTTGCTGGGTTTTAATCTTTGCCTGTCTTCTGTTGCTAACATGCTGTTGAGCAATTCACACATCTGTGTTTTCTGCTTCAATAAAGACCATATTCCCAAGCAGCTTATTAGGGCAACTGGCAAGTTATGAGTGAAAGTCTTACCCCAAAAGACCTTTTGAGACAGTAGTTCATCATTGTCTTGGTGCCTCTCTTACAGTCGTACCCTGCAGCACACCCAAACTGTTAAGACAGTGAAGAAATTTTATACAAAGAGTAAGATTCCAGAAGAAAGGAAAATTTGGTCCCCTTTGGTTTTTATCCGTGAGGTATTATAACACTGCCAGGTGGATTGTTAAGATTCATCAGAAGTGAGAAAATGATTATTGCTGAACAGTGATTCCAGTACCAGATTAAGCCAGGCATTCCACAGACCTGGACTGTCTTCCTCTGTACCAAAGCCTTTGAACTGATCATTCACATCATCAGGTCCTTACTTACCAGTATTTTTTTCTGTCTCACTGTGGTTTCTTAGTCACAGTGATATCTTCTTCCTTGGTTTCACATCTGGTATCATAATTCTGAAGTGTGACTTCTGCTATGAATAGTGTGTATCTCTTCCAGAAGTTGTCTTCCTCTTTGGTGTAACCTTATTCACACATGAGGTTGGCCAATATATTGCACACATTCCCATGTGTGTTACACATGGTTCTGTATACAGTAATATACACATTATACCACATTCTTAGGGAATTTGGTCACTATACATCAGGTAACCACGTTGTAGTGGAAGCTAGTTTAATGAGTATTTTTAAATATCCCTAAAATTTGAGCAGTAGCTTGCAGAATTGAGTAGTCCTATTGGGACCCAAATCCAAAAAAAATCTGCAAATTGTTGGGATTTTTTTTTTTCTTTTTGTCCATTATCTAGCAAAGCATTACCCGCCCATATGGCTTGGGGAGTTTGGTTTTGGCTATGGAAAAGATACCTAGTTTAAAATCTCCCTCTTCTGGAGAGCCCCTACAATTGCAACTAATTTCTCGTGAAAGTGTGCTTTTCAAATTCATTCTTCAGAACTCAGTAATTTGACAGCAACTCTTCATTATTTATTGGAGGCACTTTCAACTGTTAATACTTTCATACTGAATTACTGGAGTACATGACATTCTATTCAGAGTGTTATTAGGGCTGTTTATGAAAGATTTTATGTTTTATTCCTGTGTGTGCAAAAAAATGTAGACATGGAAATTTCTGAAGTTACTGGTTCAGCTGTTACTATAATGAAATCTGAGCTCTGCTCTTGATTTATCCCAGTTCCTTAATGAAATATTTTCCCATTCCTTGTTCTGTGTACCAAAGATATTTTTCATAATTCCTGCAGTAAATTAGGCTTTTACAGCACAATGGATAATATTGTTTTCTTAAACCAATATTGTTGCAGTGAAACCAAATCAGGATTGCACCGGTGCGAGTGATTTCGCAGATGTTATTTCTTTGTTTCGTCCTTCCTGAAGTCCATATGTAAATGAAATAATTTTATTAACGAAAACTGCTCTTTAGCGTGCAGAACAGGCTAAGTACAACCCCAACATCCTGTTAACTGTGTCTTAGTCCTGTTTCATCTTTAGCTAGGTACGTAATTTGTTGGTGGCCTCCCTGTTGACACTGCTCATACAGTTAACTACTGGCAGATGTGGTGTGCATGATGTAGGCGCTTGTTCACTTGTAGGTGGACTGAACATGCAATTGAATATAGGCCAGTAAACAACATCCAAATGGTAAATTATTGTTACTGCCAATAAGCATTGGCTATGCACCAGTGACCTGCTAGCAAACACTTCCAGTCTTATATGTAGTTGCCCAAGTGATTTAGTAATTCCCTTGTGAGCCTGTGCTTTTTTTTTTGTTTCCTTACGTAGCATTAGCATATACATGACTTGACATCAACCATGATCATTGTATGAGTGTGTATATGTACTAAGGAATAAATCTGGCCTATGATGGAGGTTACAAGCATTTTTTCTGTTAAATATAGTGATCTATGAGTTGATTCTTTTATGATTCTGAGAAACTTAGGTTTTATTCAAAGGCCTGCTCAGGTTTTTTTCCCAGATCTCAATTTTTTTGGATCACATCCATAGCTGTTCTGTGAGTCTCCTATCTCATCCCTTAATGATAAAGAAAATAATATAAACTGCCTCATGGAGAGAAAGTTCATTTAGGGGCTGTTTCTCAGCTTGAGTTGACTTTCCTGATATTTAGTAATTAGAATCCAATAATTAACAGAATGCCAGCTGGTAGATAATGATTTTAGCTACTAGATAAATGCCTAAATATATGCTTAAAGCTGTCAGAAACCATACTGTTCATAAAAGGGAACTCATTTAAGTCCAGTACTTTGCTTTTCTTATTCGTATGTGTTGATGTTTTTATCTCTTATTCCTTAGAGAAGATTTATGTGAAGAGGTAGTATGCATCCATGTGAATAAATGAGAATGAATGTTAACTTCACATGTATTCCTTTTATGGCTTTTATTATCTGTAATAATTTATTTTAAACAAAATAAAAGAGTGCTTACTATTTCACATAGCCCTTTACACCATACCTGAATTCTATGCATTAATCAAAACTTCCATCTAGCACTCAGCAACTATAACAACACACTATGTGGATAGCCAGGAGCACAGATTTTAACTTAAATAAAATAATTTCATATTAAAATGTTTACTTCCATTTTCTGCTTTTATTTCTCTTCCAGATTTTTCAGTCCTCCTAAAGCTTTTCAGGTGCTCTGTTCTATAATTGGATTATATTGCTTAAATTGATTTCTGTATTACATAATACAGATGTATACTAGTGAACAGGATTTCATAGGTTGCCTACAGTGTATTGAAATTAACTCTGTGTGCTTAGTATATCATTTCCTCCTAGCTATTATGAAAGGAGCGAACAACATAAAATGCATATTTGTGTGTAGAATTAGAAAATATAATCAAAGTGCATTTGATATCTGCGATATTTGGTTTTAGGGTTGATTGTACACAGTAACGTGTGTACATGTATATAACGTGAGTCCTTTTGTTGTGAATTGACCATCAAATTTAATCTTCTTCACCTTGAAAGCTATGTTTCCATCTTCTTCACCAGCTTGTTTTTAGGTCTTCATGATGCCATGTTCTATTTGATCTGCCTGGTTCCACTCTGCATTGCAGTCATCCAGATCCTGGCATGGGCTCCCTTTTCAATCCAGAATAGTCATGTAACAGCTGTACGTTAAATTTGTAACAGTTGGTCAGTAAATCAGACAGTATGTTCTAAATGTGAAAAAACAAAATTGCATTAAATGGACTATTAGATCATTTTGAGCCATTTCAGTGAAGATGCATTCTTCAGCCTATGAAGACTATAACACAGATCACACTAAGCCTTACTGCTGAGCCTGCAATGATTTTTCTACTTCAGTTGTTTTTCTTTAATGGGATTTATCCTTAATTGCTAGATAAAGCCGTTTCTGGTATATACTGGTCACTGTTAACTCCTTTGAAGAATGGATATCAGTTAAAGGAATCCCAGCCCAGCACCTGGAATTCAAGAGAACTGCATTTTCTTCAGCTTCCTGCAAGATGGTGGATTAATTCTGCCATACTGATAGAATGGCAGATCTCTAAAGTTTATCTGGAAGAGCCTGGTGGATACCTCTCATGGATGGCAAAGAGATGAAGAGAAAAATTTAGATGGTGTGTACCTTACCAGTGTCAAGGCAAATCCGACAACTACCACAGGAAGAGCCAAGAGTAGTTAACTACCCCATAAAAGTCTGTGTAAGGCTAAAGAAGAAAAAGATGAAAATGCTGTTCAGAAAAAGCTCCATACATCTTCACTGGCTTTCCGAGTGTCTCTAGTTGTGGTAGGCAGATGCAGTTTTCTGGGTTTAAATGGGAAGATTATTTTGAAGGTACCATATTGTTAGTACTTCATACCGAATGTCATTGTGGTAAGGAAAACATTAGTGTGTGGATATAGTGGTGTTCAGTTAGCTGGAAAACTCTAAGCATACGCATACTGAATCAAACTCTACCTGCTTAATAGTGTGACACTGGCAAACTCACTTGGTGTGCTAACAGTTGAAGTTAATTAATTTCTGATTAACTACTGATAACATCTTTTCAATTATGCTTTTAAATGGATCCTATGATTTTTACAAAAGTCTATCTTGACAGAATTTCAGGAACATTGAATCCTCTTTTTTATTTCACACAGACTGTAATGATAAGTTATTATGTTTTTTCCTCCAGAATATTCAGCATGTAACTTTGTAATGAAAGATAGCTAAGTATAAAATAATAATTTCATTTTTGTTCTTTATCTTGCCTGGGTAAACAGTTTTAGAAGCACCTTTCTTACAGAGTGCAAGTCACTTGAAAGTACAAGGTGCATTGTACGTATCCTGATTTTGAAGTGCTGAGCCAGTTTATTTCTAAGGCTTTACACTTATTGTGATAGGTAGCTTGAATAAAAGTCAGTGTAAGAGTGCATTTTGGAAGACACCAATATAATTTAATGAAGAGGTCTGAGACTGGAAATACCGGTGTTGAAAAAAAGTATTTTGTGCCTCTGTTTTTACATTTGCAGCATAGAAAAAAAGTTGTTTCCTTGACTTTTTTGAAGTGCAAAATGCTTTCAAGGTGATGAGTGAAAAAGTGGGATAGCATTTTTAAATATTTAGATATTCCAAATGAACACTTTGATAGGAATATGAAAATTTACGTTAAAATGTAAGAAGGCAGAAGTGTGATGGCATTTTAAGTTGCATTATCGTTTTTTTATCTCTGTCTTGTCACAGATACCTTTATTCATTTGCATTGTATGTGCATGTACATGTACACATTTTAGCATCACTTGTATTTACAAATCTAAAGAATATTTACAGAAATAACGAGAGCAGATAGACATAGATTGTGTGCTTAGATTCTGAATTTTAAAAGACCTACTGCACTCTATGTATGAATTTTGTGCTTGAAAAGCAGGAGGAGCAAAAGCCCAAGGAATCTTTGATTCATTCTATGAAACAGTCCTCTCCCTGATAATTCCTTTAAAATGATGATGGTAATAAATGGTAATAAATAACTTAAAATAGTTTTCTTTTTCCTTACTCTTTCTGTGTTTCCTGAATTTCCTATGTTCATCCGATCCTCATAGAATATATATTTTGGTAGGTGAAAATGATACTGTTCCACAAATGGGGTTTCTTAAATGACTTTTTATTACTTAGTTCTAATATTAAGTTATTAGAACATAGTGTACAACTGGGACAGTGTTGTGCTATACGACAGGAAAACTAGTAAGTGGTATGAAGAGTCAAAATTATATCAAGAATTCTTTGAAATTATCAGAATGACTATTTTTTTTTGTTAAAAATGTTTGGCAAAGCTACCATTTTATTTGCTGAAACAAGAGAGGAGTAAGGGGTGGTATGACTGCAGGCACAGTTTGAATAGCCTCTATAAACTGCTGCATCTTTAAGGAAGAGAAAATAGTGGAAGATTTCTAAGCAAGACAGCCTTAAGATATGAGAGATTAACTAACTGTGTGGAATAAACTAGTTCAGAAAACAAATCTGAGAAATACAGAACAAATTATTTAATATGTAAAATATTAATAATTTTTCAAATTTATTGTCCCTTATTCTCCCATTTGTCTGTCCTATTTCTCTTGCTATAAAGGCAGGAAAAATGTGTCTTTCATCACACCAATAGTCAATCCAGAAGAGGACTGGAAAACAGCTTTAAATTCCGGCAGTAGTCTTATTACAAGAATAGAAGGTTGGCAGTATGTTATGATTGATGTCACTTACTCTCCATTTCTCCATCACCCACTAAACTTTGTTATCCTCTGCTAAACCTACATGATTGTTTTTGGCCATGAATCAAGTAATGGGATGATCAAAGGCAAAAGTTCAGTGTCCAGCAACAGCTGGTTTGTCTGCTTTCTCTCCTTATTAGCTAACAGTATCTGAGTTTGAAGTCCTGCTGCTGGAAAAATGCCCCAATTTAATCTTGATAATTTAAGAGTGTCTAAAATAGTCTCATAACTGATAAAGAGGATTTAAATGTGTATAATATAAAATATGAAATGCCGTTATAACTTCAGAGAATTAGAAATTTGATGTTTAAATCCCATTCTTGGAGTTTCTGTATAAATTCTGAGAGTTTGGATCTTAATACACCAATTTATTTTTTTTCTAATTGAAAATCTATAGGTAAAAGTGTCTTCTAGATTCAAAAGGATGTTATCTAATAGACACTGTAGAATGCTAGTCTAATATAGTACTAATACAGTATATGACTAGTGATAGAGTGAAAACACTGAATAAATGACAATAAAAACATTTAAGTAAGGAAAACCTAGTTTTATTTTTGTGGAGCTTGCAGGCCTCTGTTCTGTTTTATGCAAAATGACCTTCCCAGTCTCGTGCTGTACTGTGATCTTGGAACAGCTCAGTAATTCATGAATATACTATGTTGACATGGCTAGTAGGATGTTTACATTTGAATATGGTTGTGCAGCCTAATGGGTGCTGTCAGGAAAGACAAGCAGGAAGGGAAGGAACAGTTAAGATAAGCCACATTTCCACAATACTTCTGCACTTTTTCTTATAAAATTAAGCCAGCTCAGGCAAAAGCTTGGTAGTACATGCAGTCAAAAGAATTCTAGCTGCTTTTGTAAAGGAACATTCAATAGACTTGGGGGGAGTTTTCTTAGAGAACTGAACAGACCCACAACTGGGTTTCCTGGATTACCCTTGTGGGAGAGGATTTTAGATAGCTGTCTACGTTTCTTTATCTTAAAGACCTTTTTCATAATCACTTTCTTACTATTGTTTAAATAATAGATGGGAAAGTTGTTCTATTGCTGAACTCGATCAGGAAAATTGCAGATTTACATCTTAGAATACGTGAGGCTGTGTAGCCAGCCCTGTCACTGTGAGTCCTGCTCCAGAAGACCAGACTCCTTGAGATCACCACAACCCAAATGGTATATTAAAACCTTTGGGTATGTTTGGGACCTTTTTGGACTTTAGGCATTCAATTGATCAAGGAATTTTCCATCAAGACAAAAAAGAAACAGTAACTAAATAGTTGCAGAGAAAGTAGAACCAAAGTGATACCTTTTTTTCCTGTAAATACTCTCCCAGCACACCGATTGCTTTGAATGACATACGCATATGCTCACAGTTTTCTGAGATTGTACAGCAACTGGCTACAGTTCCACCAGCCTGTATGCAGATGACAATACATAAAATCTATTACCTAAATATGCATGGTGTTCTCTTTATAGCCTGTCAAGAGAAAAATATGCTTCGTATACAGCTACCATAGCAGAATAGTCATGACAAATGCAACACTGGGTAGGAACTTTGGAAAATCTCATTAAAACATACCCTGGTTGTATAATTACAATGCAAAGACAAAAGCTAGCATATTTCTTAATTTATTTGGTGTTTAATTCTTTAGCTGTATTTTACACGTGATAAAATTAAGCTGTGTTTCCCTGTGAACAACATGTAACTAACCTGAAGCAATTTTATTTATTGGTTTACACACTGTGCACAGATGTCTATTTAAAAAGCAGCAAATTTAGCTTTTGTCAGTTTGGATTTTGATTACAAAGTTGTTTTATTCCTGGAGGGGGAAAAAAACCCTAATCTGTCTTTACAAACAGGAACATATATCGAAAGCAGAGAAATCCCAAACCAAATAAAAAGAAACAGGCTAAAATGACATCTTAGCCTATCTAGCTAGTGGAGAGAAAAAATCTTCATGTGGAAAACTGTCTCAAGGTCTTATGTCAGAAACTTTCCTCAAGGAGGTTAAACATCAGGGAAAATAAACTAAACAGAAAAATCCTCTGGCAATATTCTGTTATTGCTGATTTCCCAGGGTAATCACATCCAAGGTTGGATGCGATTAGTGCTTGATCAGAGGATCTTCCAGGTAGAAACCACATGGTTTAGTGGTGGTCTTGGCAGTCCTGGGTAATGGTTGGACTTGCTGATCTTAAAGGTCTTTTCCAACATAGTTGATTCTATGCTCCCATGGTGGTCTGGCTTACAGTGTCATCCTTACCAGGAAATTAAAGGGCTCAAGCCCAGCATTTGAAATCTGATCAAAAGGAAAGATACCAATTGCTCATGGTTGTTAAGAAACATTTTTAGGGATTAGAGATGATAGCCCTGATGCTGTACTCTGCTGGAATTTGATTAATGAGATAGATTTTGTCTGGATTTTCTTGCAGTTTCAATTGTATACCAATTTCCTCACTTTCTATGCTATTACCACAAACAACTTATGTTTTTGAGAGCGTAAGTGAGAACAGTGGTGCCTCACCCAAACTCACAGTGACTATGGCTTTTGTTCTAGCAAAGGCACCTGCTGCAGTGTGAAAAGCCAAAACATGTTTACCATATTGACCTGTCCCGCTTTCTCCATAGGGTCCCAGTTGCATCAAGGATGCATTTTTATCCACTGGTCTCCACCATGCCTCACTGCATCCTCATGCACAGGAAGAGGGCACAGGAGTCTGTCAAGTTCTTGTTCTCTTGCCTACACAATGACTTCTTCTCCCTCTACATTCACATCCCAGTGTCCAGAAAAAAATTCCTGGATCCTACTGCACTGACCTGTGCTTGTGCTGCTAGGACCAGGCTGTGAGTTTTGTGAAAACAGCTTTGTAAAACAAAATGTTGTTGCACAAGTTCCATGCGAGCATAAAGTTTACTCTGAACCACTTCTAAATGGTTATTTAGAGGAAAACCTGAGAAGTCTGAGGACACAATTTTGTGTATCAAGCAGTTGTGGTCTTCCATCTGAAAACACAAGTTCCTTTTGAAGAGCAAACCCTGTAATGACATGATTTATCTTTAAATGCTTGTGGTTTGGGGTTTCTTTTAAGGAATCTCATCACCTCCATGCTTAACGACCTCACATTCCTCTGTACAGGAAGAACCTGGAGCTGAGGGAAACCAAGCACAGCTTTGCGCGAAGCCCCGCTTCCATCTTTCAGCATTTACTGCTATGGCGGCCAAGAACTGAACTCAGCCCCGAGGTCTGAACCGTAATTAACGGTTGGTTCTCATTAAAGGGGCGCCTCACGGCAGTACCTCGGCAGCACCTCGGCAGCGTACGGGTCCCGGTTAAGGCCCGTTCCGCTCCTCCTCAGCTACCTCCCCCCACTCGCCCCCCGCCAAAGCCGCTCTGCGCACGCGCAGCACCGGGTGACAGGGCGGTGCCAAGAACGTGCACTCCTGAGGGAGGCGGTTTGAGCCCTGTGGGAGGGGGAGCGGGTCGGCCGCCGCCGGTGACCGGTGCATGGGGAAAGAGCTGCGGGAAGGGGCGGTACGGACGGGCTGCACGGAGCCTGCCCCGCTCCGGGTTGAACGCAGCGCGCCACGACCGCGCCCGCACTGTGATTGGCGAGAGAAAGGGAGGGAGCGGGTGCGCGCCAGGCCGCGGCGTGTCGCAGCGAAGGCGTCCGGCTGGCCCCCTCTGCCGCGGCACAGCGCGTTCCGGCCTGAGCGTGTGTGCGGGCCCCGGAGCGGAGCCGAGCCGGGCTGGCTGTGTGCTGCCGGCGCCGCCGCTGCTATGGAAAGGGGAGGCGGTGGCAGCGGGTGATTCCGCGCCCCTTCCCCGATGAGACTGTGGCTGATTTGGCTGGGCTGCTACACCCTGTTCCTGTGGGTGCTGAGGAGGAAGATGTGGGCTGGCCCTGCCAGGTACCTGAGGAGCCCTTTATCCAGGTCCATCTACGTGAATATGATGGGCAGCCACAGCCACCCAGCCCCGGGAGCCAGAGAGAACCACCAGGTACAGCCCTAGGGCAGTTGTCCTTCTCTTCCCGCGTCTCCCCCTCTCCCCATTCCCGGTGGGGCTGGGAGGGGGGCTCCCGGGCGGGCACGGCGGCCTCCCCCCACCCTCCCGGGGAGCTCCGCTGGGGACAGCGGGCGGGGGGCGTGGGGGGAGTCGTCGTTCTCCGGGGCGTCCTGAGGTACCAGCCGCCGCGGGAGGAGAGGGATACCCTCGGGCAGGCTGAGGGGGCACCGGGCCGGGCAGCGCCAGACAAAGAGAGGGAACAGCTCGGTCCTGCCGGTGAGAAAGTTGACGTGTGAAATGCGTCCTGGAGCCTGCTGTGAGGAGAGGCGAGGTGCTGGAGCTGCCGTGCGCTGGGGTGCTCGCCACGGGGGTTCTTCGGAGCCCGGCGGTGTGGGAAGCCAGCGCTGCATCCCCTTACTCTGGTGAGGCGGCGGGTTGGATGTCAGGGCTGCCCCTGAGAGATGTAAACAGTCTGCCAGGTGGGCTTTGTGAGTGCATTTGAATGAAGTTTGCAGGTGGTGTTGAATGGGGTGGGTTTGCAATAACAGAGACACTTTTAATGAATACTAGAGGAAAATAGGAAAAAGTGAGCAACTGGGAAACTGTGAAGCTCGCGGAGGTCTTGGAACAGTAGTAGATGGCAAGCTGGAAATGAGTTTGCAATGTGATGACTGCAATAAAAGGTTAGCGCTATACTTGGGCAGCACAGGCACGTGTATCAGTACTTTGTGGAAAATGAGGGGCTATACCCTTGCAGTGCAATGGCTATGTGATATAATTGCATTTGGAATATGTTCGGATCTGCACTGTATTTTACCAAAATGCTGCTGAAAATCTGGCAGGAATTCAGAATGGCTAATAAAAACCTCTTAGTGTTGAAGGAATATACTAACTTATTCTAAGTAAAATATACAGAGCTGAGCTAATGAAGATGATGTAGTGTAAATACTTGAAGACTGCTAAGGTAAAACATAATTATGTACTGTAATTCTTCAAGCTCACCTGTTACTGAAGAGTCTTTAGTGCTCTGGGTGGGCACTGACACCCAGAATCTTGCTACGGAGTGGAGGTATTATCGGGGTTTAATGAATATGGTCTGCAGTTTGGATCACTCAGTGCGTGTGTACGAAGAGAAGCAGAATTCAGGTTTACAGAAAAAAACTTCCTTCTGGTGAACAAAGAAAATCTGAAAGTCTTTTGTGTTGTGAAAAACTATACTAGAAAGGCAAAGTCAGCCAAGGAAATGTGTTACGGAGATGATTATGTCATTTGCTGGTAGATGGTCTGCATTGAATAATTTCAATTTCTCATTTATTGGATCTAGATTTTAAACAAAGTATGGATTATTTAGGAAGTTTAATAAGATTTATGGTTACAGAGTTTGTGGGGTTACTCATAAGTAAGGATTGCATGTTGAGGCCCCAGGTGCTTTGACTGCAGTTTTACTGACTTCATTAGTTTTACGTAGGTTATCTAAAAGAACATTTTCTTCATTTCACTAATACCAGGCAAGAGGTGTCAATAATTAAAAATTTTTACTATAAAAAAAAGTTTTAACATATCTTTTCAGATTTTTGTGCTGTAGTTTTTCTGCTGTTGTGCTGCAAGAAGTTGATTCCTATCATGGAACTTGTGTCCTGAAAAGGCGTCTTCATGTATTCCACATGAAGGAAAACAAAAGTACTTTCTGTTCTGAGAAAGTGATTCCAGAATTAAGGTGTTTTTCACCAGTTTTGTCATTTGAAGTTTGGATTGGTTTTATCCTGTGTTGCCTTTGGTTTGTTTTGCTTGGTTTTGTTGTTTGGTGGTTGTTTTTTTCCCCCTTCTATAATTTGCTATAATTTCTATTATTTACTAGTGTTATCTAGGTAGTTGCCAGAAGACGTTATTGGCAAGATTAACCATGTGGAAGAAATTAGAGGAGGTGTATGGACAATGCCTCATTTCTGGAAACAAATTTGTCTTCTCACAATTGTTACCATCATCATTTTGCCGATAGTTATGTCAATATATATCAATATTTAGGAGTCTTAAAGACAAGAATTGTAGGACTGTTGATTTCCATGGCCAGATGCTGGAACTACAGGTGACAGTTCAGTGCAGAGCCAAGGTGTATGAGCTCAGGTACAGTGTATATGCCATCATATTGCTTATGGAACAAATCCTGTGTTTCCCAAAGCTTCGATAATTGGATACTTTTTTTCTCGATTGAAGATGGCAACACATGGAAAAAGGCATCTGAGCTGCTCTAGACATGTCCAGTCTGGATAAATGAACCAGACACACAGGCCAGCCTGCTCCTTGGGTTTGTTCACTTCTGCCAGGCTCCTGAAATTGGCTTCTGAAGATGGATGGACTAAGTACACAGGCTGCTGCTTTAGTGTTTTTTTGTGACTTAACTAGGGTTTCCTTTTGGGAATCACTCGAGTATGCTGATTCATTTAACTAGCACTGTGCTGCAGTGAGAAAAGGCCTAAACTGGTAAATTGGCAGTCTCGGGGCTCTCTGTGCCATGCTCCATCATGTGGCACAAACTTGCTCAAGAACTGTGTTTTTAGAGGAAAGAATCACGTACTTCTGCTGCCTGCAAGTGGTTTGAAAATACAGCTAAGAGCCTGATTCTGCTGGAGATGTGCCCATTACACAAGTGGTTTTCAAAATAAACCTGAGTGGGCTTATATTTGCTCCTTGGCTGGAGGCTCTTGACATCCCTTGGTGCTTTGGGTCAGTGTTTGATGGAACCCCTGTTTATGAATCTGGCATAATGATCTTGGTGCAGCTGTCTGCTCCTCTCTGCTTGCTGGCACTATTATTGTGAAGCAGCAGGATACTGGAATAAAAATCTTGTCCCATTATTATTTCTTTTACAGTAGAGCCTGGAAGTCTTATTGTGCTGAACACTGTGTAAACATGCACTAAGTGACTGTTCCCCTCCCAACAAGGTACAACAGATGCAAAGGAATCAGGATATGAGCACACCTTCTGCATTATACGGCTATAGATGCAATCTTAGATGTTAAAACATTGGGGAGTTACCCCAGCTGACCATTTGCTGTCCTTCCACATGCATTTTTACAAGAGTCTGTAAAAACTCTCTGTCTCTCTTTAAGATACTTATAACTCCTACCTGCACAATAAACATATGCAGCCAGATTAAGGAACATTATTGCAAGAAGTAAGGGGGAAGATAAGATAGTGTTAGCTGGGGGAATAACGCTTGATATTAGAAGACAGACACAATGACATTAGAGATTCTTGTAGCAGGGCTGACAATAACTTCATAAGTGTAGGAGAGCGAAAAATAAGAGCAACCTTCTGAATTAAAATTACATTAAAAACTATTTTTTGTAACTTCTGCATATTGAGTGGAGGGGTTTTTAGCTTGGCATTGCACCCTAGCAGTGAATAACCTTTTGAAGTTTATTGTCAGTGCGGACATTCCAGAATGCTGCAGCATTACAGGTATTTGCTGGAGGTGCAGAAGGTGGCCATGAGAGTCCTGAAATTTCAGGATTTATGTTTGCCTTCGTTTGCACAGGGCTTTTTTCTGCATTCAAGTAATGTAAAACAGCTTTTAAAGGATTTCAGGTGTGCCTTACATGGGGATAGTAAAATAGAATATTTTACGTTTTATTACTTTCCCAAATAGAAAATCATTGACCTATTCTACCTTGGGCTTTAGATTTTACCAATATGAAGTGTAGAAGTGCCTTTCAGCTGGTACTGATGAATTCCTAGATGCGGGATCCTGCTCCTGTTTTTTAGTAGAGATGCTGGGAGGCAGCAGATCATAGACATAATGACCTGCCCTTTGGTAGTGGTAGGTGAAGAAACATAGTTCAGCACATAGGCAAGCTCTGGTCAAAAGTATTGATTGGATTCTTTATCTCCTTTCCTGGAAAAATACTGCAAAAGCACTTGCTGATTGGGTTTCAGGGGATGCCTAGGGAAAAGGTGAGAATGAATGGGAAGATCAAAAATAATGTTATCCCACTTAGTGTGGTGCTGTTGCATAGAGGACCTGCATTTGCTTCCTGGGGAATTTACTTTGTAGAATTCCTCTAAGTGCAGGGTAATAATTAAGACAAAAATTAAAAGTATTATTTCTTAGCAATTGGTCCTTACTTGATTACAGTTCAAATCTAAGTGAAATTAATCCTTAAGCTTGTTGAAAAGTCTGTAGGAAAACCGCAATTTTTATGTTTACAGAAATTGATAACAGCGTTTTCTGTATTCAGTTTGTTTTAAGTATTTCTGGCTTTATGTTGCTGAATTTTTTAATGATCCTTTATTTCTTTCTCTAGTGGTATGTCTGCAACACAGAACAGTTGTCTGAATCCCTTCAGCCTATTTTTGTCCAGAGTTACCTTGACCAAGGAACACAAATCTTCTTAAACAACAGCATTGAGAAATCAGGCTGGCTGTTTATTCAGCTCTATCACTCTTTTGTGTCCTCAATTTTTAGCCTCTTTATGTCTAGAACATCTATCAATGGGTAAGTGAAAAGTCAATCTTAGGTAAAATAAATACAGTTTGGATCTAGAGTTTTCAAGTGTTCAGCCATACCCCTTGGTCTGTCAGCTTTTAAATTTGTAGTTTTCCCTTTGCTAGTCTAACAGATCTGAAATGCCCTACTGTGCTCTTTGTGCCCAGCCCTCTTAACTGAAGAACACCATTTCCTGTATGGGAGGACAGAGGAGGTAATTGCAATTAATAAGAGACAGTTGGAGAACTCTAATTGTATTTTATAACAATTATATTAATTTCCTTCTGAATAAGAGTGTTCTCTTTGTGTCTCTTTCCTCTGTTTTCTCCCTGCCCCAACCTTGCCCTTTACCTACAGCCATATCTGTATCAGTTATTGTTGTGATTGTCCTTGTTGAAGCTGGCTGTACTCAGTTCTGTACTGTATCTAAAACTATTTCTAGCATAGATTGTGTTCACACCCACTGCACACATGGACAGATCACTAAATAGTGCGGAAGTGTGACATGGTTCAGTGTGTGGTGTCCCTGTCTGTGGCATGGGGGTTAGAACTAGATGACCTTAAGGTCCTTTCCAACCCTAACTATTCTATGATTCTATGAAGTTGGCTGGTAACATGAATTTGGAACAGAGTTCTGTCTTACTCTGTAAAACTTAATTTCACCTCCATTTGCCTGTTAGCTGTACTTGAAGAGGTAACTTCTGACACAGCATGTTTGACTGGTGAAACATTAGGAATGCAGGGAAAGAATTTATAAAACACTATTTTCGTGGTCTTACTGCTTCCCCCTCTTGTGTGGCTGCAGTGGATGGTAGCAGATTGCAGGGACTTCAGTATTTTTTCCAAAAGAGCCAGTGCCTTGTTTTGCTCATGTCACCCCGTTCAGACATATTTTTAACAGCTTGTCAGTTCTGACCTTATGAAGAATGCATTTTGTTACATCTACCTGATTTTTCCACCATCCCCATCTCTGCATCTACTACATGCTTCTGTACAGCCTGAGTATAGTAGCTGCCTATCAAGGCTAGAAAAATAATCTTTTCCCTTATTTTCTAACCAGATAACTTGATGAGCTTCCCTATGGTGTTCTTAGTTACTTGTAGCTTTATATAAAGGTTTCTTTGGTCTCCTCTTCTTCCTTTCTCTTCCTCTTTTTTTTCTTTTTCTTTTTTTCTTCTTTCTTTCAAAGGCCCTCCAGTGCTTTGAATACCACCTCATCGTGCTGTTAGGAATAATAGCTATGAGCCAATTACCAGTGTGGACTGACTCAAGTGTACTGCAAGGGGGCTCTATTTAAATTGTCTGTGTTCTGTTTACTTTTATACATTTATTATCCTGCTTTAGTTTCTTCTGCATGACTTTGTATACTCTATCCTTTTTTGTTTGTTTGTTTCTTTGTGCTTCAGTACAGTCAATCTTTCCTTGGCCACCTCCTTTTCACATATTTTTATTGTCTGATTATTTTTATCTTTCTTTACCATTTTTTCCCCCTTGGACAGAAAAGATTTCTGTTTGTTATCTTTGTTTAACCTGCTATTCAAGGTATTTATCTACTTTCAGACTATTACTGACCAGTTCTTTTTCCTCTGCTTATTCTCCTAACTGTTTCATCTTCTGAATTCTGTTATGACAGCTGAAATCTGTCACTGTGTAGTCTTCAAACAGTTACAGGCGGGTATGTCATTGACTTGATCCATAAGGAATCCAACTGTCACCTCTACCCAATTCCTTAATGAGTTCCCCATTTTCTATTCCACAGCTCTTCATGTTGAATGCAGGATCTGCAGACAGCAGCAAAAGCCATTGTAACATACAATTAAAAAAAAAAAAACAATCCCTTTTGGTACCCCAGCAGCGTTAGCGCCATCCCTTCTTTAAATCTGTTTCCTGGCTACTCTCCTAGTTCCATATCCTATTCCTCATTCATTGTGCCCACTTCTGTGTTGCAGCCATTTTATTTCCTCTGTTATTTCATTTATTATTATTATTATTATTTTCCTAAGGTAGGTGGCAGAGATCCAAATTCACAAACATGACAAATAAGCTCCAGCCTTTCTTTTCCACTTTCTCCCCTCCTTTTTTTTCCTTTTTTCCAATGTGATCATTTTTTTGAGCTGCACCCCGTGAACTCTTCCTCACCTAATCAAATTCCTTCTGAAGTGTTAACTACTGTAACTGCATGTGGCTGTGTGTTTGATCTCTGACAAGTGCAAGGCAAGTTGAACTGGATTGAGAATTATCTGAGCAGTGACCTTGCCTACTACTATGTATGTAGCTGGTTGCTGCCAAAGCACATTCTAAATTACTTCATCGTTCTTCCTGTTAAAGTTCCTACAAAATGGGTCATTTCTTGTTTTTACATTTCAGGCTGCTGGGAAGGGGCTCAATGTTTGTGTTTTCTCCAGAACAATTTCAAAGACTGCTTAAAATAAATCCAGAATGGAAATCCCACAGGCTTCTTGATTTAGGGGCTGGAGATGGAGAAGTCACTAAAGTCATGAGTCCTCATTTTGAAGAAATCTATGCCACTGAATTGTCTGAAACAATGATATGGCAGCTTCAGAAGAAGAAATACAGGTATTGTACTGAATGCTTCCTACATCCTTTTTATTGGACATTACAGCAGAGTAATCTATTTGTAGTATTTAATGAATGTTCACTATTTTCAGTCAATTCCTGTGTTGCTTAATCCTTGTAGAAAAGTTTAACCTGTACAAAAGCAGGAAAACAAACACATCTGATGTTCCTTCTTACCAGTGCTTTTGTTACACAGAAGTTCCCTGCAATTACTTAAGACTGTGATTCTAAGAGAAAATAGGCAGCAACCATTTTGAATTCTCTTTCTTCATAGCTTGCATAAATTGCTTTAATTGAGGGAGTCGGGAACAACAAAATCAGGCAGACAGCCAAAGTGAACACTCCAGAATTGGAAGAGGAAGACAGGTACTGCAGAGAAAGCAAACTAGTTTTGATAATAGGGATACCTCAGTAATCTCTGTCTATCTAGTCCTAAAATGTAGACGTCTGTGTAAAGATCCTTTTATTCTTGCTCTGCTTAGCTCCTGCTGTTAGATGGAATAACATTTAGTAACTAAACCCTTGGCAGTTTCAGAACTTTGTTCATGCATTCATCAGAGCTCCTGCAGGTTCTTGCAGGCAGCAGATCCAGTTTTGTTGAGTAATGGCTAGTATTTCAGACACTTTATCCCTAGACTTCAACCCAAAGAATGAAGGAACTGGATTTCTTTTCTTCAACCTGTCTTTTGAGAGGAAACATAATGACTAATTTCCAGTCTGGGTTTTCACACTGGCAAAGCAGAGTAGATAGACTGCGGTACGCCATTCATCATATTTCAACTTTTGTTGTTTCTTGAGAAGTTATTGTCAGTTTTATTCTAGGACAACACTTATTTTTTTTTTTTTTTTTTTTAATTCTAATAGCTGGGGTTTTGGGTTTCGTTTCCTTTATTGCCTGGTGGTTGTAAGGCAATACACAGGTTCTTGTGGCTGTATATATAGCCATGCCCACTTTTGATTGTTGATTTAGTTTTCTTTTCTGAAAGACCAGAAGCATCGCATCTGCCTCTTCTTATTGCCTAGGTGGCTGACCTTACCTTCACTGTAAACACATTGATAGGGAATTTTTATCTTCAGTGTCTCTCTTTGAACTCAGCTTGTGTTTAACAGACTGTATCTCTTTCTCCTTGTAGAGTGCTTGGTATAAATGAGTGGCAAAACACAGGATTTCAGTATGATGTCATCAGCTGTTTGAATTTGCTGGATCGCTGTGATCAACCACTGACTGTATTAAAAGATATTAGAAGTGTACTGGAGCCAACTAGAGGCAGAGTCATTCTAGCATTAGTTCTGCCATTTCACCCATATGTGGAAAATGGTAAGTACACAGATTAATAGCTATTTAGGCAGGTAAAGAAAACATTTGTAGGTTACTGTATCCCAAATTAAATGCTTAATTGGCATGTTTGTATTTGATTTTTACAAATAACTTGTACAGTGCACATTCAGAAGTAAATCATAGGTAAATATGGCATATGATGTAAGCTATTTTCTTAATTCCCAAACATACATTGTTGACACCAACAAAAAGCTCAAATATTGAAGTCACATATCCTGTTCTGCAGGTTGCCACCTTTGAGCTGTGTTGGAGCAACATGGGAAAACAGATCTCTGATTAGAGCCTTCTGCTGCTGTCATATAGGTCACCCCAGTTGCCTCTAGTGACCACTTGAGCAAAGCCATCAGAACTGCCCATAATGTTAGATGGAGCAGTTCAGGTCAAACTGTTTCAGATGAGCTGCAGCTAAAAATGCACAGGGAGATAATGTTTACTTTCCAGCATGAGCTCTCAAAGTAGAATACAGACCCCTACTGATACAAAGTATGAGGCACTGTTTATGTTGTATCGGTAACTGAAATTTAAAATTCAGTGCTAACCCCCCCATTATTTCCCCTAGTTGCATTTTGAAGAAATACATGACAGATTTTGGGGTTAATCTGTCCCTATGATTAAACTTCAAAAGAGAGTGGAAACTTTTTTTACATGCCTATGATTGTGGATTCATGTTGAGGCACCCTAAAGTTGGTTTGAATTCGAGGAGGCTGGTGTTCAGCAGTCATCATTGGGATACTGGCTGTCCTCAAGTATTAAGACTTGTCTGTGGATAAGCATGTAGCTCCAGCAAATACACAGCTGACAGCCTGAACATTCTGGCAATCGATGTGATGAAATGTAACAAAAATTAATGTTAAGTATAAAAAAATTCCCTCAGGTGAAGAATTGCTTAAAATGCAGTGTTTGAGCAAAAAATTTTGTAACTATTGTGAGAAGTAGCATGTCTTAAATGAGATGGGAGAGGTTGACTTATGTGTCTGTACAGTATTTCAAGTGTATTTCATTACAAATTATTGTTCCTATAATGCAAAACAATACAGCTTCCTCTTCTAAAAATTCCTTAAAGTTCCAAATAATAACAGCAGTGTCTTTCTAGTTTTTGTTGGCATACTGGAAGCAGAAATTGGGAAATAATTTGAGTGGCTTTTAGTTTGTGTACCTTCAAAACTATGTGCCATTGTGTTTTGCAATCGCTATTGCACTTGACATCTACTTTTCTGCATGTTGTTCGGTAACCATGTGACAGACCACATGCAACTTCTGGTTCAACAGGCGGTAGATGAATTAAGGAAGAAACTACTCTGAAGTCCACTTATATTGCTCATCATTAATCTCCCACAAGGTACTCGGAGGAGAACAACCATTTATATTTATAAATCCCAAGGGACTAGAAATCTACTCTGTGATTCTTGAACTCAGTCATTCTTACTTGTTGAAATTTGAAATCTGTTGTAAGAAGTCTTGTAAACCTAAGTCATAAAAAAGTGGTGGGGGCTTATAGGAGATTAGTCAATTTCCTTAATGCAGCTTTGTTTCCTTAATATGTTCTGAAACTTAAAAACTTACTTGGTTATTGTTTATCACTATTACGGATATAGACCCCATATAAACTTTAGACAATGCAAATTAACACACACAAAAGCTACTCTCATTTCACTGAAGCTTTCCTACTTATCTGTTTAACTGTAGCCTAGAGAAATAATGAACTGCTCGTCTTCATGATAATAAATTGATTTTAGAATTTCATTATTTTGAAGCCTTGGGTGGCATGGTTTAGTGTGAGGTGTCCCTGCCCTTGGCAGGGGGGGTTGGAACTAGATGATCTCAAGGTCCTTTCCAACCCTAACTATTCTATGATTCTGTGATTTAGCTGTTCTAAGAGATGATGCATTTTAAAAAGTACTAGATGTGTACATATGGCTTATATTTAACATACATATATAATTGCAACATTCAAAAAGGAGAACATTTAATGGCTCAAGTAAGTTCTTGTAGGAGCTAATTAAAAACCAGTTTGGACTTGCCTGGAGAAACTTCTGAATTTTAGATGGGAAACAAATAGAGAAGAGATGAAGCAGGTAAGGTGTTTGCTCAGTGTATAGGTCAGTTCCTAAAAATGGAGACACAATTTTGTTCAAAACAAGATACTTGGGTTATTGCATGTAATGTAATGGGAGGCTGGTTGTGGAAACTGTGTGAATAACATAGAACTTGGTTTAAGAGAACAAAGCAAGGTGGAGGAGGAGATTGAAATACATTTCTGTGCTGTTTCTGGAGTTACAGTGACACCTAGAGTCCAGACAAAGTAGCTTAATCATAAATTCTGTGGTTTTATGGAGTTTTATTTTCAACATAACAAAAAATAACGCAATTTTGCACATACCTAGATTTGGTAAGTAAGCCAGATGAATCGTAAGGTGTTAGGCTAGTCACATAAGAACATTTATTAAATATAACTTTATATTTTTAATAGGTGTCCCATAGGGTCATAAAAAATCCATTTTATTTCCTAATACAGACACCATATTTCTGTAAAGGCATTATTAGACAGTATGTGACTAGACTGGTTGAAATTTCCGTAAAATAAAAATGTCAGAGGCTCCATACTTCAGAAGTGGTAAACACTAGCTGTCTGTGATTGTGCAGTTTTCCTGTTGAAAACATTAATTCCTTGTGATTGATTGACAGGGATAAGAAGACAAAGGTGGATTTTCCACCTTCCTCACTACTAAATTGAACTGTAAACAGTACTGTGCTAGGTGGACCCTTGCTTTGTCTCAGTTGTCAGTGCTCATCTCACTGAAGTGAGAAATGCCATTTCATCTGTTAAACAAAGCTTTGCTTTATTTAAATGGTGATTTTTATCTTGCATCTTTTGATGCAACTGTTCTTAGGTAGGGAGAATGCCTGATACTAAGATATCGCTTGTTAAAGTGCTGAATTTGTGGATTGGCTACATAGTAACTGCTAAAAGAAGAGGTAGCTTTAAAAAAAATATGCTCAATGTACTACCTTGGCTAGCTAGTATACTTCTGTGTTCATGCTTGCCTCCATGTTGAACAGTCATGTAAAGGCAAAACTTTGTGTTCCAGGTAGTCCTGACTTTGCCTGGTAGGAGTCAAAGATGAGGGTTGTCTGTCTAGCAAGTGATTTTTAATATTGCAGGAGCAGCCTTCTCACTATGACTGCTACTTTCCTAAATAGCTTGGGAAGAAGCTCCTGTTCCAATTGAGCTCTACTATGATACTGCAAGCATTTATATTGTCTGTTATTTCTGATTGCCTACCTACAGAATACAGAGGTTTTGCTCTGTTTAAGCTATTGTTAAGACTCAGTAACTTGTTTTGTAGTTTTGTATATCTCTTATGTTGATAACTATCACATTAACATGGCTAAAATCAAAATTTCACATGTGAAACAAGTTTATTTGCTGTTGCTGTCAATTATACATCTTTCACAAATGCTTAGTTAACATAAAAGGAATAAATGTAAACTTATGTAAAAAGAAAAAAATGCACAGAATTAAATCTAAACTGAAAAAGGAAACTTAGGAAGGTCAGCAGTTATCTTATGGAGTCTTTTCCAATAGTTCTTAAAGAATGGAAAATGGAAGTAAAATGTAACATAAATGCACAATGCACTTGGGTTTGGTGACCTATTTAGAAAATACTTGTCAAGAACACTGCCCTGCAAGGTCTCCTGTCTCCTCTGTTTTTAAAGCAAAGAAAGTATGTGAAGAAGATTAACTTCTTCATGTATCCCTTCTTCATCTGTGTGAGAAATACTGAAGAAATCTGAACAGCAGCACAGGCTCATCTGTTCTGATAAACAGTGTCATCTTCCAAATCTTCCTAAGGGAAAAATGGAGAAGTATTTTGTTATTGCTGTGAACTTTTTACTTTTTAAATAATGCAAAATTTCCTTTTTCAAGCAAACTCCATTCCTTCATTGTTTCAGTAAACTCCTCCCCTCTATCCTATAGGTTTTGGTCATGTGACATCTGTGGGATTCAAAGCATATTTCTCTTCCTCTTGGCTTTTCCTAATCTACAGGGAGCACAGAGGCAGTAAAATATATCCCTTATTTTCACCGTGTTCATATCTGATGCTCAAACCAAGGGCCAGGTCATGTCAGCAGGGACTTGAAGTCTTTAAAGGGGTAATAACAGAAAGAAACAATTGGGGCCGGGTGGAAATAATGAAGTAAAAACACATGGAGGAGAAGCATGCATTTCTTATATGTTTCTTTTGGTTTCTTCTTGAAGTAGTGCAGCCTATGGTCAGAATAGGAAAGAATTTATACAGTTTCTCAAGAGAAGCAACATTTTCAAAGCATGATTTTGAAGCCATTTGTTTGCAAATGCATGTGACTTCTAAAGTTGGGTTTTGTTTTTTGTAATTCAACATGGCATGTGCACAATTTTGTAACTTAACATGGCATGTTCACAGTTACGGTCATTATATAAGACATTGGTATTATATAATTCATTGGCATGAATTTGGAATGCTGAAAGAAGTTGTGGGGCTTTACCCAGTGATGTTGAATATTTAGTTTAGGCTGTGGATGTCGAAGGAAGGAGAAGTATGGGGAAGAATGTTGCAGAGCTTTTATAACAGCTCTGTAATGTTCCTGTCTAGCTACCATTTTTCAAAAATGGGCTCTTAATAGCTCTATGCATTTCACCAAAAGTCCAGAGGCACTTGTTGAGACCTCTTCTTGACAAATACAGATTTATGGAAGCTTCATTTTTAAATGTACACACATATGTTCTATAAAGTATATGCTATCATATATATCTACAAAAATATATATGTATCATCATTTAGAATGCTCTATAATGTCTTTGTAGTGCAGAATACCTTTTTTTTTAAATACCTTTATCAACTTTTAAAAGTCCATTTCCAGAGGATATGGAAATAATACACTCTTAAAAAGTACCGGTTCCTCTATTTCTCCATAAATGTCAGTATTGGTATATAGATACTCACAGGCTGTCGGCAATGCTCCATATATCTCTGGTTTTGAAGTTCCTGGGCAATTGCTTGAAAAATTTTTCGTCCACTGGTGATTTTCTGCAAGTTATTCAAACACTTGAGGTCAGTGCTATATATGGTTGAGGAAGCATCTTTTTGTACCTTTTATAACTCTGATTTTTCCCCTGTATGTGTCTTTGGGAATCTTACTAAATAACACTTTAAGAACTTACAGTTTGACAGAAGGGTTATTACATTAATAGTTCATCTCTTGACATACATGACTTCTTTAATGGATATTTAAATGTAAGGCTTCTACTTTTTATTCAAGGATACATGGTGATGGAGGTTCTAAATAGATTTGTTTTAAATTCTTAGGGATTACCTGAATGCAGCATTTAAACAATTAATAGCAAAACGTGTTACTTTCAGAAGGTTAAACAAAATTTACTTAAAAGCTAAAGGAAGCTGTGTACTAGAGGTGGCCTTTACATAAATTGACATCCCGCATCCAACTTGTTAAACATAAATTAGTTAAAATTAGTGAAATGTAAATTTGTTTACTGGTTTTTTACATATCTGAAGTAAAGCCTTAACAGCTCTGAATGTTTCTTTAACCAAATAATCACAAAATGGATGCCCAATATACTTAAAAAAGGCAGGGGGGAATAAAAAAGCTCTGAATCACAGGCAAAGCAAATGAACTGATAACATACACAGTTCTCTGTTCTTTGGTCTTCGTTCCTGCTTTTCTTTAGCAGCTTTGGTTTTAACTAGAGAGAGATAATAAAGAACAATTAAAATGTGAGATGCCAACTGCTAAGGTAGCAGAATAATTAAAGGTGTTGCTCTTTTACAGTGTCAGATGGTTTGTAGAGAAAAGTCCTTAGATCAGCTTGTACCATTGGAAAATCAGAGACCTTTTCAGCCATGTAAGGCCTTTTTCAGCTTCTGGTAGTAGACACTGCAAGTAATTTTGCTTTGAGTACAGTGGAACCTGCCTGAAACACTGCCTAGTTCTCAAAAGTAAACCAGTAGCACCACAGAAAGTTTGCCCCTGAAAAAGGCTTAGTTAATGTTTCCCACTATACTACTTCACCTAATTAAAAAAACCACAAAATTAAAAGAGACTGCCCTGCCTTTATGCTTAGACAAAGATCACTGCAGCAAAGAACCATTTTAGCATATCATACCACTTAGAACTGTGAAGTCCTTATTCTCATGTCAAAGTCTCATTATTATGTAAAGATTCCAGTTGCAGTTTTGGGTGTTTATTTTAACTAAACACAAATTTTCCTCTAGCTTAAAAAAAACCCCACCAAACAATCCCTACAGCAATAACTGTGTAACTTTTAACCAGGTGCATTCTGATGCATTTGTTTCCTATAAGCGTAAAACTTCTTTAAAGTCTCTGTGTTTTAAATTTTACCACGGTCTCTCTTCCACGTATGATGTATGAATATGATGTATGATGTGTGAATAGAATTTCATTACACAAATGAAGTCAGTCTGCAGTCATGAATACTTTGACATTAAATCATTTTACTGGAAACTAATCAAGAGAGTTGATGACTTACAGTGGTAGTTTCTAGTTTTGCTTTTTGAGTGAGCCTCAACAGGTAATCTCCAACTTCCTGATTAATACTCTGAGGATAATCTTAACTTCAGGATACCTTTTCTTTTAGACACTTTACTGAAAAAGAAAACTGTGGTTGCTAGTGAGAGTACAAGTATGTGCCACACAAGAGTTTGCAGAGCTGTGAAGCATATGAACTTCAACCAACTGCCTCTTTGAAACTTAATCATGAAAGTTATGGAATCTAGGAATGTCTTCTTATTCTCCTAATGGAGATGATGAAACTGCTTTGTTTTACAAAATGAACAAAATTAGAAAAATCACTTTCCTACCTTGTAGACTAAAAAGAATGTGAATACGGTAGCACTGTATAGAAACAGTAAGGATGAGGTGATGATCATGAAGATGAAGCCAACTCTTCTGTTGCTGTGCTGATTCTCTGCTCCTTTATTAAAAGTGAGTGTTAGAATAAAGGACAGGTCTTCTGATACACATAATTTTCTTCATATTCTGCATTTCATCACCCTTCCTCTAAGGAATTAAACGCTCCTTACACCACTCAATATTTGTCAAGTTCATTTTCAGTCTAAAATACTTGGTGTGATCACTTTTGTTTCCCTGAATGTTTGCAAGGACAGTGGAGGCTTGCTATTTTTATTATGAACTCTTCCTGTGGGGTAGACAGAGAATAGAACCCAGTTTTCTGGGTATCTGAATAAAGCTTACAGGTATTTGTTCAGAAATGCGATTAAAGGAAAGAAGGTCTCATCACTTTCTTAACTAGAAGGCAGATGATGCAAAAGCTCAGAACTAAGCCTTTTTTCTTAAGCTGGCACAGTGAATTCCCAGTTCTGAGACCCTGTACTCTGTTGCATGTATTTCCACTAAGTGTCAGTTTCTTTACTTCTCATTTTTCTCTTGTAGTTCCTTTCTGATAGCCATTAAAATCTTTACCTAGGAGGATGTAGAGTATTGTTGGGTAATACAAGTGCAAAACTTCTTTTTTTTTTTTTTTTTTATAGAATTCAGGAGTTATTTGCATTGTATGACAACAGGCTAATTAGCAAACAAGGTTAAAATTCTTAGAATCACTCCATGGTTTTGCTGTTAATATTTTAATACAGTTATACTACTAACAGTTTTGTTGGTATTTCCATCTTAAATGCCATTCTTGAAAATGTAAATAAAGAGAATATTTAGGAAAGCTAATGTATTTCTTTTAAAATGCTTCATTAAGAAGGAATGATCAACTGACCTGCTTTCGTTAGTTCTGTACCATCTCCTGTTTGTTTAGAATGGGGTGAACTTGAATCTGAAAATGCTACTCCACAGATATAGACAGCATTGTCATCTACAGTCAGGTTACTGATTTGGAGTAAAATGTTATTTTCAGATAAATGCACTTTGTACTTCTGCTGATCTATGCATCCTGGAGTACACAAGTCCTCATGCTTTTTAGTTAAAAAGCGAAACCACAGAACTTGAGGTGGAAACGAGGAACATCCAGAAGCTGAGAAAGTGCATCTTAGGAACACAGTGTGCATGGAGTAGTCAGCTTCCTGAAATTTGGGTTGTGTTACAGTGACTTGGCAGGTATCTGTAGCACCTGTTGAGAATAAACAATGTTAATGTGAGGGACAGTTAAAAAGCAAGGCACAGTCTAAAAAGAAGGTAAGAGACTTCTGGCTCATTCGAGAAAAGGGGGAGGAAAGAAGGAAAACCAACTGTGTTTCGAACTTGAAAGTTTTAAGGTTGTTTCCAGCAAACTTTTATTTTAGGTAATCCCTGCAGCTTGCCCATATGTTCATTTAACAGCTTTACCTTGGTGGTAATGTGCTTAGCTTTCTCTTTTTCTGACAAAGTGTAGAGAAGAATCATCTTTCTGAAATACCGTGAGTGTCTCCTTTGGCCCTAGAGAAGACCAAAAGAATTCCTTGTGTAGTTCCCCACCTCAGATTTAGTTGTGTTTTCGGGGTTGATGGGTGGTGGGGGGATGCTCAGTGCAGTAGTTCTGCAAGGTTTTCTCTCTCTACTGTTCTGTTCCAAGTCAAGTGAGAGAGCCAGTGGCAGGCAGTGGAAATGTCATAGATGCAGTCATTTATAATTTAGCATTTTCATAACATTGATTAGAATTTATAATAGTTCCTAGACATTCTTTCACTTTGTCACACATATTGACTCTTGGTTTCTAAGGATAATAATATTGCTTGTTAGTTCTGACATTTAAGAATGTGTGCAGAGAAAACAGGAAGGTTAATCAGAGAACAGAATTCTAATAAAGGAATTGAAATGTGAAGTTTAATATGACTGGTCTGGGAGATTTTTTTCTAAGTCCTTGAAACCCATAATTTAAATATTGGTTTAGTCTATTTAATTTTACTCAAACCATGGAATTGAGATTACTGCAGTGAAAATGAAGGTAGTTGCTTAACAACATCCTTTTCTACTTCCTAGAAAATAACAAGCTAAGAATAAAAATAAACTGAAGTCTCTTAATCTACTACTGATACACAATTTATAATCCTGTCCATGGTACCTTGTCAGCATTGTCCCTTTATAATTTTTCTCACTATGTGTTTTATGGACCAGATCCAAGCAGATTCAGTGTCTGTGACTTCTACAGGAATAAACTGAAACTACTTCTGTGTCAGATCACCATCAGAACCGTTCGATAGCAGCTACGGCAATCTGAAATTGTAGTAATATGAGTTGTTGGTGTACTTGCGCCCTGTGTGGTGAAAGGCAGTAGCTTGTGCTTCTGTCGTTGATCCCCTGCTCTTTTTCCATGTTACTCTGGGGGGTCTCAGTGGCTTTGCAGGGCAGAACTCCATGGCTGCAGTTCATGTAGATAGTGTCTGCTGAGCTCCTCTGGAACAAGCACAGCTGCACTGTAATGCTGACATACTGCTGCTACAAAGTTCTTTGCAGGGAAGCACAGCAGGATTTGCCCCAGAAATCTTAGGTTACAGGTGCATTTCAGGTTTTTGGAAGTAAAAGCTAACAGTTTAATTTGGCACTTTTATGAAGATAGCAGAAACCAGCTTGATTCTCACACTGCTCTTATTTCATAGCTATTTGCAAGTCATAAAATTTTTCAATCTTGACTAACTGTTGTTACATGGAAAAATACAAGAAGTTAAAAAAAAAATAATTCTTACCAGCTCCATGCAGAATCCAATGTAACGCCAGCATGAGCACGTTTTTTAATTTGTTGAAAGATGCCATTTCTTCTACCTCTCTGGACATAAAATTCTGCTTGAAGGAAGAGGAACTTAGGAAACATTTGGAGTTGCAGAACCATCTGAATCACAAGATTTAGAACTTCCTGTTTAGAAGGGTGTTTACTGTTGCATTTAGTGAACTAGTTAAAGGTACAGACCAAACCAGAAAACATTTGTTATTTGTGTGTGGCATTACTTGGAAAATGAGTGAACAGTTTTAAATTTTGGACTTCTGAGAGCTGTACCTATAATCCTTCCGATTATTTTATTGGTTATAACAAATGACAGCATGTTTTCCAGCATGCTACAAATGCTTGACTTTGTAATTTCATGTCACCCCAAGCAGTCTTTACCATCTCAGCTAGTAGATGGCCACTGGAGGAACAAAGATTCTGTAGCCAGCCATTATAATGTGGTGGTCTACAGATGGAAGCTTCACAGCAAATCATCATTTTCAACTAGCTGGCTCTGTTTACTGTAACTATGTGAAGATAGCTTTGGCCAGGCAGTGGACATAAAGACAGAATTTTGTAACATTCTGGAAAACATCTTCATTAACAAGCCTGACCATGTCTGCTGAACACCAGCCTTACTAGCGGAAGCTTCTTTTCAGCCAGTATTGGAATTGCTAGTTAAAAATGTAACAAAGGTAATCTTAAAAAGGAGCTGCTTCTGAACAATAGGCAAAACTTGGAACTGATCTTGCAACAGCTCCACAAATGGCTTATCAACCTCTAGTTAGAAGTGGAATGGAATACTGCAATCTGTGTGAGAAAAAAAAAATCGCACAATAAATTCTGTATAATTTAAACCTGTTTTGTTTTCTCAGTAGGTGGCAAGTGGGAAAAACCCTCAGAAGTTCTGGAAATCAAAGGGCACACTTGGGAAGAACAGGTGAATAGCCTGCCAGAAGTTTTCAGTAAAGCTGGTTTTGCCATAGAGGCTTTCACCAGACTGCCATACCTATGTGAAGGTGATATGTATAATGACTACTATGTGCTAGATGATGCTGTCTTCGTCCTCAAGCCAGTGTAAGCGCGTATGAAGTAAATCTCCAGAACCTTAACCCAAGAAGCAGCCTCTGAAAGAGGAGTTTGATTTACGGTTACTTAAAGGGAGGGAATTCGGGATTGCCGTGCTAAATAAATACCATGTGAGAGGTTTAAAGGCCAAAATACTAATGTATTTCTTTGTAGCGTGATTAGGAGAAAAGTTGTTTTTTAAACAGACTCTTAAGTTGAGATTGTCTTTTTTTACCAGCTCTTAAATCAACAATGCATTCTGCAATCCAGCAGTAATGAGGGATATTTTTTTATGCATACCTGCAGCAGGGGTCAGATCCAAACTAAAGCAATAGTTCTGCTAATGATGAAACTGATACAATGTGAACTGTTGTTAAAGAAGTCAAGTGAAATCTGGCAATAAAATTACCCGTTCAGTTGAAGCTTTGGTGAATACAAACTGTTGAAATGGATATTCTTCCATGCTGAGTTACTTCCTTTCTTACTGTCGTTCTTCCCGTGTTTTTAATCATGCTAATAAACTTTTTTTGAGATTACTTTTTGCATCAACTTTTGTGTTCATTTTTGTAACCATGGCCACACTTCTCTGCAGCAGCTGCTCTTTCTGTTGAGAATCAAGCTTTCAGTAGCAGCATAACCGTGTGGAGTTTTTTTAAACAACATTTAAATACTGTTTAAAAGAGTAGTAGTCCACAAAATATGCATAATTTTGGATGGATTTCCTTTGTGTTGCTCTCAAAGTCTCATAAATCCTCATTGCTTTTGCATATGCTATTTTCCAGCTGAAGAGGTGATGGTAGAACTTGCCAAAATTGCACTTTAAACTGATGGTTTCAATAACAAACTTTCTAAGCAAGTTGTTCCCAGAAGTTTTCAGCTTAAAAAACTTGCAGGCAGTTTCTAGCAAATATTACAGGTCAAACTGCGTCTGAGGATGAGATTACAGGGACCTGATGGTGAAGGTTTTGCTAGCTTGGGACATTATTTTCAGGGGCAATAAATAAATGCCATTTCTTTTTAAAGTGTTTTTAGAAGTTTGTTTGAAATAGCTGATTTCTGGCAGCTGGGATATAACCTTCCTCTAAAAGAGCAAGCAGCATCATTAAGTAGTACAGAACCAGCAGGTGTACATCTTGTGTTGCTCAGGATGTAGATTGTGAGAGCAGAGAAACCTCAGCTTGTGTATCAGCTGGTAAGTAAAGTAAGAACTGACTGACCTATTGCTTTTGGAGCCTAAAAACATTGTGTGTTATGTTTGATTTGTCATTTTGAGGGGGGGGGGGTGGGGGGTGGTTATAATGATTGGTGATCTTATGCCAGGTAGGATTGTTCAGCATGTCCTTTTAGGTTTACCTTGGACTGCCTTTCCCGTATGGCTAGTGATTTCTCTTGCTAATTTAATAGCCTTTTGTTCTCAGTCATCCTTGTGGAGTAGTAAGTATTCTGTAGTATGGGGTGAGGGAGTTGACTGGCGGGGCTTTTTTCAACAGTAATTCAGGCTCAGTATTATTCTCAGTATTATTATGTACTTTTGAGTTTTGGCACAATCAGACTTGTCTGTCGGAAAAGTGAGCTATGTATGCTCTGGAATGAATCTGTTCATTTTGTCTTTTGTTATCTTCATTTATACTCATCAGTAGTTGGAAAATGTTTCTGAATGTGTAATGAATTAAACATGTGGCAAATACATATTAAGACAGACTTCTTCAAAGGTACTTCAGTGTTTTAATCCCACAGGTTGAAAATCACACGAGAGACTGTGTTTCACATCCAATATCTTTCAGTCCTGCCACTTAGGACTTTGGTACGTAATAGCTTTAAGAGGTTTTGGGTGAGAAGGTGCTATGTAAGTAATAATTTGTTTTCTGGTATGGTTTGGTATTTTTTAAATGATGATTTAATTGTGAATTTTTGTTCCCTCTATTTAAACCAGCATTCTTACACTCGAGATGGAGAATTAAAACGTTTATTAAAACATGAGCAATAATAGGGAAAAGCTATGGACAAAGTAAGCTTAAATTCAGCAGGGTTGGAAACCTGCTTAGTTCTGCTGAATGTACAGAGTAGCCTTAAGGAACTGTACCTACACCTGTACTTATAAAATCAGAGTTCCTTGCAAAGGAAAGGGTGTACTGTGCCTCAAAGAAGGGGCTTCTTTTTCTTTCCAGGCCTTGAAAGTACATTTGTGTGCAATTAATGTCATATAGCCCATGCAAAGAAACTCTTGCATCCAGTAGTCAGGTAAATTGCCTGAAATACTTCAACATATCATCCAAGGGAACAAATATTTGTTGCAAATTCAATGTTCAAATTTATTACTCCCAGGCTTGGGGAAACCGCCTTGTCGCTGTCCTGCTGTGGGTGATGGTACAATTTGCACTTTGGTGGTCTCACCAATGTGCCATATTTTACCCTGGAGATTAACAAAACTATCTGTTCTGTAAAGGTGGCACTGGGTGTGTTGCATCGCAGGAAAAAGATGCTGTGCAAAGGCATGATTTAGTCAGAAACTTTCAGCACAAAGTTGGAACAACTTCATTCACAGAAACCGCAGCCCCCTTTCGCTGGGTGATCCCAGGTACAGTCAGTTTGTATTCCACTCCGAGGAGCCCAGGGCCACTTACCCATGCCTGGGGTAGGAGATGGGAGGAACAGGATGCTGGAAAGCACCAGCCTGACCCTGTGTTCCCCTCCCCTCCGCCCCCCAGCTTATTGAGCTCTCTGTCTCAGGAAGGGAAGCCTCCTCTTCTGCCTGCCTCTGAGCACCCCAGCAGAGGCTTCCCCCTCCAGTCTGGCGGAAGGTTGGGTGCTGCCATGCAGATACCTGAGGCTGCGAGGCGGTGCTGGCCCAGTCCCTGCCCCCTGCTCTCGGGGTCTGGCTGGAGCCGCCCAGCTCATTGCACTGCCGGCGCAGGGAAGGAGGTGCGCACAGCACAGGTAGGTGAAGTGCTGTGGGGTCCTGGCTCTCCCCAGGTACCCACCAGCTCACTTTTCTCTTCTACCTGGGTTTTATTTCCCTCTAGCACTTTCCAGCCTGAACCCCTTGAGGGTTCCATCACTGCGTATAGTGCTTTTTTCCAGAGGTGCTGGTAGCTTGGCTGCAAGGGGGAGGATGGGCATTGGCTGTGCAAGGACTTATCAGCAAGACTTCTGGTTATGAGGTTAGCTTTCTGGTTATCAAGCCTCAGATAAGGCAGCAGCTACATTGGAGTAAGTGATAAAATGTCTAGGATTTCTTTACATGGCAGAGCAGCTGTTCAGGGAGCAAGAGGAGAAGGCGGTCTGGGAGCTCCTCATAACTGGAGAGTCCTGCAAAGGTGACATCTCAGAGATCTGATCATAGCATGTGCTGCCATGGTGCAAGGAGCTATCTCTGGGGAAATACTGGATGTAATCTGCAAGAGATCCCCACAGCGTGATTTGGGCTTGTCTAAAAGCTGCAGTGAACTTCAGCAAACAGACTTGTTTCACTGCCAGAGGAACTGTTTCATCCCGCAGATTGCATTACCAAGCAGGGCTATTCTACAGCAGACTTCTTCTGCACCTGCCAGTTGTTCACTGAAGTTAGTCAGGATAAAAAAGCACTTTCTTAGCATTTAATCTCCTTATATGTTAATTTAGCATGCTTTAAGTAAAATATACTCCCTGATCAAAGTGAATGAATTAGAATAACCAAATCAAGATTGACATTTGTAGCATAGTTTAACCTATGCGAAGTAATCAAACCTTACTGCAAAATTAACAGGGCAAAGGCAGAAACAAACACAAGAAAGTTCATTGTCCGGGAAACCAGATACTTCTGAATGAGACACGTACTGTGGTGCTCCCAAAAGAATGGCTTAAAAGGGTTTCAGTGTGTGCAAGAACAGGACAGAGGTGATAGCTTCTTGAAGTCTTAATGTTTAAATTTTTCCCCATCTGTCAGTTTGAGTCACTCCTGTTTAAAGACTGAAGTTAAGTATTTGTGCTAGACTGAAGTATTGCTAGAGGCTGTTAAAAGGCGTTTTCACAAAAAAGTACCTTGCTGAAACATGAGATTAAACAATCCGTAAAAGGCGTTCATGTTTATCAGATGTTCAGATCTGTAACTCAAGCTGTGGCAGAGAACTTTTAATTAAAAAAGAGAATGGATCCAAATTCAACAGCAAAAGGAAATGCAGAAATTAGGTCTGTTCAGATATACTCTTAAAGGAAAGGGAGAGAACCCTAACAAAGTCATCTCAGTGTCAGAGTGCAGTTGGCCAACAGGGATCTCCATGTAATTTATTAAAACTGGGGACTAATCCCAGTGTAAGAAGCTGCAATCTGCAGAGCAGGGCATCATCTAATACCTCACAGTCACCAGTCTCATGGCTGGGCAGAGGGCCAGGCTGAGGGTGCAGAAACAGAAGATCCTCTCTGCAGTAAACTTAGTGCAGTGTGGATTGAAGCAGCTTGTGGTCCTCGGCGCTGTGGAGGGCATGTGGCTGCAGAAATACCTGCAGCAAGATCTGTTCAGTCTCTGCTTCCTTTCCATCCCATTGCGTTATTGCAATCTGCATTCTTATCCTTCAGGAACTAGACTGAAAGCGACAAATTCATTTCATGTAGGACAACTGTGAGACTATCAGTCTTTTCTGATGAGAATCAGACACACCTTGATGAAGAGCTCCAGGTATCCCGTTACTGCTCTTCCAGCTAATTTATCTTTCAATGATCTTTATAGCAGTGATAGCAAGAACTACTAAAACATGTATTTCCATAGAAACTATGTCCTAACTGATGGTGAAAAGTTTATCGTATGTTTGTGAGTAGAGCTTTTATCCATCTAAATAAAGTGGCATGGTCTTGAACTCCAACTTTCCCATATGTGTCACTTTCCCTTTGCTTCAGAAGGGCATAAGGATATTGCCCTCTTTATAGAGTGGCAGCAGTAGGGAAGAGGAGCACTCGTTCACCTTCCATGCCTGGAGCGCCCTGCAATGCCATGCGGTGAGCAAGAGGGCTGGACCCTCCAGCCATTTGAGTTCAGAGACCTGCAAATGGAGGGTCCCAGACCTGGTCTGCAGTAATTGTGCAAGCAACTTAACAAGCTAGAGAAAGCTTAGGGTTTGTTTGGAGCTTGTTTACTATTTCTTTTTTCACTCCCCCAATTTCTTTATTTTATCTGAATTTAAAAGGATTTGTTCACTTTAACAAAACTGCATTTAAGTCATATGAAGTGTAAAGTGGGTTAGTAAGTAAACAGTGCCTCTAGGAAGGAAATTAAAAGAGCAGCTTGGTAAAAGGGAAATAAATCTGTTTGCACGTGCACACTTGACAGACTTGTATTTGCATGAAATGTATCTCTATCTTGGGAAAAGACGTAAATTAAAAACTTGGGAGCAAGCACTTTCAGATCATTCTGATCTCTATCTATACTCCATAGCTTAGTCTGTCTCTGGTTTATAGCTATGAAAGTTTTGTGTGAATATTGCCTTTTGACTGTTCTTTATGTTTTCCTTTTCAATTTAAATATCTTCTGATTTTAATAAGCACTAGAAGAAATGTCCAGACTTTTGAAGATATGTTTCTTATTGATGTCAGTGAATCATGCTGAGATTATACACAGTCGAAACACTGAAGGTAAGACCAGATCTCCTGTGTGAGGGATGTATTTCATGTGGATGGAAAAAGCTATGTGTAGTAAAATAGATGCAGTACTATTTAGTAACTAGGACAGTATTCTCTGCTCTCTTGACTTTGTGGAGCTCTGTCAGCAAAGAATTTAACCAAGATTGCTTATTATGTTGCCCTTTTTTTTCCACTGTTTTTATGTAAATACCTTTGGTCAAAACTGCATTCAATACTTATAAATAAATTAAATGTATATATATAGTTTTGATCACTGCAGTAACAGGATAATCTTTTACAGATTTGCCTCCATTATTACACAAAGCTGTGGTTAGTATTTTTATTTGATCTCTCTACTAACATTTTATATTATAATCTATAAATAATAATTTATTACATATATTTATGGTTTTTTTTCTTAGGAGGAAGTAATAACTGGGAAATATCTGAATGGTAATATACAAAATTGTTCCCACTTATACTTCTAAAAGGAATTAAAACTCAGTATCTCACCATAACTTTTTATGTTCCATTTTTCATGTGCAGCACTCCTTGATATACTTCATTTTCAAAGGTAATGTATTATTCTCACCATCTTGATCTTTTGGTATTATCTTGCACTTCAGGTATGATCTGTTTCATTTACATTCAAACTGAAACACTATGGATAGAATAAAATTGGCACGTATGATTACTTTGGTTTAGATCTCCTGCAAGGACTATTTCCTCTTAACAAGGGAAAAAGATGGTTTTCATGATGAAGCAAAAAACATACACAGAATGAGACTGAGAATAAACACTAGCTACAGTTTTCAAATGTTGTGACAATTAACTTTGTTCATATGTTTCAGAATGACTTCTTAAGAAAATCAGATGCAGTTCAAGCTTTCTGTCCACCTCCCTCTTTCAGTCCCACTCCATCCCCCATTTCTCCCACTTCCAGCTCCTGGTGACTTTTGAATTGTTTGCTAATTTTGTCTGAATTTGAAAGAGCACTATAAGCCTCAAAAGCAATTTCTACTCCTACATTCTTTGAGAAAATCAATGGCTGTGTAAAGAAGACACGCTGAAATTAATGACTCTGCTGAGGAAAAGGAAGCAGACATTAGTCACCGTACTTTCTTTCTAGAAGCAGATCAGAAGAGGTATAATGGGTGCCAGGAAGCACACCTATAGCTCCGGACTAGCCACAGCACAACTTGTCTCATGTCTGGAGATGGTACTAATGGCAGCACATTGGAATGTAGAGATCTTTGTGGGTGGTTGTGGCGGTAGATAAAATAACCTCATTCCCTTCTGTGTGTTTTCTTTGCATTAAATCAGTTGACTATTAGTATAGTTAGGCCAGAAAGCTAAATACTCATGTCATTATTGTATTAGTAGTAGTGGGGGTTTTTTTGTTTTGTATTGTGATCTGCTATTTTACATGTTATGTTACTTTGCTGGTATTTTTGGTCCTGTTTTCTGTTACAGTTCTAATGTCTGGACAGCAGATATGCTTACAAAAGTCATGGCATATTTTCATGCGCAGGAAGTTATGTTCACTCTTAGCAGCCTACAGGTTTGTGCCATTTAAAAATGTTATTTAAAAAAGCAACCTATCTCTGTAGCCAAAATTACCTTATCAGTAATAGAGGTAACTAACAGATCTACAGTGTAGCAGATAAGTATGAAATAGGAACAGGGGCTTTGGTTGTCTTTTTCTGCTAAGATTGCAGGGGTATGCAAGGCAGAAGTAATAGTAAGATTTTTTGCTTTTCCTCTGATAGAAAGCAGATGTTAGGAATTTTCAGATTCAGCTATTGTTTCTAAATTGTAAATGAGTGTATATACGTGCTCTTCTCCCCAGAATGGCAGGTTTCTCCCAGATTTTGACTGTGGAGGTAGTTTGCGCTGCTGTGGGTGGAATGAGAGGCTCCAGAACATCCTACAAAACCTTTTAAAGCTCCTCTGATCTGTTTCTGTAAATTGTCAGTGTGGAAGTGATGTAGGAAACAGTCATTGTTCTTCATCCCTGGCCATTATAATTAGCTATGAGCTGGTTTAAGTGGAGCTGTAGCCTGCTAATCAAAGCCTGAACCCCTCCATCCTCCCTACATGGGCACACACATGCCCTGATAAAGGTGTCAAATGTGTGCTCTCTGAGCCTAAGGCATTCCCAGAAGCCCACTGCCGTGTAGCTCCACAGCACTTGACCCATTTCCCAAGTTCCATTTCACTGTCACAGCTCAGCCAAAGCTACATGAGATTACCATGCCTTCTTCCCATTTGATTACGTTTATTAACAGTTTAATGCTCTAAGCACGCAGCAGGTACCTATCTGTGTTAATATTTGTTGGTTGCAATGCAAGCTAAGAAAAACCAACAAAGAACAGTTTCAACTCAAATTCCAAATGAAATAATTCTGTCAGGAATTAGAAGGGATTTTACTCCAGTCTGATGCTAATGAGCCTTCCAGTGTTTTCTGTTCCAGTGTTAGAATTCTGCTTAAATATTCAAAACAGGAATGAGGTTGTTACCTGGTAATGCAATTTGATGTGAGAGAATTTTTGCCTTACAGCCTGGTATAGACTTTTCCTTTCATCTAATTGCACATTTCCTTCCTTTTTTAAGTAAGAACTGTATGATTATTTTTTTTAATTATTTTTTTTAGCTCTTTAAACGTTTCATTTTCACAGCCCTGCTGTGTAAAGCAGGAAAGTATTACTATTCTTGATTTATGAAGTGAGAACCTGAGGCATCTGTGTTAAATGGTTCACTTTAGAGGACTTACTCATGCCACTTGGCTCAGTCTAAGAATAGGATTTTAAAACTACTGTCTTTCAGAATTACATTTATTTTGTTTACTGCTTGTGTTTATAGTTGTTCTAGTTGTTGACAACACAGCCAATACAGGAGCTAAACGCTTAACCCTCCTTAAGCAGAGATTTTAAGGGAGTAAAAGATGCCCCCTAGTATGAGTTTTATGTGTATTATGCATATTTTTCTATACTTCAGATGTCCATAGAAAGTTACCTGAAGAACCTTTTATACCAGCCTAGGCAGCTACTGTCTGAACTTCAACAGCTTGATCAGCAGCAGTTCCAAACTGCAATGAAGTATCTCTTCAACAGCAGAAAGGACCATCTTGTAAGTTACTCTGCACTTATGGAAAAGAAAAGCTGCTGTCAATGGTTCAAATAAATGGGCCAGGGCCAGACTTGGGGTATTGCAGTTGCTGAGTCGGCTTGGATTAGATTCCAGGGGCCTCACTCCTAAGGCTGGACTTACTTAATTCTTGTTGTTTAAAAGTCTGATGCCAAGTCCCAGTTGGATATATGGATTTTCTCTGCAATCAGTGGAGAGAAACACATCTTCAGGGAATGATTTACCTTAAAATAGTATCTACAGTAGGTAGGACCAGTTGTTCTCAGGGAGTATCTGCTTCTCTTCAGTGGCTAGAAAGAGAGCAGTAATGACTAAAGAAGATGAAATTATTTATCTTATTAATTAGTTATGTGAGCATGCAAGCAAATTGTTAGACAGTTTGGAGGAGAGGCAGTATAACATGATTCATTGCCTTTGTGATGTGTCCCTGTGTGACCCATCTTGAAAGTCTCGCTCAAAATCCGTGAGTGTCACCCAGGGACGATTAACCCTGCAGATGGAATCTCACTGCATTGGTGGGATCACAGCCTGGTGTGTGAGAGCACTTGGAATCTTCTCTGCTAGGAGGAAGGGCCTCCAGCATGGGTATCACTGAGGGTGGAGATTAATCTGGGAGACCTGTAGTGTGTTTCGCCAGGCACAAGGTGACTGCCCAGAACAAACAATGTATAATCCAGTGTTCAACATAATCAAATTAGTATTATTATGAAACATATTACTAAGCATAATAATTATTCAAACAAAAATAATAATGAGATAATACTCATTCAATTCTGACATTCTTTCATTTTCCAAGTAACTCATTCTTTTGTGAGAGCACACACTATAACTTCAGCCATTTGGATTATTTTTATGTTTTTCATTTTGATTTTGTCAAAAGATTCAAGCTGCTGTCTGGTCAATGCCAGAAACAAATTATTTGAAGGAATGCACTAAACAGTATTTTTCATGAGAACAGCACCATATTTTTTATAGAATGCTTTCTGTCAGGCCTCAAAATGAACAATATACTGAATTAATCATAGAGTTGTTCTATTAACCCTTTGTTGCTTGCAGGAAATGGGAAATACTATTCTTGATTGGGACAGAAATAGAGAGAGAATATTTCAAAGCCCAGGAGTAAACAGGACCTTGTTCCTTATAACACTGGATAAATGCTTTCTGGCTCTGAGTGCTCTAGACTGTGTGGATATCCTAAGCCAGGTTTTGCGTGTGTCCGTCGTGAACTATCTCCAACCTGATGTCATTGGGAACCTCCCAAACATTCTGCCAGAGGATGCTTTCAGAAACTTGTAAGCCATTTATTTTCCAGACACAATTAAAACTATGTAGTATTTGCTGGCTATATATACTTTTAAAAAGAGGTTACTATATGGTCTTAGTTTATTGTCCAGATACTGATTTCTGCTTATGTGTGGCTGTTTCTAAAAGCATTTGCCCGTGTTTGTGATTAAAAAAAACCCTAGATAGTTAACTCATTACTGAACTAACACGCCCTTGTATCACTTAGATCAGCAGTATTCAAGGACCTCTATGACAAAACCTCAGCAAATACGCAGAAAGCTCTGTATGGCTGGATGAAGCAGATTCTACAAAAGTCCTATAACATGAGTGGTATGTTATGTACAAAGTGTTTTCTACTTTCTTGTCATAAGAGAAAAAAAGTCAGCAAAAGACCTATCCATTGTATTGAATGGTTTCTCAAATTTAACACAGGCCTGTATAAGAGTAGCTGTCCTGAATATAGTAAACAATGTATTTGGTATTCACAGCAAATAGTTCTCTAAAGATACTTGCTCTTCATCTCTTGTGCACAGAGCTATACATAAAGTCTCTCTACTCAGGTCCTTTTTCTAAGACTTAAACAGGATACAGTTGTCAGGTACTCTGCACAGCTGTGTTGTTCACTTCTGAACTCTGATTTAGAGTAGAAAATTAGATCTGTCTCAGAATACATTAGCCAATGCACTGTTTAAAATACGACAAATGCAGGATGTTGTGAAAGTTGTATTGCACATGGTACTGACTCATTCAGAAAAGGGATGAGATGAAGACAAAGTTAATTAATTCTGATCTTATGCATTTTACCACATCTGTTTGCCTTGTTAATGTGTCTTAAACAAATGTGCCACAGCTGGAACAGCGCAAGACAGGCTCCATGAGGGGGCTGTTATGCAGCAGCAGCACTAATGTGTAAGAGCCAGTACTTGGGTTTCACTGAACATCCCAGCAGTGCTGTTGTGGGACTATTTTAGACTTTTAGATGTGTATGCTCTTCCTCTTTCCCTGGAAATCAAACGCAAAATGCCTGCTTCCCTCAGTACAGCTAAATTTGGTTCCTGGGGTTTTTGCTGTTTCAAAATAGCAGAGTAACCCATTAAGTCACAGAGAGGAACTTTCTGATGCTGCTAGGAGATGGTATCATTGCCAGTTCATTACTGGGGAAGCAAAGATGCAGAACTTGCCTCAGCAGTCCTGGGAAATCCCCACAGCACTGGACATATTGGGTTGTGTCTGAAACATTAGTGAAACCTTCATCTGTAAAAGGTCACCCAGCTCAGGAGGGACTGAGAGTTACCATGCCTTTCTTACGCCTTTATTGCTGCTTCAAATGCAAAGCAGTGCAGATAGAGTGAATACTCTCCTGAAGGAACTGTGTGATTGCCAGCTGGTTGTGGTTGTATGAGCTGCAGAACTCATCAGCCCTGAGCAGGCACAGCTGGACTGCTACCAGCATCCAGGTTGGCAAGTTTAAAGCTCACTCGAGTGTGTCTGCACACCACTCAGCACAGAGTGCAGGACAGCAGAGGAGACCTGCAATAGTCTGATTCATTCACTTTAACTTTTTACATGGATACCACTGGGATCACATGGGAAGGCAATCAGCCCTCTGCACAAGCAGCATCTTCCTCTCTGTAGTTCATCAGAAAAGAAACTTGAAAGAAGCCTCATATTTCTGGTGCTTACAGGGCTACCTTCCAGGCATT
The DNA here is from genome assembly GCF_033783945.1 of Neopsephotus bourkii. Lineage (NCBI taxonomy): Eukaryota > Metazoa > Chordata > Aves > Psittaciformes > Psittacidae > Neopsephotus > Neopsephotus bourkii. Next base: position 1,618,677 of record NW_026900643.1, read on the forward strand.
TTTGCTGGTTTTGGAGGCAGAGGGCTCATCACCCTGTCTCTGTTGTGCAGAATGCAGAGGGCTTCCCCATCATGCTGCATCTCCCCACTGTGCCAGGCAGTCTCTGCAGCTGGATCACTGGGCTGGCAGGAGATGACGTGTCTTAAGAGTCAAACCTTTTAAGAAACTGTTTTGTCACTCAGTTACCGCTTTTTGTATATTAAACCTACAGGGGTGTTCAGAGGTGAAGCATGCTAGTAGCCTTGCAAAACCAGGAGACAGTAACTGTTGAATTTTGTACCTTATTTTAAAATTAATTAAAATTAATTTTAAAATTAAAAAGTAATTATAAAATTCATTAAAAAACAGGGATGGCTGTTAACTGTGGTTGGTAACTGTAGGTTTGTTCTACTAAAGGCCACAGTTAACATCCTTAAACTGTGCTAGTTTTGCTTAACTTTTCTATCATACCTTTCAACTCTCTTAATGTTCCTGGTAATGGGAGGTAATTGCATTTAAAACTGGAGGCATGCCAGGTCTGTTGGGAGCATCATCTTGTCTCAGCTAAGACACTTACTTAGATCTGTGTTTAAAAAAAAAAAAAATCACTTTCTAAATGGGGTCTTTCAGCTTCTGATATTTATAGGCTGGTTTTTGTAGCCATTTAATACCAGAACTCTTCAAAGTGCACCGATTTTTATTTTAGCAGAGTTGTATCAGCACTGCTAAGGAATGTGTTCAGAGGTGTCACATGCTGAGCCATCCCGATTCTGACACCTTGGAGAAAACATTGTCTTTGTGGCTCAGAGTGCCCACCTAGTCCACATATACTTTTTTCTCAGGGTTATTTGGATCTTTATTTCATTTTCAGTCCTTGAGAGAATATTACTGAATGAATGACATTTTTTAACTGTTATGTGGTATTCTGTATTTTCTGCCAACCTATTTCCATATAGGTGTATGAATGATTTTTCATTTTCTCCATTACTGCTATTGCCTATTGATGAAATAAGTGGGATCATCAGTAATAATACATAAGATGTATAAAGTGTTTCAACTTATCATGCCTTCCTGGTGTTCTTAATTGATATATTGTTTAGAAAAATGGAATTTTAAAAATGCTGCTCCATATTTAATACTAGTGGTTTCATTTTTTCTGCCCCATACTTTATCCGTTTTGTACTTTGACAACATAAACCCTTAATGGCTTTCATAGGAGAAAATTTGAGACATTGGAACCAGTATTTAATTTAAATTCAAAAATGTAAGGGCTTCTAAAAATGTGGTGCTAAAATCTAGCTAATGAAGGGAACCTGACTCTGCTGAGGAGTTTTCTGATTTGCAGATTTCTTTTTATTATTTACCAATAATAATATATTGGGTACAATGTATTTGAAAAATAATTACTTTCTTAACATTGTAGTGAGTATTTATTTGTATGAAACAGAGTTCAATGAATCAACTTCTTGGGTCAGTGCAGAAAGCTTATGGATTTTGGGAAGATACATGGTCCATCTCCCACTGGAAGAAATTCTGAAAATTAGTCTCAATGAAGTAAGTAATAAAACATGGTTGGTTATATCATTGTCAAGTGATGTCAGCTACAAACAGTATGAACACTGGTGTAAATTTAAGCATGAGAAAAGTTTATATAATTTAGTTATTTAAATATAAAGAGAATCCAAATTCATTGCCACGCAAATATTCTTCCATTTCTGGAATTTGAAAGTGCCTATCATTAATATGTAATTATTTATCTGGATCAGGCTTCTGTGACTTGTACTGAGAGATACAGAGGGACTAGTGATGAAGACCTGCACGTAATTTGACAGTTTGACAGAGACTTTCTCACTCAGCTTTGCTTTCAAAAATACTGCATTATCCAAATGTAGCTTCTTCCTTTCTCTGTTACATGAATGAAGACAATTAATTTAGTGTGTCAAACATTTTATTGGATGTACTTTTTTCATAATCCTGACTCATAATTTTGTTTGTACTGGTAAGATAAGACTATTCATAAGCTATGACAATGCAACAAAGCAGTTGGACACAGTGTATGATATCACACCAGAGCTCGCACAAGGCTTCCTGGAAAGAATAAACTCATCAGGATTTGATATGAGAAACACTTCAACTATCTACAGGCAAGATTGCTTTTCCTTTTCTTTTATGGCTCTGTATGGAGACAATGAATAAGTAAGGAGGAGAGAGAGGAGCAATAAGTAGATGATGAAACTGTTGATGTGGCATAGCTTTTTCCTTCCAGCAGAAAAATCTAGGCTGAAATCCAACCCTGTTTAGCAACAGTGAAGAATTGCTGCTTTATGAAAATTTGGCAGTGTGCCTAATTAGCTAATGCTTTGTCTCCTGCTTCACAGTGAGGAGTTGTCTGTAGTATTCATAGGAGGACAACAGCAGTATCTGGAGGACCCAATCAGAGTTCCATCACATTATACAGTACAGCAATAAAATAATTTGGGATGGAGGGATGTGAGTTCACTTGGCTGTTTGAATCACAGAAGATGGAGGTGTTTTGTGGAAATCATGTTACAGTTAAGATTGAAGGAGGAAATCTTAGTTCATGCCAGCCAGGACTGCAGGTGCATTTTAAATTAGATGGGTGTCACCAGAAAGGTTGCAAAGTGAAGAGATCTAAAGCCTGTCCTGAAGGGTAGAGATGAGCCATGTTTAAATGAATGTAACTGTTATGTGTCTAAGCAGGAAACTGGATTTTCAGGGCTGTCAAATCAGCACTGAACTTATTTTAACAATAACAAAACCCCAAAATAAACTGCTCTTACTCATAAATACGCAGTGAGTGTGAGCTATCTGTGAGGAAGTGCTGTACTCCACATTTGCATTTATGCTGTTCTATCAGGGGAATGTATTTAGTCCCAAGACACCACTGTCTGTGAAGTTATTTGTAGTCTCCTTGGGGGATACCTTGGAGTTTTAAACTAATGGAGAATATGCTTTATGGCTTCAGAGCTCCTATCATTATTGCAATGTAATTCACGCACTTCCATGAAATACTGCTGGTTGTCGGAGGTGTGAGCGAGAGAAGAATTATGCCCACACTCTAAATTCCAATGTCAGAAATCTTAAAGATCATTCTACCACTCACAAGAGGTGCCACGTTCTCACAGATGAGAGAAATGTCGTGCTCCATAATCCTTAATATATTCCATTTTTACAACACACTTATTTTATATTACTCATTTTAACCATACTGATGATTTAAATGCACTTTTACTTTAAAGAAGTAGTATTATTCATTGCTGCTAGTCCCAGAGGAGATGAAGAGCTCTTGGAGGCTATGCAATAGTGCATCAGAAGGTAATTATTTCTTATAAAAATGCTGTTATAGATTTTTTTTTGATTTGTATGTTAGTTTGATGATGTCGCATGAATTCTGATGGGCTGCTGAAGCAGTGTTTTATTATATTGCTGAGCAGGTTGTTGTTGAGGGACTAAAGGAACTAAAAGCTAAGCCTTTCTGCAGAATTTTACTTAGCTTGTGATAGTGCTGCAGCATTGTCCACTGTTGATTTAGTTCACATCTGGACATTATTGCCTAGACTCTGCCTATACCTGCATTACTGAACTGCTAAAGAACAGAGACCACAGCAGGAAAGCTGGGCTTTGGCCATGTCTTTATAGGTTCTAGTTCTGAGTAAATTCTGAAAGCAAAGGCTAAGATTTTTCAGGGACATAGGGATTGATTTAGGCTTCCTACAAATGAATTCATCACCATCACTATGAAATTTTAAGTCCAGAGAAAGAGATACACACTTCAGACCTCTTTCTTTGCAGGGGTGCAGGTAATGGCAGTAAATAAGCAGCAGGCCTAAGTCGGAAGGTCACCTACAGTAGATGCTTACCCTTGGTGGCATGACTACTTCTCTCCACCAAGTATGGCTGTGGTTGTGTATTACAGAGGATAATGGAAATGCTAACTTAAATAATACAGCACTGATACTGTGAAGGAAAACAAGCTCCACATCTAGTTCATAATGCTGCCTTGCAAACTGCTGTGCTAGCACAACTGAGACAGTGACCCTCAGTGCAGATTCTCCAAACCAGTGTTGAATTGGACAGGTCTTCGTGCACTGGCCAGTTGCACTGGCCAGTCATATTTTTGATGTTTAACGCAGCAGGCTTTGTTTAAACATGAAGTGCTAGGGGCTCTCTAATGCTCTAGCTGCAACTCTGACACATGAATGAGTTATGTTGCATGTGAAATCCAAGCAGGATTTGGAGTTCAAAACATCCCATCAATCCAGGTAAGAACTCACCAAGCCACTTCTAGTGACTTACTAAATAGCCCTCCATCCCTTTCAAAGTGGAGATTACACTGCAAATTCTGCCAAGGGAAGGGGAAGCATTAGCTGGAAAAATCCAGCCATGGACTCCAGAACTAGGAAACTTAAATTTTTGACAGCACAAGTAATTTTAGGTAGAGTTCAGCTGAATACAGTGCATATGTCTCCCAGTTTCAGGCTATGTGGAGTTTTAAGGATTGCAGTTTAACGCACTGACGACAAACAGAAATGACTCAAGTTTTGAGCACAAGTAGGGTGTACCACACTGTATTTCAGTTTCCTGAGAGTGACACCTTTTATGTCAGAAGTTAGCTGAAGTATTTCTTCTATATAGGCTAGGTTTATTGGTTTGCTTTTATGATGACATGGAACAGACGGATGCAGCTGTGGCCCGGGCTCTACTTCATCAAATGATTAAGTGTAATCAACTGAGAGGTTTTCAGGCCGAGGTTCAGAAGGTGTGTACTGTACTTCTTCTTGCCTAATCTAATCTTGAAAAGAGGGGAGAAGGGACTTTATTCTTGAATATAGAAGGAAAAGAGTGAAAAATTACTGGCATGTCAAAGATAAGTAGAAATAGTTCTTGAGCATATACTGCAAAGAATAAAAGTCCTTCCTTTTTTTAAACACTGCTCATTCTTTTTTTTCATTCTGTTTCCTCCTGTTCCATATTCCTTTCATAACTGTGGTTCTATTTTTAATTTTTATGAAGTGTGGTCACTAAATGGTTGCCAATGCCTATTCCAGAACCTCTGTTTAAATGTTTGGGTGATAACAGAAATTGGTTCTTGAAAATCTTTTATTCCCCATCTGCTTTTTTGTTTGTTTATTTGCTTGCTTTAGCTCAAATCTCAACTCCTGGACATTGCCATGCAAAACCAGACATTGAATGATATCCTTGGATCTCTGTCAGATGCTGTAGTTGGACTAACTTCAAGTCAGCTGGAATCTTTGTCACCTGAAGCGGTGCATAATGCTATTGCAACATTAAACCAAGTATCTGGGTGGACAAAAAGCCAAGTTATGATTTTATCCAGTAAATATCTCTCTTATGAAAAGGTACCTCTGATAACAGCTTTCCTACCTTTTATTTTTGAAAGTGAAATGGCTTTTTCTCAACAGTAACTGTAGATCTTGAAAAGTTTAGTACTGTTAGTGGTGTGAAAAATTTGTTTAAATCAAATTAAATTAAAACATCCAAGAGTGTACCTGCCAGAGTAATTCTCTAGTAACAGAGAGAATTACTATTTGTATTTGGCAGTTGTATATAGTGTTTTGTCTCCGTCACTACCCTAAGCAGAATTTGCATGAGCAGAGATCCCAAGCTATATATTCAAATATGCTGTGATGGAAGGAGTCAGGGTCCTCTCTGAAATGTCAAAAAAAGGACTGTCTGGGAAAATTGTTGTGTTTGTTCCCTGGACAGATTTGTCTGAATTGGAAGAAATATAAGAAAAGTGCATCCTCAGGCAAGAAATGTTTCAAGCATTCAACAATAATAGTTTTGATTTATTAACTTTTGCTTTAAAATATATCTATCTGCTGTTCACTAGCCAGAAAACTTTGTTTGTGTTCTTATCTCTGCAGGTTTTATCATTTTATAATGTTAGTCAAATGGGCGCATTGGTAACTGGTATCAGTACCCAGTCATTCTACAGCATGAACCCCAAAGAGCTTTCTCACATTATTCGAGGCACAACATCCCAATACTTACCTGACTTATCACCTGCACAGCAACAAGGGATCCTCAGGAAGGTGATTATAAACTTGACAGTGCAGCAGGTTCTCAGTGCACATGAGCACAATAATTAGAAACGCAGGGCATGATTTAAAATGTTGTCACCAAGATACGTGTTTTAGCTCAATGGTTAATATTTCTAATGTATTTTTCTGAACACCAAATATATTTTGAAGGCTCTCTCTTGCTTAGTTCCATGATGTTTTTAATTCTAGCATGTTTTACTTTTATCCTCTTAAGAGAAATATTACACAGAATAGAAAGGACAAATCCTGTAAGTCTAAGCATCCGTTCTGAAATGCCATGTATTATCTGTTATTCTTTTTAGATAGCTGCATCAGGAGATTTTTCTTCATCAGTCAAAGATATACCAGGAGCTTTCTTTAAAGAAATATCTCTTCCTGCTTTATGGAAGCAGACTGGGTATAATTCTTCAATGATGAAAGAAAAAGAACTAAGAAGAAGCCAGGTAAAAATGATTATGCAGTTCCCATTTCAATGCAGTTTAGTATGATAGAAGAATAGAAGTGTTGTAACACATATGTGTTCAAGGACATTGGGAAAAGGAAGGAACTGTCCTATATATATATCTATATATATATATATCTATCTATCTTGATGTAAACAACCAGAGGTCATTTAAAACCTAAGCAGCAATTATGAGACAATGCTATGGAAAGGAAAGGATTAATATGCTGAGTTTAAATGTCTTCAAGATTCTGCCACATGCATTTTCTCTTTCCAGTACTCTATACTAGACATTTGCGTGTACAGTCAGCCCTTTGACTGTCCAGAAAGATGAAAGGTTGAACCAAATGATCTCCAGAGGTCACTTCAAACCTAAATTATTCAGTGTTTGTGTGCCATGGACACCATCTTATAATGCCAGTCAGCAATGTCCTGTCTTGTGAAGAAGAAATTCAGCACTGGGTGACAAACATTTTGGTTGGCCAAGCTGGACCATAGAAATATCTTTAGACTATATAAGAGAGTTAAGCATGCAAAAACCTTGCATTAGTTATTGTATCTTACAACTGGAGTACCTAAGCTTAACTTTAAATATGGTGGGTTTTATTTCAGGCTTTATATCTGTATGAATTACTGTCTAAGAAAAACTACCCTGTTGATCTTCTAAGGTAAGGATGACAGTCTATCTTGAAATGGCGTTTTAAGTCTAGTTCTGCTATGGGAGCATTTTTGAGGTAAACAGTATGTGGTTATTTTGTACTATCTTATGTTTATTCATTCCTTGATGCGACAAGGTAATTCACCTTCCTCATTAAAAAGGGTCTCCAAATCCAAAATCAGGATTGCAGAGGTTTTGGTGTAAAGCTCAGTCAATATGTTTTCAATTTGATTATGGCTTTACTTTCAATAGCCTTTCAGTTACAAGAAACAGGAAAGAGAGGCAGTCAAGAAACTGTGTTTTAGGACATTGCTGTGGGAAGTAAGGACTAGATCCTGCTTAAACATTCAAAAGACTGAACTTTGCTTTTCCTATCAGCACAGGACAGCTTGTGAAAGGAGTAACTTGTCAACACATTGAAAGTATGGGCACAGACATTTTTTTAAACACTTTTAAATTCTTTGAAATGAATCTTCATCTACTTTCTCCATATCAGGTAAAACCAAAGGAAGACTTTGTGTACATAAGCATACTATCTAATAGCCAAGCTGTAGGTAAATTAGAATTCAGTTAATACTTTTTTTTTTTTAGTCTTGTATGTGTGAGCTTGTCTGTTAACATATTTCATTTAAATCTTTTATATGTGAATTTGTCTGTTCTTATACTTTGTTTCGATGACTTCACTTGTTACAAATTGTAAGAAATTCCTACAGTCATCATACTTGCCAATTCATGAGTAATCTGTTTGGAAATATATGTAGATTTTGAAAACATATAAATGCTCTCATGCACCCAAATACAGGATGTTTCATCTCTGATGTTTACAAAAAGAAAACTCTAGACTACTATAAAAAAGCCAAAGAAAAATGCTCTTTGAAGATAATATGCAGTTTTATATATGCTAAATTATAAACTGTAATAAACCATAATTTCCTTCTTTCTCCATATTTCCACATGTTCAAGATATTAATGTTTTGTTGCTCTTAGATTAATTGTTTGGCATGGAAGTTTTGGAAAGTCTCCAATATATCTACTCCTCCATTCCTCTTACTGGTGCTTCCGTGAGTTACATCTTACTACATCTTAAGTTACTTCATCTGTGGCACCACATTCAGACTAGTCCTTCTGAGCACTTTTAAAATAATCTCTTCAGCCCTAAGAAAACTGATGATTCAAATAAATGGTAGCTTATAAAAAGTGGTCACTGATTGTAGCTGAAATCTGTCTCAAATGCAAGTTGGTAATACTTGGTGTCTTTTACTATAGCCCATTTTTGTCACAGTTGTGGATTCCTTTGCATCCTTGAAATCAGACCCCCCTGAAGCTCTCTGTGCCCAGACTAAATCATGGTGCAGTGATGTGGCAGCAGTGAAGATTAAAAAGCTTGTAATGCTGCTGCTTATACTGTTGCTGATGTCCGCTAAAAGAAAGGGGCTCATTTGCTGGGCTTTTTTGAACATACTTGTTTAGAATTACAAAAGTAACATAAATACAGCTTATGCTGGCTTTTGTTTTCTTTGGATTTTGTGTTGGGGTTTTGGGTGGGGGTTTTTTATTTTTTTTTTCCCCTAGGTTGTGAGACTTGGTTTGCTTATTTGTTCAGGGATTTTTTTGAGAGTATCTTACAACAAAGACATTGGGCTCTGCCCAAGCATATTGCTTCATATGTTTAAAATCATTTCAGTGTGTTTAAAGGCATTTTTGTAAGTTAGCAAAACTTTGCTTTATGTAAATAGCCAAGTAATATTCAGTGACAGCTTTTTTCCTTAAGAAAAAAAATAATTGTACCTTGATACGAATTCCTGAATTGTACAACTTGTTAATTCCCCTTTTCTTTCTTTCTTTCTTTCTTTTTCTTTCTTTCTTTTCTTTCTTTCTTTCTTTCTTTCTTTTTCTTTCTTTTCTTTCTTTCTTTCTTTCTTTTCTTTCTTTCTTTCTTTCTTTCGTTCGTTCCTTCGTTCTCTCTTTCTCTCGTTCTCCCTTTCTCTCGTTCTCCCTTTCTCTCATTCTCCTTTTCTCCCTTTCTCCCTTTCTTTCTCCCTTCCTCCCTTCCTTCCTACCTACCTACCTACAAGCTTAAAGGGATAAAAGGGAATGAGAACTGTTCTTTTCCTGGAATAATTTTAACTAAAAAAAAGTGAGGAAAGAAAAGCATTCTGTTTGGAAAGGCATTATTCTTTTAAAAATAGTAAAATAATAATAGAAAGACTTTAATACAAGGCTTTCTATAAGCTGCAGCAGCAAGTTATTTGGCCAACAGTTGCATGTTGCTTGTTCAGGGCCATCAAAAGTCAACTGGTACTCTTGCCTACCAACCCTGGTAATGGTGGACTTGTGAAGCTCCACGATATAGCTTTATTTACAAAGGCTGCTGGCCACTCTAGATGGTAAAGAGCATCATTTTGTTAATTTGGCAGGCCTCTTGGACTTTGATAAAAAGGAAGCCTAGTCTAAAATGACTTGCTGTCCTTAGTCCACCCACCAGATCTTCATTCATCAGAGAATTATTCCTAATAAAAAGAGGAATGGAAAAAAGTTTAAGAATTGCAGACAGTCTCGTTTCACATGGTGTTAAAGCATCTCAGAGCACTTTCATCCACTTGCAGCTATTTACAACCCTCAGCATTTTTTTGAAGTGAGGCACATGTGCTCATGAGCTGGAAGAAGATGTAAGTTAAAGTAAGGTGTGGATTAATTTCAACTTTTTGGGTCTGGCCCATTTATAGTATTTCAAGTCCAGTTTTTCAAGTATGATTTCTCCATCATCGCAGATTTTATGGGTGTGGTTATGGGTGTATGAAGATCAGGTTTATATTATGAGATAATTTGAATTCTTTCTGCAGGATTGAGTACCTGGAGTATGTTTCAGGCCCCTTGTGTGTCCCTTTTGTTGCAAGTCTGGGGAAGACTGAGATGAGTCTTTTGAATCCAAGCCTTCACAAAAAGAATGCTGTCCTACAAAAAGTACAGGAGTGCTTGGTAGGTATGGCTAGGAGGGGTCATCAGTGGAGGGGAGTTGCAAAATAAGTAATCCGTACTGAGCCACTGACAGTTCCAAACTAAGTGAGAGCGATTGATTAGTTTTCTTTCTGTTTAGTGTTACGTGGTGCTTCACAGAGTTATTCTGCCTACTTCAACTCTCCAGCCTGCATGCACATGCTCATGATCTCCTGTATACAGAGAGCAACCTGAAACACAGGCTTTCCTGTTCTGTGTTTGTGCAGTGAAACCATAGCTGGTGGTATCTGAGAACCCACAAGGTAATAGCAAGGCATGCTAATTTCTTCATTGTCACAAGCAAGAGCATTTTAGACTGTTGCTGAGCTCAGAGGAACTCTTAGTGCCAAGGGCCCAAGCAACCTACTGTAGCTGACCTTTGAGCAGGAGGCGTGGACCTGGTGACCTCCAGAGGTCCAAACTCCCTTCTGCGGTTCTGTTTGCACACGTTATTGCACTGCATTTCATGCAGTAATGTCAGTCACCATTTACATAAATTCTTGACTTGCCCATCTGTAGTCTGTATTATGTTTTATTATATATGTGTATTATGTTTTTCTCATGTATAGTTTGTGTTGTTATTCCCTGCCTAAAGAAACCTTTTTGTAGCTTCCTTAACAATTTTCCTTGACTCAAAGGATCTTACAAAGTACTCTCATGAAATGTCATTGCTGACCACAGTGAAAAGGCTGGGACACCCTGGAGCTGACCCGTTTGCATCTGGAGCTGTTCCCTCTTGCTCCAAGCAGTGCTAGTCCTGTAGAGCTGTGCATGGGAAGCTCCATGGAAGAGAAGATGGTACAAGGGGATTCTGTGAATTCTGCTCTCTGGGAAGTTCAGCAGTCACTAGTTTTTAGGAGAAACTATTTTTTGATGTAGTTGTGAATATTTGCATCCTTATACATACTAACCAGCCATATAATCCCTAGAGCTTTCACAGCTGCTATAGAAACCCCTCAGAGTTAAGCCACCTGACAGCAAGAACTTCTCTTTCTTTTGTCATAAGGGGCCATGTGAGGGCTCTGCTGCCAGGCAGAACTGCACCATGTCTGCAGATAGTCACCTGGATAGACTGTGGCAGGAGATTTAGTTTCATTTTTTTTTTTATGTGTGCTTCAATATGGGATAAAGAATACACTGAAAGCTCTAAGTACTTATTAAGTATCACCAGTTGCATTGGTAAAAGCAAGAAGTATAAAGCAGTCTCGGCAGAAATTGTAATTAAGTTGCCAATGCAAACTGTTGTCTTTGTTCCTTAAAGGGTCATGGAGCTTAAATGTGTTGTGATGGAGTTGAGTGATACAGAGCTAAGATTAGCTCTACCAACAAGGTAAATGCTTCTTGTTTCAGAACGGCTCTATTGCTGATGAATATGATGTTGACCTACTTGGAAATTTAATCTGCCACTTACCTCCAGCCTTTCTACATGGCAGAATGTCCCTGAAGGCAATGGCAACAGCCCTTCATCCCTTCAAGCTCTGCCAACAGCTCAGCCACGAGCAGAAGACTGAAATTAAATACAAACTACTTGAGTTATATGGGTAAGGTATTAAATATACCACCTTGCTTATGCTGATGGCTAAGCCATGCAAATACCAACCATTTTCTTTGTCCAGATAGAACTGCAATGAAAACAACACAAAGAACTTCTGTCACTGACTGAGCTTGGGGTCTCTTTCCACTAGAAGGACATTTCTGTTCTTGTGTGTAACATAACTGTGGAACAAAATACACCCCAGGGACACCCTGCATGACTTAATTCCCAGAGGAAAAGGAGAGAAAGTGTAATGTTTGAGGAGGGTCAGGCAAAGAGAGTCTCTGATATGGCAAGAGAAAGGGTGTTACAGACAAAGAATGGTGCAGGAATGCAAAGAATGGAAAAACTGAGGTGAGATACTCAGTATGCTGGTGTGAGAAGAGAAATTAAGATGACTGCAAGCACCTGTGTCAGTGGGAAAGAGCTAAAGAAGCAGAAGGATATAAAGTTCAACCACCTGAAGCAACAAAGCAGACAGCATGTTAGGTATCATTAGTGAGTCAGATTTTGGAGGCTGATTGGAACACTGCTGTATCAGTCCTGCAAAAAACAAAGCCATCCCCTGTCTGGCAAGAATGTACTGTTTCTCTCTTGCATTGTCTTTTAGAAATATCTTGTATTTGAAAAGACTGAATGTATAGTTTCTAACCACCCATCAGCCTTAATGACTGTCACTTGATTCACCTAATTTTAGTTGCTCATTCAGCTTTCTTCTAGTCAGCATTTTTTCCAGTAATGGAATAGCTACATTTTCCACCAGATCCCACCCCTGCATTAATCTTGATACAGATCCATTTTATTGAATCATAATTTACTGTGCTAAATAGTTTAGTTTAGTTTATTACTTGTCTAGTCAAACATCCTCACAGTAGAGCAACAAACCAAAGAAAGTTTTCTGTGAGATCATGTACCACCAACAGATTTGTTACTACCACCTTCTTCAGGCTCTTTTAGGCTGAAAATTATTTATCTAAGTGCTTTCTAAAGTCAACCACCAACTGGGTTGGTTAACTTCTGTCAGATTTGTATCAAGCAAACAGGCCAAACCTGCATGGTGCTAAGGTACCTACATTTTAAAACACCCATCAACACTCAGAATGGAACCTGAACTTGATTTTAAGACCTGAAATTACTACAAAAAAAAAATTAGCATGTTCTTTTAAGAGCTATGGTATCTATCATACAATTGATCTTATACAGAAACGGCATAGGTGTCATTAGATGTGGCTCTCCAAGGTGTTAGATCTGCCTTCCATAACTCCTGACATTGCAGATAACAGACAGTAAAAATACAGAGCTAATAAAGTATGATTTAAATCCTCTGTTCCATCACCTGTGTTTCATGGTTTTCTCCCTCAGTTTTAAAAAGGCAGCATTGGCAGCAGATTGGTGCCACACTGAGTTACTTTCCTGAGTTGTTCAGTGAACTCAATCTTTTCAGAATGAGGGGAAAACTGTCCGCTTCTCCTTGGTGTTCACAGACCTCTCCTTCAGAAATGCTGAGAATACTGTGACTATTGAGGGAGAGGGAGAGCTCCGTTACCACAGTATTTGAAGGCTTTATCTGGATATGTTGAGAATTCTGCTAACGCCACTAATGCTCTGTTTATCAGAGATATGACAAAAGGCAGTCTGTTGCTAATAAGCAATTGGCATAGAATGTCTGTGTTTCCTATATGATACAGTATAAAAAAACCCTGTGAAATTTTAGTATAATTTTGATTGAAAATATTATTCATTGATATAATTTTCCAAAATATTTCTTCAGTTTCCCAAACAACTGGACAGCGGAAACAACATTAGATGTTGGACCATTCATAGCTCTGCTATCAAAAGGGGAATTAAACATCCTTGCTGAAAAGGTATGTTTTTAATATACTTCTTAAATTTGTAAAAGATAATGCTAGAATTTTGATTTATGAATGTCATGGAATCATTTAGGTTGGAAAAGACCTTTAAGATCATTGAGTCCAACCATTAATGTAGTACTGCCGAGTTCACCAAAGTTCACCGCTAAACCATGTCCCTCAGTGCCACATCTACACGTCTTTTAAGTACCTCCATAGCTGGTGACTTAACCACTTCTCTGGGCAGCCTGTTCCAATGCTTTAAAACCCTTTTGGTGAAGAAATTTTTCTGAATGTCTAACCTAAACCTCCCCTGCTGCAACTTGAGGCTTTTACCTCTTGTCACTTGTTACTTGGGAGAAGAGACTGACACCCACTTCACTACAACCTCCTACAAACTATCAAGTAGTTGTGGAGAGAAATAAGGTCATAATGCAGTCTGTGTGACCTGAATGCTAAACTAGGTAAATAATTCTCTTGGCAAGGAACTGTGTGTATTGCTTTCGCACATTCTCGACTCCATCAAAATTTCTTCTTCAAAGTAATGGTAGTATAACCAATTATAGAATCATAAAATAGTTTGGGTTGGAAAGGACCTTAAGATCATCTAGTTTCAACCCCCCTGCCATGGGCAGGGACACCTCACACTAAATCACGTCACCCAAGGCTCTGTCTAACCTGACCTTGAACAATCAGGGATGGAGCATTCACAACTTCCTTGTGCGACCCATTCCAGTGCCTCACAGTAAAGAACTTCTTCCTTTTATCTCACCTAAACTTCCCCTGTTCATGTTTGAACCTATTACTCCTTGTTCTATCACTACAAAGAGTCCCTCCCCAGCATCCTTGTGGGCCCCCTTCAGATACGGGAAGGCTCCTATGAGGTCTCCACACAGCCTTCTCTTCTCCAGGCTTAACAGCTCCAACTTTCTCAGTCTGTCTTCATATGGGAGGTGCTCCAGCCCCCTGATCATCCTCGTGGCCCTCCTCTGGACTTGTTCCAACAGTTCCATGTCCTTCTTATGTTGAGGACACCAGAACTGCACACAGTACTCCAAGCGAGGTCTCACAAGAGCAGAGTAAAGGGGCAGGATCACCTTCTTCGACCTGCTGGTCATGCTCCTTTTGATGCAGCCCAGGAGGCTGCAGGTGCACACTGAAGCTGGCTCATGTTAAGTTTCTCATCAGTCAACACCCCCAGGTCCTTCTCTGCAGGGCTGCTCTGAATCTCTTCTCCACCCAGCCTGTAGCTGTGCCTGGGATTGCCCTGACCCAGGTGTAGGACCTTGCACTTGGCTTAGTTGAACTTTATGAGGTTGGCATTTTATATTCATGTATACAATAATAGTTATATATTTGTCATGTAGGAAAAAAACCCAGTGCATTTATAGTGACAGAGACTCAAACATTTTTAGTACTTTATACCTTGCAGTGTTGTTTCCTCTCTTCTCCTACCTTCCAACCATGAAAGTTGTGTTTCTTATCCTATTAATGAGGTCATACTGATCAAATTAGCATTTACTCATGTGGCCCTTTGCCCTAGGGCCAGTGTAGCATACATAACAATAACTGAGCCTTAGCATTGCACTTTGTAGTTTCTTTGCCCTCTTTAGTTATTCTAATCTTGTAATTTTTATGTATAGGACTAAACTATTCTGGAATGAGGAATTAATTCTTCAAAAGTAATATGCGAACACAATCAGCAAATATTCCTCAGAAGATAATGCTTGTAATTGACCAAATAGAACAGGACTCTTCCACTGAAAGGAAGTTGTCTAGCACAGTGGAGAAGTCAAAAAAGCCTAAAACACACGAATAGGTTGAAATTATTTATCTTAATTTAATTGGGTCCCTATCCTCAATTCTTATACTTGTCTGAGAAATCTAAGACAAAATACTTTCTGTACTACACACACTGAAATGGTGGAACTCACTGTTACGGGAGGGTCTGGACAGAGACTGCAATCAGACAGTGCTCAGGTGTTGCCAGAAGCTGAGAGGGCATACAAGAGGGAGAATCATTCAGAATTTGCTTCATTTATTCTTTTTTTTTCCCTCAGATGTAAGCTGTTGACCTTTGGAGTAGCAACAAATTTACTCTCCTTTTCTAAACATCTGTACATATAGGAAGGAGGTCTGCACAATCTTTCTCTGCAAACTGGTTTTTAAAGGGAAAAGTCTTACTTATTCTTTCTTTTCTTTTGAAGTTCCCAGATATCATTTTACAAATAGCAAAGACAAATGGACCAATTTCTTCAGCTGAAGAGCTTCTATCAACTGTATTTGAATCTGTGTCTAATGCCACTGCCAACATCAAATCATCTGTCACCACACCTGGTCAGTATTTCACATGGTATCTGTGCAAAGTTACAGATTTACAATGATGCTGTTTTGGGCTGTGCTGGTGCAGTTCAAACAGACTTTTTTTGTTTCACTTTATCATCAAATACATTCTGAGAAGCCAAACAACAAAAAGCAAAGCCTCAAATAACTTAGAGGTTCAGACTTACAGCAAAACCAGGTAGTCTTTGTTCTCTTGCCCATGGTTGTCTGATACATTGACCAATTGCTGAAACACTTAATTTCATTACAGGATTGCACAGTTAAGCATCTTCTGGAATTTATCTGACTGCACAAAGGAGAAAGATTAATTATTTGAGTTAGAAGGATTTGCTTATTTTTACTTTCCTGTGTAATCGAAGTGAAAATCCTTGAATTAAAAACCTATGAAGGTGATAAGTTACCATTGTGCCAAAAGATTGCGCATAGTTAATCTTTTGCCAGACATGGGCATATGTTGACTTGCCTGTTCTTAAATCCGCATTGATGGCACTGTATTTTGTCTGTCAAAATGGACAGTTTGTTATAATCTAAAAGGTGTTTTAATTGGCAACCAAACTAATCTGTTAGTGATATTATCTCTGGTAACAAATGGATCATTTTCTTTGTATAAGGTACATTCTTTGACTATATTCTGTTACTACAATAACTTTATTCTTTCTCTTGAAATTCACCCAGGCAGAATTTTTAAGCTATGCCATCCTATGCCATGGGTAACAGCCCTGCTGGGGGGGGAGGCTTTGGAAAGCACTAATGGGAATTTAGACCCCAACAATTTCAAGGAGTTTGTTACTGTTTGTGTTTATGTCTGAAAGTTTTCCCATTGGTTCTCTGCCCAAGACAATACAGGTCCAAGCTCTCAGCAAGCCCTTGAGGCACCATGAAAATCCATCTGCTTGTATAACGATAACTGTGTATCTCTGGGGATGAATTTTTGCTCCTGATACTGCTGTATTTGTATACAGAGAGAGACAGAGGGTGTTCTACAGAGTTGTAGTTTTACATAGCCTGAAAAAACCCCATGACCTCTGTTGATCAGGGAAGTCATTACACAACTAACATGCTCTAAAAAGTGCAGAATCTATCTGGTGGAATAGCAGTGTTAGCCCATCTGTCTGAATGAAATTCACTCTTCCTTTAACAAGTAAACCATCAGATCACCAATCATGTTTCTTTAAACATGGGACACAGGACTATAGAGGTTCAGCATCAGGCAATTCTATATGTTTGTGTCTTTGCATGGGCTTTATTAGGCCGAGATCACAACAACATGAATCCCAAACACTTCTCTAAGCACGCTAACTCAGGTACAGCCCAGTTGCAGAGCACTCTCATCTGCCTTGTAAGGACCAATATAAACCTGCCAGTCAAGCTAATGATCTTTGTCAAAGGGTAACTTGGCTCCAGGGCTATGAGGACTTGTCATTCACTTCGGGTGCATGAGCTCACCCGAGGGGGGAATCTGGAAGATAAAAAATTAAAGGACTTTTCATGCTAGTCTAAGAAATATTTCCACAGTTCAAGTGTGTTACTGAAGTTCTGTTACCAAACATCAACTCCACACAACTCACACAGTGGTTTCAATAAGGAATTAAATTTTATGGCTGATTTGGCTCTTTATCTCATATTATGATATGGCTGTAACTCACTAAAAAATTGGGTATTATGAAAATGGCTCTGGAATAACACTGATGCTCTTCATGGTACCAACCTCCTATTTTACATTTCTTGCAGTCCCATTGTAAGCTAATGTTAGTAACAGTAACAATAAGCAGTGTCAGAGTTATTACATCTACGTCTGCATCAAGAAAAAAAAGGTAGTGCTTAGGGCAAAATGGAAAATAGGAGGTAAAACGCAGAAATCGTGTCTGATGTTCTACTGGAAAGCAGTGGCAATGCTGGAAAAAGAATTCAAGTTACTTACTTCAAGCACTGAGATATTATACTGTGTTACATATAGTATATGTTCTTCATCAAACTAAATGCAATTATATAGCAAAAGGAAGAGTGAAGTAGCATCAGATACAGGAAGCAAAGCCAGGAGTCTAATTAGTATTTCCTTCTGTAATCGCACCAGTGTATCTGGTGTGTTACAAATAATAAAATCAATGTGTTTTTTTGTAAGAACACAAAATATTAGGTTTACTTGACTTGGGGAAGGGAACTGCATTGTGTCTTGATGGGTAGTATTTACATGATAAAAGCTGACCTTTTGCAGCAGGGGAAAGTGAAACAATGCAGCTTCACAAGAGGGTGGTGTAAAGGGAGAGCAGAATGTCAGCTGGTACAGTGGAAGCTGAACAACATTTTCGTTTGCTCAACAGATTCAATCCTTTCTGTGTTCTACCCACTCCTGCAGCTTCCTTTGATGCAAATAAATCCCTCCTCTGCCTCCTTTCAAAGTGCAAATCTACTTTGTGCATCCTCACTTTAATTTGTCTATCTGAGGGAGCTTAGCTCAGGCGCAGCATCTGTGAAATTCTTGCTTTTTACTGGTAACAACTGTATCCAAAGACATGTAGGGATTATTTGGCTTAGGTAATTATTTAATAAGGTTTTCCTAAATTAGTGACAGGAGAGAGAGCAGTAAGCCACTACATTAGGTTTCTAATTTCTGCTTTCCATCAATATTAGAGGTAGATTATGCCGACAGAGACCAGGATTTGTTAAAACACAGAATGGAAGCTGTCTCATTTGATCATGCATAGCACCAGAACCTGACCATAAATAAGATTTTTTTCAATGGAGTTTTGCTGTCTATACAGTTCTGTTGTAAGTGAACAGCCCTCTCTAGATCCTGACAGTTTAACAACATGCTTGACATAAAGAACAAGCACCATGCTTCTCTGACACATCCAGCTTCTGTCTTCACCTTGTTTAAATGTCAGGCAAGTCTTGCAAGACATACATCTTTGTCAGGGTATTTCAGAGTAAAAGGACTTCTCATGTCCGTTATTTTTCCTGTTCAACTGAAATCACGTATGTGCTGTTTGAATGTGAGGTTTATTCAGCTGCAACATTTTTCTGTGAACAGTGACAGAGCTGTACGGAGACTTCCACCAAGGTCATCCCAAAGATTTGCATTTCATTCTTACTTAAAGTGAGGCTCCCAGAGAACAATGGTTTTACCTCAGAATAAGCTCTTGCCTGGGTTTTGATGCCTTTAGGGAATTAGACTTGAAAGAAACTTGCAAGATACTGGTTGTTCTTATTGCACACATCCAGATTTTAATTTTATTGTGTCATCCTGTATTGTAACTGTTCTGAAATATGTCTGCTCTTGTTTTCTTTTCCAGCATGCACTACCTTTGGAGGACAAAGAATATAACCAATTTCTTCCAAGTTAGCCAAATTCTAGTTTTATATCTAGGACAATGTAAATATTTAACAGTGTTAATATTTAACAATGTAACTATTTAAAGAACTTATTTAATTTCAAGATAATTAATTTATCAATATCACATCAGCTGCAGTTAATTCACAAACTGTCACCTTCCTGAATCTCTATATATTGCTTTGATTTCCTTTTTTCCGTCTCCTTGAAGAAAACTCTTGCTATTTTGACTGTTTTTCCAGATTGCCTGGGAACCAGAGCTCCTTCTTCAGATGAAATCATTAAATTAGCAGAAGCAAATGTCTTTTGGTCAGTTCAGGAACTGAAATGCATGGACGCAGGGACTTTTGACAAAAACGTGGAACTTCTTGGGACTGTCTCTGGTTTTAACAGTTCTCAGCTTATTGCCTTGAAGGAAAAAGCCAAGCAGGTAACTATACTGCCTGTGAAGGAAAATTAAATCTATAATTTGATTTGCTGTTATTGAACTATGCAGTTCTAAAATAACTGTGCTATGGCAATGTCACTACTGCTGCAAGAATATCTATTGTTTATTGGAAAAATAATATGAGATGGTGATAGAAGAATATTGCCCTTGCTTTAGAGTCAACAAGCAAGTAGCTCTGAGCTATTGGCAGCTGAAAAACGTAAGTGCTTTTAATTTCTTTTCAGCTGTTTGCTTCTCACTTTTCTTTCATAAATGAAAAATCAGCAAGCAGTACTATAGGCTGTTGATTGGTCTGCTGAGAATTAAATTTGGCACATTAAACTATCTACATCAATGTTAAATATAGTTTACAGTGGTGTAAAACCAAACTGACTGAGAGATACTGTTATTAGGTGAATAAAGCTTGTTCTACCTCCTTGTCACAGTCAGGGACAAAGCCATCAGTGGGAAATTGTAGGGAGGAAAAAAACACATGTGCATTTAGTATGTCTTTAGTAAGATGTCACTGGTGAGTGCAAGTTAAAGAAACAGAGCAGAAAGAAGACCTCTGTATTTGCCAGGTTGTAAATTCATGGAGAGGAACAAGGCTGTAGTCTCAGCTCTCACCACCATTCCTGCAGCACTGCTGGCACCTCTTTCTTTCAGAGTGCAGCAATGCAGCTCCTCTTGAGCTCCTCAGAGAGGTACTTGCCCTGGCTTCATTCTGTATGTGATGCCTATACTGCAGCCTCTCCTCATCTGGCACTGCAGTGAAGGATCTGTGCCAGAGTACTCAGGGGAGAGGAGGGTGCAGTTCACCACCCTGCATCTGGCGCAGAGCATCAGCAAGGTGTCTGGGCTCTGAGCAGTGCTGCCTTGGCCAGCTGTGGGCTGGGAGAGAAGTGAGACCTTGCTCCATCCCTGTTGTTGGTGTTGCACTTCTCCCTGGGGGTGACCTCTTGCTGCTTTGTGGTTGCCTGCACTGCCAGGGAACCCAAACATACTTGTGTTTCAGCAAGGAAAAGCCTTAGGGTGCAGTAAAACAAGTTGTTTTGGTTGCAGAAAACCCAGAGGTGAAGAGGTTATCATCCCCAGCTGATCTTCAGCTTCCTGTCACCAGCATCTGCTGGAAGTTACCTGCTCTGTTTCCATCTCTGCATGGCTAGCTGCTTTGTAATCCTGTTCTGTCAAAATGATCCAACATTTTAAAAGTCATTTTTAGGCTCCATCTGATCATTCTGACAGAATGAGGTTAGGAAGCATCTACAAGTGCAGTTGGTTGTGAGTAGGACAAGTGCAGATGCTTGGAGATCTGAGGCTGTGACCTCTGGAGGAAAGCAGAGCAGGGGACAAGGTGGGCCTGGGCAGCATCTCTTTAAGCCACCAGCTGCAGCCAAAATAGGGGAGCTGATCATGACTTTTGGGTAGAGAAGACCAACAGTGCAGTTTTTAGCAATGAAGCTTCACTTCTAAAACTCCTGTACTGCAACTGTTCAAAGAGAAGTAGCACTAACCAGATTCCCAAAGGCAGATGGTGATTCCCTGCAATTCTCTCTGCTGCCTTGTTGCAGCAGGGCAACAGCCCAGTGCATGAAATGCATTCTTCCCAAGACATCTTCCTTCTGTCAGCATGGAGACATGTGGGTTGGAAAAGGGAGGGAAAAAGAATACAATCCTAGAAGAAAATAAAGCCAGTGCTTTCCAAGATAGTGGGAACTTAAACATTTTACAGCAGTGCAACATAATCATGCACCTACAGAGCGATACTTGCTGTAGAGAAATTGCCAACAAGTTTAATACACTCATATCCCAGCTATATGCAATTCAAAGATACACAGAACTGTAGTGCACAGCATGAAAGTATACTCTGTCTATATGAGTGTTTGAGGACAGATTGCTACTAGACAAAGACAGACTTCCTATATGTTAGTTGGTAAAGTGCAACAGGCTGTTACAGTGAAAGTCAAGCATGAGAAATCAGACAGTACAGGGAAAGCTCTTTGTAATTATGTGCACGTGATGTTGTTATGTTATTAACTAAAGGGCATCTTTGATTAAAGATTTGATTAAGCCAGCTTTAATTTCTCCTAAATCGATTGAATTTCCCTAAAAGAAACTGTGTACTGCTCATTGTTCCAAACTAATTCAAAAAGTCTAGTTATCAGATTGTCTCTAATGAAAGTAAGAAGCTTAGCTCACTCATAAGTGGAAAGTCTCCAAGCTCTGTGATAGTAACAGATGTATAGATCTGCAGTCTCTAGGTGAATGAGGACAAAGGACTGTTTCAGTTTCATGTGTTGTGTTATTTATATCATTATATCTGAGATTTCATCCAGTGCTGTCAGATAATACTATTTATGAAGTACTTCAAATTCTGTAGTTTATGACCTAGATCAAGAAATAGACACATGACATTTATAACTGCATGTGTTTCATGTATCTCTTAAGCTGGAGAATAAAGAGCTTTAAAATTGGGCTAATGCTTTTTACTATGTATTTTCTTTGGAAAAGATTGAAATTTCCCAGGCTTAGACTCTTTTTCTGTTCTTTATGACATCGTAAAACCAGCGAAAAAGATCTGGTGGAAACTCAGGCCCAGCAAAACATCTTCTAAACAAATCCTTAATCCGAGGGTCATAGTTGAGAAAAGTACCTCGGCAGTCCTGAGGCTGCTCTGTGTCGAATATGCACGTTGATGTGAACAGCAGATAGTCTGCAGCTCTGTGTAAGGAGTATCTTATTCCAGATATCCAACCCTTTATTTTATGCAGGTTGTGCAGTTTCGTATGTATCTGAAGGTGCAAACACTATTTAGTAGGCCGCCATAGAGGTTCTCCTTCAGCAAGTCCATACTAGCTTTGGCCTTTCCTTTTTTTTTTTTTTTTAATGCTCTATTGTAGCTATCCTGAAAATGGAATAAATATTTCCACAAATCAGAGAGCATGGATGATCAACTAAGCCTAGGACTGGGCTTTTAGTTTCATTTTTCTGTGTTGAGTTAGCAGCACAGTCATGTACTAGAAAACTGTCATGTTTTTTTGACTGACGTAAGGTAAAATTGCTGGAATACAGGAAACCTTTACAGGGACCTTTATGTAATACCTGTCTTGTGCAAGTCACTTCCTCCAGCTAAAACCCTGTGTCTTTCTTCTGTAAAGACAATTGGCCATATCCTAAGAGGTACTGACCATTGATCACTGTGTTCTGTCATTTCCAACTAAACGTAATTGGCAGTTCTACCCTCTGCAAATTCAACTCTTGAAGGACTTGTTCCTTATTCTGACAGACCTTTTCCTGAAATCAAAGTTTTCTTAGAGTTGATCTGTGAGAGCTTTTGAATTGCTGTAACGATAGATATCACAGATAAGGTTAAAACCACTGGAACTTGTCAGTTTAGATACATTGGTACTGGTTTAGAAGAGCTCCTGCTTATTTCTTTGTTTTTACAGAGCTTTACAGATTTAACTGTATCAATATGTAAAAACACATTTAAATTATTTTTTTTTTTTTTATATTGCATGCACGCAAGCTAGAAATCAGAACTTTAGTAATTGGCTGTTTGTCTGTATTACCTGATTCTCTACTTTGATTTCGGCTTTTCTGGTCAATGCCTGAGCCAGAATAACTGGTTACAAAGGCAATTAAAGGTCACTCCACCAGAGTAATTGCAGCTACTGTGGAAGCCTGGGTTGTCCAGGTGCTGCTTTCATGGTAGTGGTGTAGCAGTGTGGATCTCAGCACAGACTTGCATTTTCATTGGGTTTAGTAGTACTTTCTCCTACAGCAACACTTCCAGGAGTCCCCGTGCTGACTTACCAACAAGTTCAAGCTGTACAAATTACAGCATTTTTAGATAAACTAACCATTATTAGTGTAGAACCTCAAAAACCTTCACAGTACACAAGCTCTGCCTTTGGTGTGCAAAGAGGCATACTGCTGGTATTGGGACTTTATAAATCAAGGGGGTTGAGAATGGTGTATACAGAGGAAGATACATAATGATCTATTAGACATTAATGAACCTCTTCTAAAGGTCTGGGGATTGCTGCCGGACTGGAAGAGTTACCATATTGTTTCCCTGGGCCGCATTGCTATGGCACTCACTGAACATGAAATTGAAGAGCTGGATTTGCATTCTATTGACACCATTTCTGTACTTAGTCAGCAAACAGGATGGACTCTTACCCAGGTAAGTATGTTACTGAAGGTACTCCTGGTGAAAGGCCCTGGATTCACACTCATTGGGAGTGAAGTCCTAGAAACAGATATAGCAATCCACACTACTCCCTGCTGCTTTTCTGCAGCTGTGACCCCAGTGAAAGTGGGCAGGTAGGTCAGCACTGATGTCTGCCTGGCTGCTGGCTTCCCTGGTGAGATGACCCAGAGGACATCAGTCACTTTCAATTGTGATGGTGACGAGTGTATTCTTTAGCACTTGCCCACTAAATAGTAGAAAGAGGTCAGCAGCTCATCTCACCCTAGCCCTAGAATAGATACTACTGCTAGGAGACACTAACCCTTCGTAAGAGTAATCACTGAAGAGGTAGTGTTTCCCCAGGCCCAGCGTCCACTGCCATAGAAGCCTAAGTTATTAGCAAATATACCCCTCACATCTTCCTTTATTTGAATAATTACTAATTATGTCAATGGGACTTTGATAAAAAGAGTTAAAACCTTTTATTGTATATGCAGTTGGCAGCATATTTCTGACTTTGGGACCCATACCATCAGGGCTCCTCAGTTGCACAGATGCTGCATGGTGGCAGGCAGCTTTGGCAAAATATCACGCATCCATGTAATAGATTCTCGTTCTGAAGAGCACCATCAGAAAGAAGCACTTGGGGGGGAGGGGTGCGATTTATACCATATTAATTGGCTTTTGAGGTTTCCTGCTGTCAGTAAGAACAGCTGGTTAAGAGGCTCATCCTACCTAACTTCAGTTGTCTAGACGTTAGGCAGCTAGTTTAAGATAGTCATTTGAGGCTCAGCATTGCGGATTAGGAAATCTTGGAATATGCTTATTCCTTTTGCTGACTTTGGAGGATGCCTTGGCGACAGGCTTAAGCTAGACACATAGTTTTTAAACGGTTAGTTTAGAATGAGCACTGTCCTAAATGACTTAGGCTTGCAGAAGCATTTTAGTACCAATACCCCATTCATTTCTGAAAACTGCCCAAACACAGGTCATCACCTATAGGTAGCACTTAGATAAGACAACCTGAGGATTAGGAAAAACTAAAAATTTCATATTGAGCCCCTTCAGTAATTTGTTTTCTTACAGCAATTTAAATGAATTGGGCAGTTCTGTTGGTAACTGAGTGCCTCTTTCTTCTGGTGAAGTGTTTGCTTGTGACCTGGGTCACAAGCAGAGGTACAAAGTGCTTTCAAATCACTTGCACTTGGGAAGTGGTTGTGTAACAGTGCTTTGTTTAAGAGTCACATACAGATTGTGACAGTGCTGCTCTTGAATATGGCAAAGTTCCAATTAATTATATCAGGGAGCCTCAGGATTACATACGGTACATGGCTTCTGGTAAGATTTTGAGCTTTAGTAACAAAGCCTTCAATTATATTTACTCTGTTCATGCATAATATTTTACTGCTTTTTGTAGGCAAGATCTATTTTGCAAGGTTTTCTAGAAGACTCTGGTCAGACAATCAGTACCCTAAAAAGCTTTGATTTAGTTGGATTAGGAGCTATTCTCTGTGCTTTGAACTCCACAGAAATCATGTCCATAAAGCCTGCTGAATTCAGGTAATGTATTTAATACTTAATGAAATATTCATTAGTATCTCTGTTGATAACATTTATTGTGCATTTTTTTCCTTCAAGATTTCCAGAGCCTAAAGGATGATATTTTACATTTTAAATGCTTTTAGAAAGGTAATAGCTATTACAGAAGGTGTACACTAGATACTTAAAATATATTCTATTTTAGGTTTCCTCTGCCATTGATATCTCACCATTTAAGTATTGCATTGAGAAATCCAGGTTTTTGCTCAAAGCGTCAAACATTCACACGCAATTTGTGTACATATGTTTTGAGTGGAAAATGGGTTTAGAGACCTCTTACAGTAGACTAAGTATATTCCAGGCATATTTATGTAATTGCAGCATCTAACATTAACTTTGTTGCCTTTTACAGTGCTGCTGTTGCAAGAATTGGCCTGTTGTTTTGTAGCACCCCTGTTCTGAGGCAGTTTAAGGAGATGGCAGAATCTGTGTTTGGTACTGCTACCAGCTGGAACAGATCTGTTTTGCAGGAAATTGGTACAATAGCAGGTAACAGAAATCAGACTCCAGATGGTGATGGTTCTGAAGCATTGTTATGAAGCATAAAGAGACAGGTTCACAGAGCAGGGCTTTTTTCTAGGCTGGAAAAAGGCATTTCTTCTATAGAGCAGTTACCTGCAGGGATGGACATTCAGCAATTTCATTAACACTAAGGAAAAGTTGTGTTATCTCAGTCCATAATGTTCTCTCAGTCCTCTCAAACCAACTTTGGGGAGCATACCCTTGAAGTCATTTGGGTCCTGTAAGCTGGAATGGGTAAATCAAGGAGGGTGAAACCAATCAGGTTTTCAAACCCACTCACTGTTTGTCAACCACACTGCCACAGGAGTGGCTGTGTTTGGTCAGAGCAGTGCTCTAGCTGACCGAGCATCCTGCCTCCAACAGTGGAAAGAATGGGCTGCCTGGGGAAGAGCGAAAGAGCAGCAGGGTTGTCAGCCTGGAGTGATACTTCTCCAGAGTGTCCTTACAGTCTCTGAGACTTCCTGAGCCAGAGATCCCACACAATTTTGTTAATGGATTTTTTTTCCCTGTAATCACTTAACTGCACACTGAACTCATAAATTTTAGCATCCCTGATGCCTGCAGCAATGATTTCACACTGTAAGTACCTAATGAGTGAAGAAGTAATTCCTATTGCATGCTTACACAACCCTATCTTGTATCAGAAGAGGCTGTGAATAAGCATTCCTTAATAATGCTGCTTATGATTTTATTGATTTTTATCACTCTGTCGTTTCCAAAAGTAACTCAGGTAGAGTACATTCCATACTGTAGCGTACATTCCAATGGTTAAAGTCAGATGATTTATAATGTTGGAATATAATGAAAGAAAGACAAAAAAAAAGAACCAGTATCTCTCTCCTTAACACACTGAAGTAAACCATTTATTAGATGTTTTGTATGAATGCTTAAAATTTGTATTTTCCTAAAAATAATAAAAAGAGCATTAACTGAGTTGTGTTCCTATTCTGGTTTGGTTTTTTAGGTGGTTTGAATGAGGATGAATTAAAAGCTTTTGAGAAAAATTTGATGCCATATTTCCAGCCCATGGCAATAAGACTTATACCTCCTGAAATTTTCCAAGTAAGAGCTTGGTTACTGAAGATGTAACCAAATTTCTATCATTTTTAGTATAAATAAACTGCAGCACTGATTTATAGTTTGGTTTTGGGTTTCAGCAAGAATTTTTCTATGGTGTGTTAAGTGAGAGGCAGTCAAGGATCTGAAACATTAACTTTCAGCTATATCATCTGTATTTGTGATGCCCATAAAATACGCTAGATAAGCTTTATTTATTCTTCAGAATACATCCCAAGGAAAAAGCAAAGATCTAGGGTTGGAAAGCAGGGAACGGACTCTTTCTTCCCACCCTATATTCAAATATGAGTTTTCTTCTCTGTTTATTAACATTAGCAAGGACCTTATCACAGCTACTCTCTGCTGACTATGTAAGAGCTTTTCTATTATCCTAAAATTTGGCAACATTATCCCAGGTTAGCTCTAAAAACCAGATTTTCAGCAGATACAGATAGAAAAGAATTTCACCCAATTACATCTGAACATGGACCAGAAATAAGAATATGGATCTTGAGATCTCTGCCCCAGACTTCATTTGACCTAGTGACAAGATTAATATTCTGCCTATGCTGGTCTCTTTCAGATGCTCAGACAAGCAATGTACTTATGGATAGATGAGCTAAGCAGATAGTGAATTGTGTCAGCTTCCATAAAAGAGAAAAAAGCCCTTGAACACTAACTATTTTGCACAGTACCACTGACAGTTTAGATGAGCCTGAATTGTCCTTTGTGCAACTGTTTCTTTGAAAAACAGACAAAACTGAAGATCTATGGCATCTTGTAGAATTTCCTTCAAATATCACGTTTTGTTAGTAAGAATGGTAACAATGCAACAAAATGTGCTTAATGAATAACAGGGCACCTTCCTGGAAGAAGTTTTCAGAATTTGAAACATTCAAAGCAGAATTTGATTTTACACAACTTTGTGTAACTTCATTTTATGGCTGAATACATTATTCAGTTTCTGATTTATGAAGCGTTATGGACATTGAGTTAAGAAGAGGCTCAGTTCAGAATTTCTGGACCCATAGGCATCTACATGTGTTTATTCAGTTTGAAAAAACACATCATTTGGCAGACAAAAATCAGGAAGGGTTTGCTCTATTGTCTGACCTACTTGGAAGGGGAATTTAATCTTTCTAAAGTAGAACCTGGATACAGAATTACTGCAGCAAAGTAGGCTTGCTGTGTAGGAGGGCTAAAATTCTTGTGACTGCAGAATGTTAACTAGAATCAAAGCAATCCAGCACACCCAATACATGCAGGCTTTACAAACTGGTTAATTTTTATGTGATATAAGATAATAACTGTAAGATTATGATTGCCATCTTTCATTTTTAAACTCAAGTTTTAATATGACCAAATTTGAAAGATTTTCAATCTAAATGAGAAAATTGAATAATGGAATTAAAGCACGGGTTTTTTTCATCTCATAGTTTTACTGCTAGCTATAATCAAAGGTCAAATATAGGTTCAAATGAGGTTGCCTGGGAGCAGATGTAAGAGAGAATAAATGACAAAAACAAGAGAATACACAGTGTCATCGGTGTTTGAACAGATCAGAAAATAAATGGCTGGAAAATTAAACTCCAGCAATATATTGAAGAAGTGTTCAATATAGTGTTGGCATAGAAAGCTTTTTCAAACTGGCAGATCCCAGCAACAAAGAGAAGGGTGAGAGCCAGATGAATGGTCAGTAAATGAATGCAGAGGGGGGTTTTAAGCTCTATTGAGGTTTTTTTTTTATAGCAACACAATGTTGAAAGCTACTTCCTCTTGTTCTAAATGCAAGGCAATGCTGACTTCTGATTCCTTACCTGCTTTCTGTAATTGACAGCCTGGCTTTTATTTCTCCTAGGCATTGTCCCCAGAACAAATAGCAAACCTGGGCCCTGAAAATGCCGCCATGGTTACCAGGTCACAGCGTGAGCATCTGAATACATCACAGCTCCAAAGCCTTCAGCTGGCACTGGATGGAGCCAGGACAAGCACCCCAGAGACACAGAACACTGCAAGCACTACCCAGGAGGTGCAAACCGCAGCTCCAAGTGGTGAGTATATTTACTCCCTTCTGCAGAGAGGGGAAGGGCACACAGCAGTGGGGTGTTTAGTCCTGCATCATCCACCAGGATCACACCTGTATTTTGAAAGTGGGTTACACTGAGTTTCCTAATCAACTATTTAACTCACACCTTAAATCTCATGCCTCAAAACACTTGTTTGACCAAGACAAACAAAGTATGTTGTTGGATTTACCCACAACAAAAGATAATGGAGGATGACAGTTAGAAGGCATTAGCAGCTATATGTTGCTAGTAGTGTTACACTATGCTAAGTACTAGTTTGTGTAAAATGCAGTCTGAAACAGTGAGCTTTTCCCTCCCCTTCTTTCCGATATTTTTGGCTAAATTTAAGGTAGGGCTCTCCATCTCTGGACCTTCAGATCACAACCATTACCTACAGCAGAACCTTGTTTTGCAAAGCTGAAAGGAGGTAGCACTGGGTTGGATTAGTATATTTATCAACACTGTAGGACCTCTTGAGCAGTTTTTCCTGCTGTTCCCATCCTATTTGGAATTAAAGCTTATTAGTACCTATATTTTAGTGGTTTAACATGTTTAGTGGTTCTTACTTCTCCATATTGCACTTTATACCAGACAAGTTGTGCTGGCAAATGTGTTAGTGGATGCTTTACAATGAGTGAGAGTTTGGATTCAGTCAAGCCAACACTGAGAATTTATCACTATCAGACAGCAAATATTGTTGCTTCCAGTGATACCAGTGAGACATAAGCTGTTGAAGAAGAGAGAGGAATGTTGAAGTGCTAAAAGAGGAGTAAGGGGGACTGAATTGCTAAGATGCCCTTGCTGGAAATTAGAGCAGACCTTCCCCAGAAAGTCTAGGTCCCTCATGTTTGACCTGTCCCTCTGTAGATATGCCAAAGTGAGGAGTTTTCTGGGTAAAGATCACCTGAGTTCTTGAGCTTCTTGTTCATTTTCCTACCTCTAGTGAGTACCACCCCTAGGTAAAGCTGCTCTTCAGAGCTGTGTATGTTAAACTGGAAGTGAGTATTCTGACCAGTGTCATCTTTTGAGCAGCTGAATGTAGTTAGGATTCAGATATTGGAATTTGCTGCACCTCTTTGGGGTCATGTAGGTAAGACTGTACTAGTGACACTAAGATGTAATGCTTTCTGCTTTTCAGATGCTCCTTGTTTGAGTGGCTTCGGCATCTGGTTGTATGCTGTGATTACACTACATCTGCCTTTCTGAATCCGTATTTGTTAAGCTTGAGGTAAGTTATATTTTCAATAAGAAGTAGCTTTATAACAGAAACAGGGAACAACACAGGGAGAAGGACTGTAGGACCTTCTTCCTGCTTTAAGTACAGAGACAACAAATTTGAATATTTTTTCTGTATTACAAAGGTGTCTTGTACCTCTGTTAGACTATCTTTGAATCTAATCAAGGGGAAAGCCCTTTATCTTTACTGTAAGGCAAACATTAACAAAAGTTTACTTAAAATTCCATGTAACACCACTCCATTACTGCATTGTTATTTGGAATATATTGTTGGTATTAATCTCTATTGTGCCTGTTCCAGTCTAAGATGTTACTCCACAACCACTTTGATAATCTCCAGTTAAAAGAATGTTGCCATTAACTTTTATTGGATTTTACCATTTTAACAGACTAAAATTTAATGACAGCCCTGGGCTTAAGGTATAAATTCCATTTAAGCAGGCTAAATGCTGGAATGTTCTACTTAGTCTTTAAGACTGCAAATCAAACTATGTTAAATGACTTAATTTTCTTTGCTTTTTGATTTTCAGTGTCCTGGAGCTTACAAAGGAGATGCTAAAGAGTTGCAGCTCAGCATGAATAGTAGATCAAGAAGCTCTGAGATTCCTGAGTGCAGAGTGCTTAATTTCTTAAAAGCAGCACCTTCCTCTGCCATCATGAAGTATTCCCTTTCTCTATCTTTAGGATTAACAAGTAACACAATATCCCTCCAAATACTTCAGACAAATTTCAAAACTGAAAATGGCTTATCTGTCTCATGAGACAATGGGTAAAAGATATGCTTATGTGTTAGGTAGGAGCCTAAACTATCTAGGGGACAGGTAGCAGGTGATTGTTATTTGGAAGGTGGTGTATTGTACCCAGTGCTTTTTATATTGGCTAATTTGCTCACACTATTGTATCCTCCCATTGCATTTTCTTCTCGTAGTTTTGAGCATACTTTCCCCTGGACAGAGGCTATCCTTCTGTGTGACCTAGGAGAAACCATACTAAAAATTACTGCTGCTGAGATAAAATAACTTTATCTATGGCCTGATGGTTTTAATCCTGCTGAGGTAAGAAGTGATGATGTGCTCTTATAATATAAGCACCTGTACGAAATGCAGTTCCTCATGGGTGTATGTATTCAACACAGAGGGCATTGGCAATACTATTTCATGCAACAGAATGCACCATGGAAATATGCTTATGTTCATCATAAGCTCCCTCCACTTCAGGTGGGGTTGAAGCATACACCTGGGAATAATAAGGGAAAACTGTTCACTGGGTCTACATACTACTAGGACTGTCAATCCAGTGCTTTCCACAAGTTCTATACTATCTAATTTATCATAAACCACAAATATTCTTATGTGTTTTATCAACATATGGCTTATGTGTCTAATGTTTCTCATGCAACACCTCAGTATTTTAAACAGTAGAGAAAACATTAAACCCCCCCTGCATGTGAACATACTTTCTGATGTTGTTCAACTTGATGTAATACCAAGAAAGCATGGTACAGTTCTCCATTTTGCCATTGCAAAAGTCTCCATATTTTTCTAGACTAAGAAAGGCAATGCATAAACTTAAAAGTTTAGCTCTTTCATTTAGGGCTGTGCTCTAGTAAACGCCTTTCAAATACTTATTTGTATCTCTTTATGGCAAACATTACTTCTAGCTCTCAGCACTGAAAGAATTGAAATTTTACTACAGGTGGGAAAGCAGTAGGAGTGGGGCTGAGAGGGAGAGGCAGAGGGAAGAGGCTTGCCACTGCTAGGGAGAGGGTGAACTTAGCTGTTGCTGCTGTTGGGGAGTAACAGCTCCCACCACAGTCCCATATACTCTAATTCCTGCAGCAGCAGGAGGCAGCCTAATTTTCAGGGTGTTGTTATTGGCAAAGTAGGCAGTGAGAGCGTGGCCGTATTTCACACCCTCCTGATCCCTCTCCCTCTTCAGCAACCTGCTGCTCTAGGAACTGCCTGTGCCTATAACTAACCCTGGCAAGTGTGACATGATGTTACAGGTAGTACTATGTGCTCTAGTTTGGCATTTTATGAGCAAAGAACTAATATTCCTGCAAACTGCCTTGAACCTTTTTATCTAATGCTAACAATAAGATTCCAGTTCTTCCCACTGTTTCCTTTACTGCATATAAACAGTAGATTGCAGCATTTATTTTAAAAGAAGAGAAAAAAAGTTACATTAATCCCAGAGAATAAAATGACTACTAAAACAAAAAACTGCTTCAGTGGAACAAATCTGTTATAAAGATTTAGCTGTTTTTTTCATATAAAAAAGTTCTGTCTCATTTGGATGTGAAAGTACCAAGAAGTTGTTTGATTTCTAGAAATTGTGTGACTTGAATTCTGAATTCTTTGTGCCCTTCCATGAAGATGCAGGAGAATATTTTCAGTCAAGGATACAATCAGCATTTCCAGTTGAGCTGTTTAAGTCGGATACATGACTTAGCTATACCAAGCACTTAAAAAATCTGTATGAGCTGAAAATTAACTTCTTCTGTCAATGTACCTGGGAGTGATTCCGTCAGCAATTATGTGAGTCAGAGTTTAGCTTTTAATTGGAGCAGGAGTGAACTCTTTGTTTGGTGCCATCTGTGCTGTGATTTCTTTCAAGCACAAGTACTTTTAAATAGTTGAACTCCTTGATTATTTATTTTATTAAATTAATTATTATGTTAATAATTTTGGCATTGCATTTACATTTGGCCAAATATGTGTCTGTTTCTTACAAGAGTGCTGTAGGTAGGGTAAACGTTCAGCACCCACTTAATGTACTTATTTCATGGTGAGATTACAAATCCTGTTTGGTTTGTTAGACGGTGTGAGCATCTTGGATGGTGAGTATTGTAGAAAAGCAATTACACTTTTGCCAATGTAGCTCTTGTAAAGGTCACTGATGGAAAAATCCATTCTACAAAAACTGTGATTCATGAGATACCTCCCTCAAAACTGTTGAAACTGAATTTCTGGGAAGAATAGATGGAAAGGAGAGAAAGAGATGGAGAGTGCTAGTGTACATGGTATGTAACCCATATATGTAATCTGCTATCTGTTCACTTCCAGTAGCTAAGAGAAAACTGAAATGGAAACTTTACTTTTCACTCTTGTGAAACAAAGCACAGTTAATGCAGGCATCCATGCCACAGGATACCACTAGTCATACAGATCTGTGCATATGTGTAGTACATACAAAATGAATGTGATCACTTTTACTGGAATGCATTAATGGGAAAAATGTCTCACAGTCCTTCTTCATGCTAAAAAGATTTTGGGGAAGAATATATTACAGAGAACTGTTGTGTAAAGATTTCTTTGATCCTTAAAAATATGTTGTTCTTTATTATGTCAATGTGGGTAACATTTGTCTAAACCAAGCTTGATTTTTCCAGTATCTTTTTAGTTCTAACATTTATATTTGAGAATGGCAAAAAAAATCAGATTAATGCATAAATCTGCTGTTCAATATATAGCATGGCAACCATTTTCTTCTCTGGGTATTGTGAGAATTGCAGCTCTTCTCTCCACTTGTGACTACCCTGATGGTTGCTAGGCACTGCCGTATGTACTGCAGGATATACATCTGGCTGTCGATTGTCTGACATAACTCTGGTGTAGTCCAGCTCTTCTGAGTGTGGTAATCATGTGGAAGGTGGTCTTGTCCAACAGTATGTAGGAGGAGGTATTTCATTTAATTAATTTCATTGAATGTAGGATTCTTTAAGGGTTAACAGATGGGAAAGAATATTTTGTTGGCTTATTATTTCAATGCCTGACACCTTTATATAGAGAATTGTGTTTCAAAAAGGGAAAGGGGCTACTAGCTGTAGATCACCAACACAGAAAACACCCCTGCCACCTGGTACTGAGGAAATGCTGCGTCTGTGGTATCTTTAAATCCCTGAAGATAAGAAAAAAACTGCCCATCCACAGTATCTGAAAACTGTCCTTGTTAAAGCTGGCATTATGGCTGTTGTCGGGTTTTGTACAATACATGAAATGTTTGACTCCCAGTGATCTCAATCTGTCACATCAGAGCTAACCAACTCTTATCAGTGTCAGGCTCTAAAGATACTGCTTTAAAAAAAAAAAAAGACATCCTTTTTCAATTTAAGAAGCCCCTTATGCCTCTGCATAAACTGCTCAAATATGCCAGAGGCAATTATGTACTGCATTATAGCAGATTTAGCTTATCACTTGACTGCTGCGCCTATCTTAGGATCACCACCACCTGATTTATTTTCCCATAACACAGATGGCAGCCCTGTCGTATAGACTAGGACCTTGTTACAGTCCCATTCCCATTACAGGTCCCCCATGGGGAAGCAGAGGTGAGACACGCCTGCCAGGGATAGTGGGAGAAATGCACCTGGGAAACTGGGAGAGGTCTGACTAACCGTGATGACATTCAAAAATGAGTAAGGAATTGAATAGTCAACTGGAATTTGTCACATGAGCAGGTAATCCCGTAGCATTGGCTGTAGTGCACTTGCTGGTGTTCTGGCTCTTCCTATGTTGTGGTTATAGAAACCACACACTGCTTCTGAGTGTGCAGACAGACAATTACAGCATATAAGTTGAGGAGTGAGACCTCATTAAACTGTGGTACCTTGTTCCCTTGTGAGAGACCGTCTTCCTTGGACAGAAGTAGAAAGAAAACTTCAAATAATCTCTTCTTCTCTCCCCCCATCCAAGAAGGGTGGTGTTCTCAGCTGATACACAACTTCAAGCAATGTGATCTGTTTATCTCAGTGAAAATGTTTTTGGTAAGTGTGTGGGTTTGTTGTTTATTTGCTGTTTTGGTTTTTTTAAGCAAGATCTGTAGGCATGGGCCTAAGGAGGGCTAAGAACCTTATTTTACTCCCTTATAGTCCTGGTTAGTGAAATATTCTTTCCTTGTCATGTGATGTGGGAAAGCTTTGTGCACTGCTTACTTCACCACTGTTCAGATGAGGAATCTGACTTCCCTTTCCAGTAAGGCAGGAGGAAAACTGGATAGAAAAGGCTGGTCTATGAAAAATGAACACAAACTCCAATGTAAGTTAGATTTCTTTTATCAGTATTCCAGAACATCTGAAACTGCTCCTGAGAAACAGTATTTTGTGCATTGTTATAGAGCATGCTTTTAGAAGTGTAGATAAATGACAAGCTTTGCAGAGAACAGACTAAATCTGTATACCATCCAGGTATCCAGAACTTCATATTTTAGTAAAGTATCTGATTCATTATTGGACTTCATTTTCACACCTACCTCCTCAGTCCCTAAACACAGAAATTAAGAGACTAATGTGTACAGCCCACCTGACCTTGTTTGGGATCAGGACCTGTAGCATTTTTTTACCGTAGGATATTTTAGCAAAATTCACATCTGGTTCTTTAATTGTACCCACAAATATATAGTCCAGAAATGTATTACTTTTTTCATGCAATGAGTAGCAAGCAGCCAATGTCCATCTGCCTCTTCCTGCCCCTTTCTTTTCAGCATCAGTCTGCTTTTCCAATCCAGATTAATAAGAGGATTTTCTTGCCCTTATGACGCAGGAGAACAAGGCATGTTCAAAGCTTACAATCCAAGTGACTATACATTGGAGTATTAAAAGAAGGAATTATGATTGCTGGATTTCTTGCTTTGCTAGCAACAGTCTAACATTTACCATCTAATGTTTTAGCTGGTATTAATTAAAATGTTTTAAATTTTTAACGGCATCTCACTTAGTATCTGTGGTCTCTTCGGAGAACATGGAGAAAAGAAGAGAGACCAGGAGTAAATTCAGAGGAGAAATACAAAAATAATGTAAAATACTGTCAGAAATACAGCAGGATAATATTTTCTGATACTCCTTTCCCTGATAATTTGTAACTGTTGTATAGACAAGAACTATATTGATTTAGCAAAGAATAGTCATGGCTATAGTTAAAATCATGTGCTGGTTTGATCTGCAAGCCCTAGGTCATCTGTAACTGGGACCTGCCATGTTTCAATATGTAATCAGATGTCAGAAAACAACTTAGATCACAAGTTTGAATAAATCCTGCATGAACTGAGAGAGGAGGTGAGAGAGAAAGGATGTCAGCTCTCTGCCTTTAATGTATCTATTAAAACAGATTCCAGATATGCATCTGTCAGTGTTTTTATTAGCTACTTTTATTTCAGCATTCATCCTTTTAGAAGTGTTTACATCTAACATAGTAAATGTACATATTTCAATCAAGCCTGTGTCAAACAGCTACTCTGGCTAGTTCAGCCAGTACTCTTAAGACATAAACTGTGGTTTCAGACCTTTCTGTTACACTTGGATATAGCAATGGAAGTGCCACAGTAGTGCAGCTACAGAGGTTGTACTACATATTTGCACTTCCTCTCCACTGTTGCAGTCTGTACCATGGACCTGGGGAGTTCTGTCAAACACTATCATCTTCAGTACAAATTCTCCAAGCACTGAATTTGGATTCCTAACATGCATCCTCAAATAGGTAGCTTTACTGGTAACTACATCACACATTAGCTGATGGTGAAAGTTATTTAATATCTGTTTAAAGTAAGTAGTAATTAGAGTGCAAATTTATTAAACTTTCTGAATGTGACATGTAGCATCTTAAGGCATTGTAAGTGTAAGATAAGAGATACTATGTGAAGGAGTTGTATTGCTGTACTTACACGTACAGTTTACAAACACAGTGATTTAAGAGGACAGGCTTTGATTCCTAATCTCTGAAAATAAGTAAGTTTGCTTTTGTCACACTGTGAGTACTTACTAAAAAAAATAAACTCAAGCAGAGGGTACTAATCACTTTTCTTTCAGGGAGCCCTTTAAAGATGTCAGTGTTTATGCTACATTTTAGACAAGAAAATGACAAATTGCAGTTAGGATCCTTTTCATAAATCTTCAAACAATACATAACTTTCTGCTGTGGGAAATTCTCTGTACATGATTCTGTACTCATTGTTCTCTAACAGTAAATTCCTTACACTATTTCCTCAAACAGGGCATGAAATGATGTAAACCAAGACATTTTTAAGAAACAACTTACCCTTTCTGAAACACTATAAAAAAGCAAAGCCCCACTGTTCAGCTGGGATCACCTCTTACCTGCTTTCCACAGTCACTGGAAATCCTGTTCCTGAGGGCTATTCCCAGCTTGCTTTGTTGCTGGTTTGATCGTTTGTTTTGGGTTTGTTTTGTTTTGTTGTTTGGTGGTTTTTTTTTTTTTTCCTAAGAGAACACTGGGAGTTACTGGAATGCTGCTCAAGAGCAGATAACCTCTTTGAGCTGCATGCTGGACAACGATGAGAGTGATGCTCTTCAGGTATAGAGATTGAGGGCTTCAAACAGGCGTCACTGTAACTTCCAAAGCCTTACCGCTTCAAGGAATAATGGCTATGTTATCCCATGGAAGATGTGCGTACTCTCGGGGGCTACTAACCACGAATCAAGTCAATAGCTCGTTGTCACCAAACATGACAACAACTGTTAAATACCGGCTGCTCAGCTGGGTTATGCAGCCCTTTCTTCCCATTCACTGACAGGTCTCTGCCAGAGCCAGGAGCTGCCGCTGGAGCAGGAGCTGCTCCCAGCCACAGGGATGCACTCTGCTCACTGCCAGTTAACAAAGCAGCTCCAGTTCATTTACCTAAACGGACTTCTAAAAGAGTTGGAGGTAAAAAAAAAGGCCGAGGCCCACTCCCTGCTCCATGCAGGACTCATGAGATGAGATGCGATACTGGAGTGGGTCCAGAAAAGGGCAGTGAAGCTGGTGGAGGGTCTGGGGCACAAGTCTGATGTGGAATGACTGAGGGAACTGGTGTTCAGTCTCGAAAAGGCTAAGGGACCACCTTATAGCTCTCTGCAGCTACCTGAAAGGAGGTTGTAGTGAGGTGGGGGTCGTTGTCACTTTTCTCCCAAGTAACAAGCAATGGGATAAGAGGAAACAGCCTCAAAGCTGCACCAGGGCAGGTTGAGACTGGATATTAAGAACAATTTCTTCACTAAAAGGATGATTAGGCATTGGAACAGGCTGCCAGGGCACTGGTGGAGTCACTGTCCCTGGAAGAGTTCACAAATCGTGTAGATAAGGCCCTTAGTGACATGGTTTAGGAGTGAACTTGGCAGTGCTGGGGAACAGTTGGACTTGATGATCCTAACCGTCTTTTCCAGCCTACCTGACTCTATGATTCTATGACCTGCACCAAGGACTCGAGACCGACAGGGAAACAAGCCGCGCAGACACCGGGCCCAGCGGGGCCGGGCTGCTACCTCGCAGCCCCGGGAAGGGGTCTGCGGGAAGTCAGCGGCTCTCTGTGTGTCCGTGTCCCGGTCGGGCGGGACAGCGCCAGCTTCGAGCCCTACCCCTCCGCACCGCGGTGAGGAGCGACCCCGCCCCTCCGCCGCCGGGGCCGCCCCTCCCGTTTCCCAGGGTGCACCGGGCGCGGCGGCTGTCTGGCCACGTCCCCGGGCCACGTCGCTCGGTGCCCGCTGAGCACGCCATCTTCGCTCCCCGGCTCCGGGCTGCGCTGCCGCCTCTGCCGCCACCATGAACATCTTCCGCCTCACCGGGGATCTGTCCCACCTGGCGGCCATCATCATCCTGCTGCTCAAGATATGGAAAAGCCGCTCCTGCGCGGGTGAGTGTGGCAGGCCGCGGGGCGGGCCGGGCAGCTCCGGGCCGCGGTGCCTGAAGGGAGCCTCGCTGGGGGCTGGGTGCGATCGTCGCCGCCTCGCCGGGGCGGAGGGGGTGTGTGTGTGTGCTCCGATCGCCTCTGCCGCCCTTTAGGGACGGCACCGGAGGGGCTGGGGGGCGGTGGGGGGCTGGGTCCCGCCTGTCCTACTTGTCTGGCTAAGCGGCTGTGGTAAAACGGGGAGAGGAGGGCTGGGGGGTGGGAGCGTTTCCCTCCTGACGGTTCCCAGGCCGTAGGGTAGAATTGGTTCCGGGTATGTGATAAAAGGATTTTCGCAGGGCAGAGGGGGCTTCAGCTCTCGTTCTGACCGCCCTCCGTCCTAACCCGTCCCCCGTTCGAGCCACGGGTGAGGAAAGCTGGTGGGCCGCCGGGGGGAGGGAGGGAGAGCCGCATTCTCCCCTCCGGTGTGGGGGTGCACTGGTGGGGCTGTGATGCTGTTACAGGTTTAGCGGTTGCTGTTATTTGTACTTTAAACCCTGGGCACCGCCATCTCGGCTGTGCCCGGGAGGGTCGCTTCTTCCTTATGTAACTACCCGGCGGCGAGCGAATGAATGGGGAGGCAGGTTGGGGGGAGGGAAGAGGAATGCATCCCCCGCGGGGCGGGCAGCCCGCCTGCCTCCCTGCCTGCCTCGCCTGCCTCCGCTCCCCGCGCCGGCAGCTATAGCGAAGGGAGACGGAGCTGATTTTCTCGCCTTCCGTCTGCTTGCTTGCTCGGCAGCTTTAAGCGCCGCTCCGGTGCGTGAAGGCTGGTTTTGGTGCAGCGTTGGGAGCAGCTGACTTGCAGTTTGCAGATCCTGAAGTTTTCCTCGTCCTCTCCCCTTCGTGCACTGGTTTGCGTTCGCTGCTAACGCGCCCTCTTCTTCCCTTTTGTTTCCAGCTCTCGCTGCGGTGAGAGTTAAACTGGGATTCATGCGGTTGTTTAAGGCTTCTGGGGTGTTTCCTGGCACGTATCACCGGCTGCAGCGGGGGGCTGTAGGAGAGAGGCTCCAGGCTGGAAGGAGCAGGCTCTCAGTCGAGATCCCGGCCTGGTCTGACGTGGCAGCAGCGGCAGAGGTGTGGCGGGGAGGGAGCTGGGTCCCGGCCGCCCTCCGGGCCGGTTGCCGGGAGGAAGCTCCCCTCCCGCGGCTCCTCCGCCAGTCCGCCCAGGTGAGGAACTCCTGTTCTTTCTCCTGGCTTCTGTACCTGCTTGCTCCAGGTCCGTGTGATGTGGTTTTCGCTTCTAGTGTATGTACGGTGTGGTGGTTGGAGGGAATTGCAGGCAGTTCTGACTGCAGCATAGGTGGTTTTCTATCAGAAAACTGTGAGTTACTGTATTTAAAAATGGATATTTCGGTGCTCTGTGTGATAAGTGAATCAGGCCACTGACCCTGAAAATGCCGTTTTTGCAGTGGACTGGGGTGTGACTGTGAGCTTGGCTTTGAAGAAATGAGCTTCTCCTTCATTAGTAAGAGTCATTATTCTTGAAATCGATTTGCCATGTATTGGTGTGAAATGCTGTTCAAATACCGAATTAACACTGCTGAACAGATGTATCTGTAAAATCTTAAAAGCGTGAAGAATTAGTATAAGCTGCAACCTGAGAGAACTGAGAATGGGGAAGTGAAAGAGATTTGCACTACAGGTAAGAGGAAGTACAGGTGCTGTATATTTTCATGTCAGGTCACTTTCTGTTAATCACTTGATAGTGCAAAAGAAAAAATAGTAAATGAATAGCTTTAGCTTTAATACAAAGTAAAAATTTTTGTTAACGTTGCAAAAGAGCTCCAGCTTTGCAGTGGTAGTGCAGAGCTGCTGTTTCTGAGGTTATGGAGTGCGAGAGCTCCTTCTTAATGAACTTTGCAGGCTCAAGTTCTGGTGGAGCTGCTTGGACCTGGCCTTCCTCAACTCTTCTGTGGAATTTTGCCCTCCACTTTACTTGAGATACATAGTCAAAATTACAATCAACAGAGTTAGTGATCTAAAAACTAAGTATCTCTTGCTGCCTAAGGAAGGGAAATGAGAAATTCTAGTAAAAGGCTGAATTTCAAATAGGGCTTTAGCTAAGAGATTCTTTAGTGGCCATGAGATTAAGTGACCTTTGGACAGGGGCTTATTTACACAGTATCATACAGTGTAACATAGTCCCATCTTTCTGTTTTAAAAGTGATCTGATGTTTTCCTTAAGTCAGCTGTGATTGAGGGTCTCTGTTACTAGAGATTTTTTAATAAGAAAGTAGATTTGGACCAGTCATTTTCTTCGGACTGCTTTTTTCAGCACATCAAAGTAAATGGGCCTCTATTACATAGCAACCTGAACTCCCTTTGCCAAATTAGCCAGAACCCATGAATACAAACATACGTGCATGGGCTCTTTCAGTAGAAAACGTCTCATTCATTCATTTTCCTGGAAAAAAAAAAAAAAAAAAAGAGGCAGGAGTGTGTTTGTCTGGGATTGGTTTTTTGGTGTGTGCCGGAGTCTTTAAGAGTAAATCCGGATCCATGTTATTCCTAAGAGACCTAACAAGTTTGTCTAGAAGAAGAACACCTCAAAGGAGAATGGGATTTGAGTTTTAGGGCTCTGTCCTGTTCCTTGTGGTTTTTATCACTTGTGGTTTCTACCAATAAAGATTTTGTAAATACATATTTTCATAAAATAGATTTTATGCAACAATAAGCCCTAAATAGTTACCAGTTAATGTTGAGCAGCTGCCAAATGCCTCCTATTAGAGGGCTTTCTGTGATCCCTTTACATTGCATGGATATTGGAACAGTTTATAAATTAAATAAATTTATACCTCATGGTTTCTGGGGATTAAGGAAACATGGACAAACCAGCTTCTACTTTAACTGTGCACTTCTGAAGCAGTGGAAGCTTAGAGCATAAATAAAGGCTTCCAACAGATTGCTAAACTGCAGGCTGTGATCCATGAAGAGCTGGCAAACCACATGGTGCTGACTCCTCTCGTCTGGTTGCATCTGTGTTTGAGGCCTTTGTTCCAAGAGGAG
The DNA here is from genome assembly GCF_033783945.1 of Neopsephotus bourkii. Classification (NCBI taxonomy): domain Eukaryota; kingdom Metazoa; phylum Chordata; class Aves; order Psittaciformes; family Psittacidae; genus Neopsephotus; species Neopsephotus bourkii. The sequence continues at coordinate 1,660,659 of NW_026900643.1, forward strand.
CTCAGAGGCCTGTAAAAGCAGCTGGAAATGAGAGGGAGACCCTTTGTACCTCTGCTGCAACCTGCTGTTTTCTGAAGACACCAGCCCCCATTTTCTTTCCTAAGAAGTGACTCCTCTAAGCAAGGAAAATAGGTGAGGCCAGAAAAATCTGCGATATGAAGCAGTCTGTGTTTTCAGTGTTTGACAAACTTAACTATTTTTTTCCCTAATTTGGTCGATATGTTAAAAAAAGAACAAGGGGAAAGCAAATCAAGTTGTGATTTCAGAGCTGGCAGGGAAACAATTTTTTTGTATGACTGCTTATTTCTGTTTCCAAATTTAGAATTTGGAAAAATGTTTGCCACTCCAAATAACAGCTCAGAAGTAATTACTAGGAGCCGTGGAGAATGTAGCAGGTAACTCCATTATTGACTTCATGTCCTAATTAGGAAATTCATGAGACTTGAAGAATCTTGTGCTTTCACACATCGTCATGTTCAGACTGTATTTTCTGATCCATTCCAAGTGAAATTAGATTGTTTGCAGTGTGAATTACAGCCTGAAAATTGATTTGCTTTTCTCAGTCAGTTGTCAAATGTTAAAGCAAGTGTTAAATGTGAGCTGCAAGTTGCAAGGCTGTCAAATTGGGTGCTGAATACTCAGACAATAGCATATATAGTAAATATGTAATGCTTTTGCCTAGTAGTATAGCTGTCTCATAGTTTTGTTTGTGATAGGCCAGATCATAGGCTGTGTTGAAGACTTTATATAGTACCTTGAATAGGCTGCTGCCAATTTGTCTGTATTTTCTCCAAAAATGCTGCTATAGGTAGGTTTGGAATCTTCTGTCTCTTTGAAGGAAAATTTTGCCTTTCTAATTGACAAATTTGTGTTTAGAAAACACACACAAAAAAAAGGTTTGGGGCTTAACTGAAATTACAGGATTTTTGATGTTAGTATTTTATTAAAACCAAAGAAGTTGTGGTTCTGTGGCTGATGTGGACTGCATATTGAACAAAGCTACTTTTTTTTTTTTTTTTTTAAGTTAAATTATTCAAAAAGTCCCATGTTTCCATGACAAAGTATGGACTGGCTTTCCTTAGGAAAACTTTTGTTTCTGGATTTTATGGTTGTGATATGCACATACTATGATATGCAGTTCATAGTTAGTAAGTAGTGTGCACAGTACTGGCTGTGAGCCAGGCTGACTGAATGCCTCTGCTGCTGCCTGTTGCTCTTTCCCTAGCTCACAATAGCAAAACGAAGTTGATGAGAAAGTAGCACAATTTCAGCTCTGCTGTCCTCCCTCGCTGGGGAAACCAGCTGAGCTTTTGAATTCAAGTTTCAGGCTGTTGCTTTTAGCCAAGCCAAGGTGCAGAAGTTGAAGGAGTTTTTCCCATGTGTGAGAACTGAGAGGTTTGGCTTTTCAACATGTAAGCTCAGAGCTTGAGAAGAAGAAATAAAAATGTGTTTGTTTAGCTCAAGGACTATGTTTGTGGGAGTAAAAGGAAAGGGAGAAGGATGAGAATAACATCAGTGTGGTCTCTGTATAATGCAGTTGCAAGCCATGAGCCAAAGTCATCACTGTGACGTGTATGCTAATGTAATGCTTAAAGTTCCATAAATCATAAAGCAGAGTGTTTACCTGTTCCCTCCCCCTGTTTTTTTGCTAGTGGTACACATGTTGCTTTCTCCCAGTTTGCCTGTCTCTCCGTAGGTCTTTAGTTTAAAATTTGAACCTCTCCTAGTCTAGCCTTCTTAACTTGAAAATTATTTGAAACTTGGCTTGAGAATGTGTTTCAGGAACATTTGAAAGTTCACTGAAAATACTGAAAACTGTAATAAAATCCACAACTTTTGGGTTGGCGGAGAGGCAAGGCTGGCAGTGGCTTAGAGGAATTTGTCGGGTATGCTGTGTGTATTGAGAGTACATCCAGATCCATATTTATAGCCATAATCAATAATTAATGTATCTTATATTTTTTCTGCTATTTACTCAAAGAAAATAGCATGCTAAAGTATATAACATATATTTTAACTATATGATTTTTACTTATAATAGATGTAATTTAACATATAATTTAACTATATGCTGATGCGTGATGCTGTACTGTAATCTGTCCGGTGGATTTCTTTGTCCTGTAGGTTTTGGCCTTAGGACTGTTGGTTACTTGCTGAGAGGTTTTATTGGTGTGAGAGCAGGGCACTGTCAGGAGCTGTAATGTCAGCAAGCACAGCTGGGATGCAGTGGGGAGTGCTGCTTCAGCTGTCTTTGCTGGTAGTTCTGGTTCTAGAAATGTCTTTGTTTTTTAATTTTTATTTTTCCTAAACGTTGGGAAGTGGTTTGTGGGTGTTTTGTTGTTGGTTTTATTTAATACTTACAACTTCTGTTTGACAATTTTAGGCTATAACTATAGGTTCTGAGGCATTTGCTGTTTCCTGTACTTCAGTTGCTTATGGGCAGTTGCGTGGTTTGGAGGTAGTACATCAGGCTTACTGTGCAGACCATTCACATATGAAAATTGGAGACAAAACCTCAATTAAAAAGTTGTTTTTGCTTCAGCCATTCCTGTACTTTATGTATAAACATGAAGTCCCTTCCTCTGGGCAGCTTATTCAGTGTTTCTTAAGTTGGGGTGAAAAAGGAGTTCAACAACCATGGCAGAGAGCCTTTTTGCTAATTGTTTTATGGCACTGTTAATAAAAGCCACTCTCAAAAATACCTGTATAAAGGGACAAGGATTTTCAGCCTTGCATCATAACCCTCTCTCACGAAATATTTCCCCCTCTTGTTTTTTGAACAATATCTGCATGCCTAGCTGAACAGATTCAAATATTTTCAACCTGGATGACTGAAACCGAGAATAATTGGAGTAACAAGATAGAGGCACAAGCTAGGTTGTTTGTCCCCCTGCTGTGAGGCACCACCACATCAGTGTTATGGATCGATTCGCCTGGGTTTTCAGCTGCTTTTTGTGACTGTGCAAAGCTTTTATGCTTCTAACTGCTGTAATGGCTGAAGTTAAGTACAAACAGATGTTTTGACTTGTGGGCCTCTGCTTAAAACCGAAAGTTGCTTTGGAGATGTCTGTCATTTTAGCTCACTATTCATTTTTTGTTTTGTAATAGTACATGGTAACATCTGGGTTTGACTGATAGTATTTTTTTCCCCACTGTGTGGTCAGCTAAGCTTCTGAATTGACTTGCCTTACGTATTAAAATAGATTTATTTCTTTAAAATCAAGTAATTGGCGCTAGCATACTTTCTGATTATCACTGCATCTTTAGTATGTGTTGCTCTTGCACATTTCCAGCTATTCAGCATCTGGGGAATGTACTGAGGTGTGTGACAGCACTCTTGAGAATTGCAAGCTAATGCAGCCTTGCTGCATAGTGCCCAGTGATAATGCAGAATAGGTAATGTAATCTCCAGAAATATTACCTGCAAGCTATCTACTGTAAATTCTAAACCTTGTGTAGTGCTAGCACCTCTTTCAGTATAAGGTAACTTACATTCACACTGCCAAGAGATAAGAACTTAACAGTTCCATTTCTACAGCTTGGAAGCCTGGATTTTATCCTAGTTTTGTAATCAATGCGTTTAGAAATAAGGATATAGCCTTTCTCATCCTGGGCATCAAGGGTTTTGAAGCACATCATCACTTTTTGAATAATTAATTATTTCCTTTATCACTTTAGGTATTTCTGGGAAAAGCCAGCTTCTGTTTGCACTGGTCTTCACTACCCGTTATCTGGACCTCTTCACTTCATTCATTTCATTGTATAACACATCTATGAAGGTAGAGTATACTGAAGAGTTAGAAAAGCTAGTAATGTTGCATGCAAATTGCATAATTTCACAAATAACAGACTTTAGATAGCCCACTGCGTAGTTATTACAGAGCAAGTTCTAGATGGGCTTGGGATAAAGAATGGGGAAGACAAAGTAAAACCTCTACTTTTTCTGTCCGCTACGTGCAATTTTAAAAGACTGTATAGGGACTGTGACATTTTGAACAAATGCCATTTCTGTTATTGAACATAAAAACTTTTGGAAAAAGGGTTCAAATAAATTCAGTTTCTCAATTGAGATGTTAGAGATTAAATAAATCTCTTTTTATCCGCTACAAGGTGAATCGGTATTGCAGATGCATTGCCAGAATTGCAGCTAGTGTCTGGTCAGAGGCTGATCAAGAGTTGTCAGGAGCACACTTTTAGGAATGTAGCTTCCATCAGATTATACCCTGTTCACTTGCCCACTGAATGTTAGTGAGCCCAGAGTTGGTTTTATTTATTCCTGCAATTTCTGATGCTGAGTACAAGAAAATAAAGCCGTTGACTGGGAGGGTGTAGTGTATTAGTTGCACCAGTACAGACTGGTGCATTTGTGGTACCAAAGCAGACACCTCTTTAATCTGGTTCCCTTACTCTTGGATTTTTCTGGTGTTCCTCCAGTTTAATTCAGAGCATAGCATACTTTGCAAAGAGCAAAGACTAGATACTCAGTAATGCAAAATGTACTGAAGAGTCAGGGAAATAATGCTGTATAATAAACTTTTAGATCTTAAACATGCTGTTGTCTTCTAACAAGTTAAATATGTATGCTTAAGTTTTAATATTAACAGTTTAGATGAAGAACTGTGGATTAATTATCTTAAACCACAAACGTATTTCCCCAGTAATCTGAGAATGTTGAAAATGGGTTGGGTGCACCAAAGGAACAGCCTGGAGTTTTTGCAGTTTATTTACTGGTTGTGATTCAGGGTCATGACCATGTCTTTTTTCTGCAGCCTTCCCATCCAGAAAAGGAATGAGTATGGGAACTTATACTTGTGGTACTCAACTTCATGCTAAACTGAGTCTTTCCAGTAATGAAAGAGTGGTCCTCTGTTCAAATCCAGCATTAACTGGCAAAATGGAAGCCTCTATTACAGTTTCAAAGATCTCTGTTTAGAGAGACTGTTAGTTTTTAGACTGTTATTGTAGCGCCAGAACAAAGCCAATGCAGCTTCTTGTTCTATTCACATATATTTAGGAATATATAACATTGCAGAGTTGTAGAAAACAGGAACTACCACACAAACAGGTTTACCCAGAGAACAGCTAGATGTACTTTCTAATTTGAGGAAAATGCTGTAATTTGCAGCAAGAAAATTTGTTAGTTTCTGTAGGATTTTATTCAGGTTTTTTAGAGAAATATTGAACTACAGGTGCCAACTTGCTGTATTTGTTTGGCTGTGATGTGTTCCAGGAATATATACAGAAATACCCTGGTTAGCACTGGCCTTTTTAACGGCCTGCAGGCTAAGTTTTGTGATTTGTAGTGGTCCGTATGTTACAGTTTCTTTTTCAAGGTACCTGTATCTGAATTGATACATTTTTGCTGGTGCACTCTGCACTTCTTTTCCTACCATTCTTTTGTTACAGTATCTTTACAAGTGATAACTTTTTGAGAGTCCCAAACCATGCTGTAATTCTTAGGAAGAGCTCTCTTCAGTAAAAAGTTGGGGTTCATTCAAGCTTTATTAGTGTCGTCTCTGCCCATATGAATTATGATTAGTTTACATCTATAGTAGGGGTTCCCTGTATCTGATTTCCTGTTCTATGGTCCTTTATCTTCAGTCAGCCAGGGTACTAGCATAGTAAAGAGTCATTGGATTCTGAGTTTCTTAATGTAGCATTCTATATCTGTGAGCAGTGCTTTAAGTGATCAGTAGCATCTACAAACTGAGGAGGTTTTATTCTTTTATTTTTCACTTGTAAAGAACCTATATTTAATGTAATGAATGGTTTGGAGCATTTGATCTTTGTGATGAAACAGGCAGGAACTAAACTGTTTGTCTGGTCTACTGTACTATATTGTCTCCAGGATGAGCTCTGTCCTGATGATGACACCTTGACCTTCAGAAAGCCATGTATTTTCTCTAATCGTATTTTCTCATCTGTAAAATAAGGCTATTTGGCTGTTCCATGAAGGATAACTATGAAGTCTGCTGTACCATAACAGTTAAAAATAACATCAGACAACAGCTGAAACAGAAACTGAATTCTGGTTTGATGCTTCTAGCAGTCTGTTAGTTTTGCAGGTTTTGTGACCTGCTGTTTGATGGAGAACAGTGTCCATTTGCCCCTCTTCAGATTTTAGAGATGTTAAAAGGTCTAGATCAAATCAGCTAATTTGTGATATATTAAATGTCTGAATCTAAATGTGGCTTGCTGAATGGGTTTTTGTTTACCACACAGGAGCCACACCACTCCCCAGCTTTTTGAATGGGAGTCAAAAGAAAGGGGTCAAAATACCCCTTTTTTCATTATTGCATGTATGCACATGCATATTTTTAACATAAAGGTTTGGGCAGTGCTTCCCCTGCAGTAATAGGTATTCCTTCTCCAGTCAGTTCCTTAGTTCTGTCTACTCAGGAAAGGGTCTTTAAAGAAGCTTTGGACAGTCACTTCAGCCAGAGGCAGGCTGATGATTTTAAAGCAACAACATCAGGAGAACCCAGAATCATTGGTTTTGAATTATTACTCTGCTGAGAAAAGTTAAATATCACCACATAGCCTGGAACTGCAAAAGCATGTAAACAAGCAGTACAACAAACCAAAGAAGACAGTGTTTAGTCCTCTTAGTGCCTGGGAATGGCTTTATTTGATCTAATCCTAGAACCTCTGTGGATTTTGTTTTTTCTTTCCTTGCTCTTTAGCTTATCTACATTGCTTGCTCGTATGCCACTGTGTATCTGATCTACATGAAGTTTAAGGCCACCTATGATGGAAATCATGACACATTCAGAGTGGAGTTTCTGATAGTTCCTGTTGGTGGACTCTCATTTCTTGTCAATCATGACTTCTCTCCTCTGGAGGTAAGTTGATTGTGGGTGGGAGGTTATAGAGTTTTCTCTGAAGAATTTAGAACATTAACATTTTTAGGCTGATTGAGGAATGCTTAAAAGATGCCTACATGAAGTAGGTTCAGGCTACTCCTGTTACCTTAATGCATCTTTACAGTGTGGGTTTCCATGAAGATTTAAGGCACTTCAGGTGACTAGCATTATTACCAACACTGATCATTTCATTAAACAGAAAACTGTCTTTTTCCTAGTGCACTGATGGTTATATTAATACAAAAGTATCCTTCTTTTGTTGTTTGGTAAAGAAACTCCCAAGGCTGCAGTTTATGGATAGTTGATGCCATTTGGTGAAAACAAAAGGAAGTATTACACTTAAATTTTGTAGAATTGAAATAATCTGGAGTATTAGAATTGTGTGTATTTGAAATGCAGTTATGTGTTTTCCTGTCAGAAAAATTACATCAAAAATGTAATTCTAGAGTTCAAACAGGTAATTTTCCCCACAGAATAGAGAATAACTTCAGATGCTTATTTTAAGTGGACTGAGCTGCATTTTTATATATATTAGATTTAAGTGATTTTACTGGGAACTAAAGGCATTTTAATTGCAACACTTGGAGGCATTATTTTAAATTTTGTTCTGTATTAACTTGTTCTTTAAACCAGTAGATTAAAAAAGTTAGAAGAACATGGTGGGGGTGGGGGCAGAACTTCATTATCTTCCCTGTGGCATTTCACAGCACCAGCTCTGCAAGCTATATTTGATGGTACTGTGAATCCTGAACTGATGGATGCACATAGGTTTCCTCCTGAGTAAACCGATACCTGCCAGCGTGCTAGACAGCTGGTTTGGAGAGTGTTGCCTGCCAAGAGAGCTGTTCCCTAGTACCATACCAAGGTTGATTATGAAGCTTTCACTTAGTTTTTCTTGTACCAGGAAGGAGAGTTTGCAAGAATACTGTACCTGTTTGTAATACTGTTAAGAGGGTGAAGAGCCAAGTCAAGTATCTTCTGTGCTTCTGTTATCAGTGAGACAGTTGAATATACCTGTGGCTTGGTTTTGTTTTCTTTTCAGATACTGTGGACCTTCTCCATCTATCTTGAATCGGTTGCTATTCTCCCTCAACTTTTTATGATCAGCAAAACTGGAGAAGCAGAGACCATCACTACTCACTATCTTTTCTTCTTGGGTCTGTACCGTGCCTTGTACTTAGTCAACTGGATTTGGCGCTACTATTTTGAGGGATTTTTTGACCTCATAGCTGTTGTTGCTGGTGTGGTCCAGACCGTTCTTTACTGTGACTTCTTCTATTTGTATGTTACAAAAGGTAAGTAGTGCAGTAACGTCTAGCTTCAGGTTGCGGAATGTAGCAGTTAACATGTTTCTAGAGATCTGATCTATTGACATTACTAGGATGGTAATTCTGTGTGAAAATTACTGCTGAAATCTCCTTCATAACTACACTTTCTGCTAGTGTGGAGCATTTCCAAGGGCTGTATGTGAATATGGATAGAATATAAATGTACAAATGGTCTGATGACCTTAATTGACAAGTTTAAGTATGGCTAAATGCATGTTGCTGTTACGTTCCATCAATAAGCATAATCCTCATCCTTCTCCAGGGACATTTCCCATTTTGTGCAGATTTCCACACTTACAGAATCCTTGCTTGGGGTTTTAAATACCTTAAAGAGCTTGAAAGGGCTTGGATGTTTCTCTTTAGGTGTAGAAGCAGTCATTTCTGCTAGATGTGTTAAGTATCCTGCCCTTATTTGCATTCCAACTCCCGTCATACAACTGCAAAACTGTATGGGACTGTGTTACTTCAGTTAACTCTTAAGAAACCAGGGTCATAGGCTATTATGTGCTCTGGGGATGCAGAATGGCAATTCAGGGTGCCACAAGAGGGCAGGATTAGAATATTTTGCCAGTAGGTATTGAAGAGGGAGAGGTAAGCTTGGGAGGACTGTCTGCAGTGTACCCAATTTGTAATGAAGTGACTCTGTGTGACAGGTTTTGCTCCCTTTGAAGCTTTCATATTGTGTGCTTCTCCTAGATCACATCTTTGGTTTGCTAACTCTTTCCTTTCCTACTTTTCCTTACAGTACTCAAGGGAAAGAAGCTCAGTTTGCCAGCGTAAGTGCCAAAAACAACATCACCAGCATCTGTCCTTTTGGATGCTTGGACAGAACAATCCTTATCACAAGCAAAGGCGAAGATGCTTGAGACAGAAAGTCAGAAACACAGCTCTTTCTAGTGCAGGTAGTCATCAGCGGCTCTGTAAGAACGGAGGAAAAACAACCAGCAGATTTCTGTTTGATGCATCTTGCCTTTATCTTTTTTATTACTATGTATAAAGATTTTTTACATAAAGAAACTTATACTGTATTAATAAATTCAGTGTATGGTTTCAATTGGAATAGTTCCAAAAGTGAGATTTTTGTGAGATAGTTTATGACCAGGAACAAGTGCAAACTTTTTTTTTCTTTTTTTTTTTTTTCTTTTTTAATTTTCAAGAATTTCTTTGAAATGACTGGGGGTTTATTTTTTTTTGTCTCCATTGCACAGGGGTGTGCATCCTTGATGGATGGTAGTTGTTTGTTCTTTCCCTTTGATTCAGTTTTCATTCCACTATATTTATTTTTTTCCAAAAGGTGAATATATGTCAACTCTAAATCTGAAACCACCGATGTTGATGTGATGTGCTGGTGCCCAGTCTTTGTGCCATCTGCTGACATGGGGTTCCTTATTTAAAATAAATGTTGGTGCCAGAAGGGGAGCAGTCCAAATTTTCTAGTTGTTCCCCTCCTGAAACAGGCTGATGGCAAGAGGGCAGTAAGGAAATCTCTGGAGACCACAGGTATGGACCCGTTCCTGTTTCGCCATGATCTTTGGGAAGGCAATCCCAATAATGAATGCACTCGGCAGCACAGGTCATGAAGGATAAGAGATGGGGTTGTGTTGCTTACTGGCAAATGTGTGTGACTGTGCTGTTTGTTCAGGAACAGAAGGTTAAATATCTGAGACGTGCAGCCCGGCTACACCATTACAGCTATACAAATGGGAGACGTGTAAGTTGCTGATTACAGTAATCTGTAGGTGATCATTTTAAACAGTATCTACATTTTCTTTTTAATGAGTGCTTTATAAGCAACTTCCATGTTCAGCTTCATGTGGTTTTTCATGTCACTTTTGGACAATTAATAATTTTTTTTATAAACTTCTCAAAATCAGCAGCACCAGTTTCCATTCTTTATCCTTTAAATGATTCCCTTTTTTTACTGAGCTGTTGCATGATTTATCCTGTGTTACCATCCTCAATAAACACTTTATGAAATGGTGAAAATATTTTGGAGTCCTTTTTTTTTATGTACATATATCTGTGAATTAAAGTTTCCTATTGGACTAAGATGAGAAGTTGCAGCAAGGATGAGCTGCTTAATGTCATTGTTTGCTATACTGAAATACAAATTCTTTAAGGCTGTGAGGGGCATTGTGTTGGGATGAAGTGATGGTCACTGTTTTGAAATAGCTTAAGCTTCAGCCTGGTGCAAGTGAAGTGGATATTTTTTGTGGTTGGTTTTATTTTTCAATCATTTATCTTCTGTAACTTGTTTACCATAATTATCCCTGTAATTAGTGATGGTTATCCTAACCCCACATTTGAATAGTGGTTTTTATTTGTAGAGTGTGTGTGCCAATGTGTGCTGCAGTTCCTTTGTAGCTTGGAGATACCTATGTCTCATTGCTGTCTGGAGTTGCTTGAAACCAAGGTCTGTCCCTGTGATGAAATACAAGAGCCTGATCTGAGCTGTAGCCAGAGGGCTATACAAGATAAGTGCCTGTTAGTGTGAGAGAACCCTTCAGGATCACGGTAGGTTATTTTCTTCCACACTGTTGTCTTTGTACTTCAATTCGGCTGTGCTGTCCTCACCGCTGCGTACGTGCTCACCACTGTGAGGAAGGAGCTTGAGGGAGAAGGCAGCAGGGCCTCTAAGGCCGTCCAGCTCCGTGGCCTCCCCCCTGCAGGGGCTGTGGTGCTTGCGCCCCGCAGTGGTGGAGGTGCAGCCTGCGGGTGTGTCGGAGCTCGGCACGGGGTTAATCCCTCACCGCCTAACACTCCTGCTCCCGCCCCTTCCACCTCTTGGCTCCGCAGCGCCGGGCTCGGCCGGGCCCTCCTGGCGCTCTGCACATGCGCCGGGGGCGGGGCTGGCGGTGGGAAAGGCGGGTCCTCCCAGAGCGCATGCGAGGCCTGGCCCAATCGAGTTTGAGGTGGGATACGTCCGCCGGTCAACGTGGGGCGCCGCGTGGTGCGTCATGACGTCGCTCGCTCGTGAAGTCGCGCTTGCCCCGAGGGGGCGGTGTGGCCTGCGGGGGGACCGGGCATTGCGGGCCGCGGGCGAGGGGCCGGTTCAGGTGCTCGGGTGCCCCTGACGCGGCGGCGGGATGCCGGGGCTGGTGGTGTTCGGCAGGCGCTGGGCCATCGGCAGCGACGACTTCGTCCTCCCGGGGGCCTTCGAGCTCTTCGTCAGGCTGCTGTGGTAAGGCGGAACGCGCGGCCGCTACCTCCGCCCGCGGGGCCGGGGCAGCCTCGGTGGCTGCTTCCCTGCTGCAGGCTCCTCCGCCTGAGGCCCGGTGGTGGCGGCGCTGGGCCCTCAGCTGCAGCTTTGTCTCTGTCACCTGCGGCGTGGGTCGGCGCGGAGGACGCGGCGGCTGGGGGTAGAGCCCCTGGGCTGACGTAACGGCCCAGCGTGGCGTTACCGCGTGTGTGCTGTGCGCGGAACCGAAACTGCTGGGTTGTGTTTAAGCCGTGACTGGTGTGAACGTGGTTTCGTCCTGCCAGAGTTAATACGGCGACTCTTTCCTTTGTCCAGATCAGCCCAGGTTCTCTGGCACCTGCTGCGGTGAGTAGCACACCACAGAGAGTCTGTTTCTCGGTCTGCAGAGACTTCTGCTCAGTTGTGATTGCTACTGAGCATCATCCCTTTAGGCCTTTCATCCCGACAGATTCCTAATATAACAGCTGTCTTTCTGTTAATCTGTGGGATGCTGTCATCAAGAGGAAGACTTTATCAGGTGATCGCTGTGCAGTGTTCCAACTATAACTCTGTTATCTCCGTTTCCTGTAGGTGGATTGGAATTCTTGCTCTTTATGCGGTTCACAAGGGGCGATTTAACTGTCCCGGGGGAGGATTGCTGCACAGCTACTTGCTAGTCCTCCTCGTTCTCCTGGCTGCTATAATATGTGCGTTATCTGCTCTCGTATATGTCAGTATGCAAGGTAAATAGTTAATAATAATAGTTTATATTAATCTAGTAGGATTGTAGCACATAAGCTTTTTTAATCTGTGGTTGACATTAAAAATGAAATTCAAGTGCTTTAATGGTAGTCAAACTTGAGAAACTGTCAGTATCAGTGTATTTGCTGTAATAGTTTTGCTTCTGTTAGTCAGGAATCTAACGTAAGTGGACACAACAGGTTAGTGCAGTTAATGGTGATACATTCACTGCCATCAAAGCACCTTGAAACCTTCCTTTGCATTCACCATTAATACATGACCTCAGACAGAACACCGTTCAGCCTCTCCAACAGGAATTCAGGGGAAATTATCCTAAATAATTTTCTCATCCAAAATGTCATGTTAGCTTTGCCTTGCATAGGCAGATATTGTCATGACTTGTTAAAGATCAGTAGCTGCAGTGAAGCCTGGGGGAAAACACACATAGGAAAGGAATCTGTGTGAATGTCACAGTACAAGTAACTCAGTAAGTACTGTTAAATAGAATACAACTTACAGCTTGAAGTGAATGTCTAAACATTCACTTCAAGTAAGTGAAGAGTAAGGAACGCAGTGCAACTTTAGTCATTTGTAGAAATGGTTCATTTTGAGCTAAAAAATGGAAGGGAGCTTTTTTTTCCTGGTGAGGCAGCTCATTATCAAAGTAATGTGAGATTAATTCAAAATACGTGTGTGGTTTCTGCAGTAACAGACAAAACCCCACAATTTCTAATATATTGGTTCTCACAACACACTGGAAATAAAAGTATTTAAATTATTTAAGTAGGAAGAAGCATGAAGAGAAACCATGACAGAACAGAGATGTGGATGATAATCCTGGTCTTGAATCTAACCACTGGTTTTCCTACAGTTTCCAGAGGAGGGAGAGGAGAATTAGCCAAGCTATGATACTTATATTTATATCAGAGTTGAGGAGGTGGGAGAAGTAACTGTAAACAGCAGTGAGAAAAGAGCCTCATTTTCTATATATGTACAGCTACAAGGCCATTAGAACTAAGACATGGAAGAATTCTGAGGCTGAATTTCCAAGAAAACTAATGGTGAGATGTCTTGGTCTGGTTATAATGTGGAGGTTTGGGAGCAGTGGTTCTTGCATGACCCCTTGTATTGCACTGATGTGGGCATTAGTGATGGAAGTGGTGAACCTGACTGGAGAACTCATACACTGGTTTGTGGTGCTGGGAAAAGAAAGAAGTTGTTTTCAGGAATGACAGTTCTGTCTGATTGTGTCTCTGTAAGCAACCATGCTGCTGCGTTACAGGCAACAATCTGGGAATGGGAATAAGTTACCACTGGATCAAGGGATTTTTAAACAGCTTTGTCACTGGATGTGAACCACATCTTTACAATTGGTTGCTTTTGTTCTGCTCTGACTTAAGCCTTTACAAATTATCCTACCTACACATGAGCACACATACCCACCATCTCTTTACCCTGTGATCAACAAAGTGGCTTAAGGAGTTGAGCTGTCCAAAAATTACTCCTTTTCTTATTGCCTAAGAGATTACAATGAAGAGGTTATTAGTAAGCTGCTGATACAGAAAACAGTCTAAAAAGTATTTCTGCTGGTAATGGTCCTACTTTCATTCTGCTAAATAAAAATGTAAATTAATTTCTTATTTAGTGACCTGACAGAAGTATATTGTGGCCCAGCAAAACAGCATCTGAAAGTGAAATACTCAGGCGCCTGAAAGCTAAATAGAATAGTAATAAAAGCAGACACCAGAAGTCAAAAGGAACTGTACATGAGCAAGCACTCCAAGCATGCCACTTTGGTGTATGCTGGGCACAGCACTGCTGCCTCACATTTGCTGCAGAACTGGTTCTGCCTAGAGAGTAAGTTTTAGGCAGTAGTAGAGGAGATCGAAAGAACCACATAGATAAACACGTTGTTTTTCTTTTCTCAGCTTCAGTAATAACTTTGCATTGACTATGAAAATACTTTGTATTTTCAGTTAAATTTCTTACTTTCTGGAAAGCTCAGATATTCAGGTAGGATTTTGTGTACTTAAGATGTGGTCATAAGTAGGTTTTGTTTTAAATTTTCCCTGTGATTTCAGGAACAATTTCTAATCCAGGCCCAAGAAAATCACTTCCCAAGCTACTTTATACTCGCCTACTTCTCTATTTTCCTGAATTCATCTGGGCTGTTGTAGGAGCTGTATGGGTGTCAGACAGCAGTGTGCAGTGTGAGAAGACTGTGATAAATGTCATCATGGGGACAGTTATTGCAAGGTAAAGGTTCCTTCCCCCAGATCCAAGCTTGATAGGGTATATGTAATGGAAAATACTGCTAATGTGGGTTTTGTACATGTTTATCAAAGGCTTTTCCAGCAGTGGGAGACTTTGATATCTTGTAAATTATTGTGGTTTCTCATAGAAGAGTTTTCATTGTAAAAGGAGAAGAATTTTTAAATCTGGACAGCTAGAATGAGTTGGTACCCTTCCCTAAACCAGCTTTAGCTACTTGCCTTGAGAGAGCATGAGCTCTCTCAAGGGTAAAGGAAAGGAGGTGAAGATCAGAAAGAGCAAGAGGGATAGATGGGAATGTAGAAAACTGGATAAATGTGAAGAGGGTAGTAGCTAGATCACTTCACTGGTAGTGAAAAATGGAGCCTTCACACCTCTGAGTTGCTATTTCCAAAGCACAGGGCTGTGGTTTTGAGTTTGGTGCCCTGTGTGAAATAAACTGACAGCCTTGTTCATGTGCCTGGTGGATCGAAAGCCTGATAACAAAGCATGCACCCTTAAGACAGTAGCAGATGGTGTTCATACAATATTTCATACCCAAATTAGTTTTCTGTCTGTCAAGAACTACAGTTGTGTTTTCTTGTCAGTATCTGGTTTCACAGCCTTTTTATCCCACTTTCTTCTGTTTTGCAGCTGGGTTATCATCATCTTTACAATCATTGGAGTTGTAATCGTCTTTGATCCGCTTGGGGGGAAGAAGACATTTTACCTCACCAGTAGTGTCAGTCGGAACCTGGAGAGCAGTCAGTCAGGACAGTTGCTGTACAATGTGAAGAACACTGCCACCAGGGTCTGGGAAAAAAGAATCAGGTTACTGTGCTGCTGCATTGTGCAAGATGATGACCATCGAGTGGCTTTTACAAGTATCGCAGAGCTCTTCCGTACCTACTTTTCGGTAAGATGGAAAGCTTTATTTACGTTCTCTTTTGACTAACTGAATTTGCAGACCTTGCAACACACATGTGCTTTTGGTCTGCCAGAGGTCCCTGTGCCTTCAAATCAGGTTTTGAATATGTCAGTTTCAAAATTAAAGGTGATTCTCATGCAGTGTATCCAACACCGATTTTCCCCTCCCTTTAACAAAGGTTCTCTCCCTTTGCAAGCATGAAGGGCTGTGGGAAAAGAGTATTCTTTCTTCTTAGGTATCTATCTAGTCAGGAGAACAAGGGTGTGAGTTTATTTTCCTCAATTTGTGAAGATCCAGGCATTTTTCCTATTGATTATGAGTAATGAGTCGTATTTATGACAAATAATCTGACTACTTTCTGACCGTTAAAGAATGAGCCCCGCAGTATGTTTTGGCAGTCTTCCCATTCTAAGCCACTTTGAGCACGTGCCAGACTACAGTGTGCACATGCAGGAAGCTGCCTTTTGCAACAGCATCTGCCAAATTGGAGTCTGCATCATGTTGATTCAGCTCACATTCATGTCATTTACTGCTTGGGCAGTCGTAGTTCAGTGCTGACTTTGAAATCTGTCCATGATTTCAAGACTAGTAGTTCTTATTTATTAAGCAGTACTTGGGCATGTGGATTATAGCAATAGCCTACTCAGTGGCTTAGAGGGTAAAGGGTGTGAGTACTGTTGAGAGATGTCTGCCCCAGATAGTTCAAGATAAACCCCTTCAGCCTTCTCCTGTGTAAAATCCTTCTCAGTTGTTCTCAGTGTAGAGGACTTTTCACACAGGGTGATCAGTTCTACACAGTGTTCTACACAGTGATGTAGAACAGTGATCAGTAACACTTGCTATATGGCTGAGCATGTCCTCAGCTGAAAAAAATACCTTTTATTTGGTATTTTGTTAAGTAATGAAAATCATGAGTAGAAGTACTCAGTCTTACTGAATAAAATATCCAGTATGTACAGAAGGGGTGGGAGATTGGATGCTGCTCTGACTTGTGTTTTCAGTGGACGTTGTCTCTGAGTAAATTGTATTCATTTATAAACTGAAGAAATACAATTCCATGTGCATTTTCCTGTGAGGTGGTTTTGCCATGCTGAGGTATGGGATGGTTTTAAGCGCTCTTTCATTTCTTTGTACAGGACACTGATCTGGTGCCAAGTGACATAGCAGCTGGTTTGACTCTGCTCCACCAAGAGCAGGATAAAATGGAAAGTTGCCCAAAAGAGCCTGAAGAAGTCCTGTGTCATTCTCCATCATCTCTTGTGGTAAGATAGGGTTTTTGCAGCCTCTGGTAATTACTCTAGGAGATGGTGCCAGGTCAAATTGAAACGCAGTTCTTGGTGCAAGGGTTTTTATGTTTTGGGTTTGTTTTTTTTTTTAAGAAAATTAAACACTACTGTAAAAATTCACAATTTAAATTATTAATAAATGCAGTGAAAACATCTTGATGAGTATGCAAGCAAAATACTTGTCTGCTTTTGCATAACTAATGGGGAAATAACAGCAAAAAAGAACTGTTTAGGACATGTGATCATTGTTGAAGAGCCAAGAGAGAAAGGGAACAGAGAAAATTTCATATTTAGTACTATTTGCATAGAACTGAAAAGCTAGTCTTTTAGTATTATGGTCTGTTTAAATTATGCTTGCTGCAAATAACAAGACAAAGTAAGGAACGAAAGCATCTTCAAAATGTTTGCAGATGATGGGTTGCAGTTTGCTAATTGATTTTTGCTAGTCTTCTACAGTAAAATGCCTTTGTAAGTTATTTTACCCTCTTTTGGCCTGTGTTTCATAGAAGTATATAATTCTACTTAAAGCAGTGCATTACTGCCAACTTCCCTTTGAATCCAGCCAGCATGATGGGATCATGCTGTAAAAGTCTTTGCCAAAGAGATCTGCCACAGACTCTTTGGTTGATCTTTTGACATCCTTAAGTAACACTTGGAGTGAATATCGTTTTCAGTATTGAGCTTATCAGTGTGTAAGTACTGGAAGAAACAGATTTAATGGGAGCATTTCAAGATTCCTGAGCTCTATAGCCATGTAAACAAACACAGACTTTTTCCTGGAATATGAGTGGCTATTTTTAGTTCCTCTTTGACCTCGAGGTTTTCCATTTGGATAGTGTGTATTTCACTGGGCTTCATTTCCATTAGTCTGTGTTCCAGTTTTATTCTGGGGCTGCCTGACACACCTTTCTTTCTCTCTCTCTTTCCTTTTCTTTCCCTGTGTCCTTTCAGGCAGATGATTTGGATGCTGAACTGGAGAATGCTGCTCACTATATGCTGTTTGCTGCAGCTGCTTATGGCTGGCCCTACTACGTATACACCAACCCATTTACTGCACTCTGTAAGCTCAATGGTGACTGGTAGGTTTGATCAAGAACTTAAAACACGTAGTCTCCTTTTATTTAGCTAGCATTAGCAGAAATAAAATAGTTTCAATAGCAGTATTTTTGTGGCATTAAATCATATTGCTCTTGGGAGTACATGAGCTTGACTGGTAGAGTTATCTTTCACAGATTCCATAGAAACAAAATTCAAGCATCTTTCCACCCTCAGAAAAAGGTTAGCTTATTTTTTTAATCGGAATTAAACCAAACATGTTTTAAAATGCAGCTTTTTAGAGCTGCTTTTTTGGACATACATGTATGTATAGAAATAAAAGTGTATCAACAGTTCTCCCTGTCTTGAAGGCATTAGCAGGAGTCGCATGTCCTCCAGCCTCCATTTTATTCCCCTTGCCTCCTTTACTCAAAAAAAAGGTTATAGTCATATTGAAGTATGTGTAGTGCTGTGTAGGATTACTGTATATTTAAGTGACCACTGACAACTGTGACTGTAACCATGATTCTGTTAATTAGAAATGTGAAATAGAAATACAACATCCTAAATTATAAATGATTTTGAAAAAAATCACCACATAGTAAGATGGATACAAGAGATAAGCCTGATGTACAGAACTTGTTTTGAATTTCCTTTTTGGTTGTTTGTATTTTCTGTCATTGGCCTGTAGTCTTAAGAATTCTTTTCTTATTACGTTGTTTGCTCTGCTGATAGTCTTGTAGCAGTGGTGTGTTTGCCAGTCCTTGAACTTAAAATGTGTGGCATGCTGCTCAGGCAAAACCAGGTTGGTTGGCAGATGTAACATCTTGTATCAGGCTAATGGTATTACTGCAAAACCAAACCAAAAAGAGCTTTTGATTCCTGGCAGAAATCTTTTTGCAAAAGTAACTAAGTTTGATTCCTTGAAAGGAAGCATAAAAAATTGGAGCATGAAAGTTTTTCTCTTCCGTGTGTTTGTTAGTTGCAGAAATAGAACAACAGATTCTGATATAACTGGCAGTGATCGTCATAACTTTCACTTTGGATCCATCCTAAGAATAACAGGACTGCAGTACAGAGACTTCATTCATATCAGTTTTCATAACAAGGTAAACAGTCTGCACAGGCATTCAGCAAAAACACTTAGTGATTAATTCAGGGAAAGCAATGGGTGAAGGTTCTAGTTTGCCTTTAGCATTTATAAGGTGTGAGAATCAAAGCCAAATGAAAACAGGCCCTGAAAATTTTGGTTCTGGTTTTGGGTTTGTTTGTTTTACTAATCTAAAGGAGCAGCCACAAAATCATTGACATAAATCAGTGTCAGTATTGCAAAAAAGGCACTTAAGGTAACACAATAAGAAAGTAATTCAGCTTCTTTCCATAACACAATGGAGAGCTCAGAAAGAGAGCTTTCAGAAGGTGAGAACAAATGCTTACTCTTACAAAAACTTTGTGTCTTTAATTATTACATTTATTCCTCTCCAGATCTATGAGATTCCATTTTTTGTTGCTTTGGATCACAAAAAAGAAGCTATTGTGGTTGCAGTGAGAGGAACCTTGTCTTTTGAGGTATCATCCACGTGGTAGAAATAATCAGCTTTATAGAAATAGGTGAACTCCCAGTAACACAAGGAAATTGTCTTACACTGGCACATTTAAGAATAACTCACTCACAGGTGTGAGTCTTCCAGGCTTAAATTGTAAGCCCTCCTGTCCTTGGATGGGTAATGTTCCTGTGCCACTGGAAGAGAGTGTGAAGGGTGGGTGGTGGTAATTCCTCTGTAAGCAGAGGTGCATTTGTAATGCTTGTATTTGCAGCTTGGAAATAATTGCTGAAATTAGGACTGTGGTGGCTGTATTTGCTTGGGTGGTGCTTTATGGTGGACTGTGTTCTGTTGCTTACACATATGTAAGTCAGGCTGTTGATGTCCCTGTGACAGTGCTGGCAAGCAGAGCATGAGCCATGAAGCCCTGCAGTGAGGTCTGATGAAAGCTGTCTTGTTTGCAGGACATTCTCACTGATCTGTCAGCAGATTGTGAAGACTTGACACTGGAGGATGTTCTAGAGAATGGCTTTGTGCATAAGGTGTGTGCAGTCTGTGGCTATGGATAGATCATCTCAGCAGTAAGGAATCTGTGAGCACCTGGGATCCTTTAGTTAAACACAGGAATAATCTTGTGAGCTGAATTGCAAAATCATTTCAGTGACTTGGTTGTGGCATCACATACTGCCCTGGAACTGCAAGGTAGAACTTGTGATCCTCTTGTCAGACTCCATGTCCTTATTAAATGTTCTAAAAACTTTTTTAGCCATTACATATAAGATCATGGTTGTAACTAGACCTTTGTCAGGAGCATGAGAAAGAGCAGATCAGCTTTGCAAAAGGAAAGTTGCTCTGTGATGGTGTTGTATTTGAAATATATATGTCTCAACACTTCAGATTAGATATATCTGTCTAACTTTGAATGCTGTCTTGTAGGGAATAACTCAAGCTGCAAACTACATCTATCAGAAGCTAATAAATGATGGAATTTTAAACCAGGCTTTCACAATTGCTCCGGTAAGTTATCTTCTAAATAATTTGGTTTGACACAAAAATTACACGTAGCTTTTTCTGTGTCTGTCTGTACTTCAGTCTTCTCTCTCTGTCTATAGGAATATAAACTTGTGATAGTTGGTCACAGTTTGGGTGGTGGAACAGCTTCTATACTGGCGATCATGCTCAGGAACTCTTTCCCAACATTAAGGTGTTATGCCTTTTCTCCCCCAGGAGGACTGTTAAGGTAAGAGACTTACATGACTTGGTTCTGTGTCTCAGATGTAAAAATGTTTTCAAGGTAGTTGACAAATCCATTAGATGATAACTCTCTCTGTTCAGAATTTATTTGTATAGCCTCCAGTAGAACTGGATTTGCTCCATCCTGAGTTACAGTTGAGTTCTTGGGGGAGTATTGCAGAGTGAAATGTATCTAGTGAATTTTGTGTACTATCAGGTAGTATCATTAGAGTTTAAATTAAAAGTTTGGGAAATAAAATGATCACCTGACTCATCTACCTTCACCTGTAACATCTACACATACCATTATAATCAGCACTGAAGTTACTCTGTCATCTGTAGTGGGTAGATCTGAAAGCGTACTGAAGAACTGGCTGCAGATGCCGCTGCTGTTGCTTCATATTGTGTTTTTTATTGAATTATAATTTATCATCATAAAACTGAACTGTGCATACCTTTAGTGTATCTAAAATGTGTCTCTTTTTTGTTAAAGCAAATCACTTGCAGATTACACAAAGTGCTTCATTGTTTCAGTCATTGTTGGAAAGGATCTTGTGGCAAGGTGAGATGGAAATGCTTTTAAATTGCCCTTTCAGGCATGTGTTAGATTTAAGAGGATGGCAGGCTTGTCTTTATCTTGTTCTCTGTGTTTAAACAGGTTAAGTATGCCCAACATGGAGGATTTAAAGAGGCGAATAGTGAGAATTGTGGCAAACTGCAACAGACCCAAGGTAACTAAATGTAGTTCTGATTGAAGTCAGGGGAATTGCTACCTCGGTTCAGCCCCACCTTTAATGAAGTGACAGTTGGTGTGTGTATTTTTTATCTTAATGATGAGGGTTTGGAACAGAAGTGTTTGTTTCTTAATTCAGTGACATTCGTCTTAGTCTGTTATCCTATAAAGCTGTCTTGTCGGAGATTAAGATTCAGCAAGACCTGGAAGATATCTGTGCACAACTTCCAAGGCCCAAAATTACCCGTTCGCTAGTTCTGTTGATAAGGAAACCTAAAAAAATGAAAATGGGGAGAAAAAAACAAACCAGCTAAAATGATTCAAAATAAGTAAGATTATTTACTGTAATAACCATTTAGTATCAGTAGTGGGTTTACCTAAATTTTACCTTCAGAAAATTCATTTGGAAAGCAAATATCTCTGTCACAGTATTAATTGCTTACCTCTTCTTTTTGCTGTTAGTAAGAAACAGAGTCTTGAAGGTGCTGAACCATTGTTGTGTGAGGCAGGTGATAGTCGAGATATAGAGGAGTGGCTTAAAGATTCAAAACTGCCACTTCTGAACATCTAAAGCTAAACCTGCTGTACCCAGGGGATGTCCATATAATCCCACGATGAGGAGTCATGTAACGGACCTGGGTGATGTAAATACAGAGTAAGATAACGGACAGTTAGAAGTTGTAGGTACAAGAAAACTTACATCTGCAGAGCTGAATCCATACTGAGTAATTCAATGAAGAATGTCATGTTTTCGGTCGTGTTACTGGTGGCTCGGGTTAGCTATTGCTGAAGTAGATACTACTGTGGGGAAAATCCAGTAAGAAGGTTTTATCAGTTGGAAAGTTAGGGGAGCATGTGCATGCAGTCATTTTTAATCTGACTGTAGTTTCAGGTGACGTACATGCAAGCGCCTAACTGGAGTTAAGTTAGTTAAAGAGTTGCCAAACCTCAATTTGACTGTTTCTGTCTGAATTCAGTACCAGATCTTGCTGCGTGGGTGTTGGTATGAAGTCTTTGGAGGAGACCCGGATAACTTCCCAACTGAACTGGATGGTAGAAACCAAGATGCCCTCACCCAGCCACTTCTAGCTGAGGAGAGCTTAATGGTTCATCGGTCACCTTCATACAACACCCTTGAGGATGAACCACACGTCAATTCACCACCACAGTATCCTCGTCTGTATCTTCCTGGCAAGATTATCCATATTGTAGAAGAATCCAGCTCTAGGAGGTAAGTAGAGTAACAAATACCACTGTCCTGTTTGCCTGAAATCTACTTAAAGCTGCTTCTCACTTTCAAAGTACATGTTTCCAGCTCTGCGTCTCATCTGCATCTCCAGTACCCATCTTTGGTTATCAGTCATTAGCCATCCTTTCAGTTTTCATTCTGTGCCTCCCTGCTGCTTTCAATTTCACTTCAAGCCCTGGAAACTGTTCCTCTTTGGGCCCATGTGCTTTTCTTTGCCCGTATATTGCACATGCTCAGGTGGTGATTTTAAACAGACTGTTCAGCTCAGCTTTAGCATGCTGCAGTTCCTGTTCCAGGCTGCAGATCTTGCAGTCTTATGTCCTAGTAATAATGAAGTGATCACAAAATACCTTGTTGCTGAGTAGTCACTGGAATACTGGTGATGAGGAGGCGGCGAAATACTGCCCATAATACTGGCCCTGCCAGGTAGGAGCAGTCCAGCCCCACAGTAACCAGTGTTGCCCATGCAGCCTCTGCTTTCCTGTTCTTGTCTGCTTTTTTGTGGATGCAGGAAAATGGGACAAAGCAAGAAAGCTGAAACTGCTGGGAGGGTGAGGATTGTGATATTGGGGCAGTGGTAAGTTTAGCAGGTTTATTCGAGATTTGTTGATGTTAGGTTTTTTTTAGACAAAGCAGTCTGAACCAGCCCACAAGCTAGACTGCACTCTATATCCTCTCCTGTTTCACTCTGAAACAGAAATAAGAGCATCTGTTCAGTTGCACAAAACCATCCTACCAAAGGGAAAAAAGAGAAAAGGGCTGGAGAAGAAACCCACCTTTTCTTCCTCCCTTTCAGTAGATTAGGATTTTATTTATGTTGTTTCATATCTTTGCTGTTGAACAATTTTAGTACTGGTTTTACAAGTTCTATACCCTAACACCTGTGACCTGGCAGGTTTCCTCCATGGCTGCTCTTCTGATTTACTTTGAGTTCATTTCCTATCCTTTATTTATTCCACAGCACAGCAGTTGGTCATGTTTTTTTCTCAATTGGACTAGCACACAAGAGCCCTATCATGTATTGTTCTGTAAAATAAAATCCTAAACACATCATATGTGATGCATTAAATCCAGTGTTCAGTCTCCTACTGATGCATCTGTGACTTACTCCCCACATTTGGCATTAATTATGTGGCTGTGCAGTGCTTAACCACTCACACCCTTTGCTTAGGCTGTAGCCTGTGTTTCTGCGGGTGGGATGATCTCCTCAGTTCTTTCCCTGTTTAAAACACTGTAATTTGGTGGTGTTCTGCCTTCAGGACAGGTAAGGGCAGCATTTCCAGCTGCATGCTGGAGGGCTGAATGGTGGCTCTTTGGGAAAAGATTCTGGTTCCTCCCCAGGCAAGGGCAGAAGCCTTGAGGTTGTCAGTTCCAGGCCTGGCACCAGCACCAGATCCAGCAGGGTGAGCTGTTTTATTTGTGGTGTGTTTTGTTTTAGGTGGTGCTCTTCAGATATTAAATACACGGCGAGATGGTCAAACGAAGCAGTCTTCAGCAGCATTTTAATAAGTCCCAAGATGATAACAGACCACATGCCAGATGTTGTGCTCAAAGCACTGAACAGTTTGTCTCAGGAACACAGATCATGTATTTCTTGTCAGGCACAAGAAT
This sequence comes from Neopsephotus bourkii, assembly GCF_033783945.1. Taxonomy (NCBI): domain Eukaryota; kingdom Metazoa; phylum Chordata; class Aves; order Psittaciformes; family Psittacidae; genus Neopsephotus; species Neopsephotus bourkii. The sequence continues at coordinate 1,684,638 of NW_026900643.1, forward strand.
GTAACACCAATGTGGTGTAGCCATAGCTCACCAAGGTGAGGGGCTTTTCACTGCAGGCTTCAGGTATTCAGGGACCATTCCACTTTCATACCCGTGTGGATTTCAGAACTTTTCTCTCACATTGCATAAAATAAACAAGGGTCTTCATGCCCTTGGCTGTGCAGCAACCTTGCATGGCAGGAGGCTGGTTAAAGCAGTCTGCACTTGCGCTGAAGGTTGAGCTTTTACAAACCATGATGGTCTGACATGTCCCAGCTGAGCCTGTGGATGCTGGAGCACAAGAGCCAAGGTGCCAGCTGAGTACGCCACCAGAGCAAGCGTGTGTGCAGGCAAGCTCAGCCTGTGGGTGAGCGCAGAGCCCTGCCAGACCCTAAAAATGGTAAAAAATCCAGTTCTGCTTCAGTCACATCCTGCCACTGCCCAGGACCAGCCTGTGCAGAGCCTGGAGGTACAGTATGGAGGGAGCTCAGTGACAGCAGCCCCACAGGACACGAGCAGCTGCCCCAGTGCAGCGACTGGCAGGGGGTAAGTGGGCAGGTCTGGGTGCACAGGTTGTGGTGGGACAGGCAGCCCCACTGGGTGGTTCTCATTGATTGCACTATTTTCCTTACTGATTGTGGTAGCACCCAGGGGCAGGGGGTGTAGTGGTTAAATGCTGCTTTGGACATATGTGTGCAATATTCTTTTTTCTGTTGTTTGTATTTGTTGAGCCACGTAACTACTTTTATTGATTTTAAACCCCTAGAGAATGAGAAGATTTAAAAAACCCTTTATTCATCTTAGTCACTAGCTCTGACTACTGAGAGCACTAATCCCAATTCTGCCAAAAATATATAACCAGTTATACTAATTTTAAGTGGATTCCTTGTTTCTAAGCGTGCAACCATTTTAACCCTTTTTTAAGGCTCAGCAGTTCTTATTTAAAAGAAAAAAATTAATATAATGTGTTTGAGAAAACTGTGGCTGTTCTTGCTGTGATACTTGATACGGAGACTAAATAAAATGCACTCTAAAAACATGTGTTATTACATTCAGGTATGCTGGTGTGAGATGCGAGTTACTAGGTTAGAGCTGTCCAGAAAGCTAGAGGCTGTGTAACAAGGTAAGGCACCACCACCAGTGAAGGCCAAGCACATGATTCCTCCTCAAGCAGGGTACTGCAGTCACCCCCAGTGCCCCTGGAGTGAGCAGGAGCACAGCAGGCTCCTGCCCTGACATGCAACAGCACAGCTGTAACTTTAAAAGGGTAAAATGCGAGGCTTTTAAGCACAAACGGAGCCATCATTTTACCAACTGTTGAAAGCAAGTCACAGTTTTAGAGGAAAAGCACTCTTCTTTGTATGCAACATGGTCAAATGGGTGTTTTTTCCGCTGGGTGGCAGCAGCTTTAAAACACTGAGCAAGCAGATACAGGCATCACTAACACCTCGACTGATAATGCACGGCCTCCAAAGAAATGATGCCGAGTGCTGTATTTAAGTGTGGTTCTTCACATCAGGGCACCCCTCACACCACCAGTGTGGAGCACTGCACCAGCCTGCTGGTGCCAGCAGAGAAACAACCCTGAAACAGGGTGGTGTAAGAACGAGAACACTTGCTGAGAAACCCAAAACATTACCACACATGTGATTCAAGGATTTATTAAGTCATACATGCAAAACATACTGCTAATTGCATTAGCAAAAGATCAATGTAAAAACTTCACAATTTTGCAACTTTTACTTGTAAATTTTGCTTTAGTGGTTGAAAGGGTGTAGTTCAACATCATATTCCTGCCTGCTTAGAATGTACAGAACATGAGCACTAGTTTACAGAACCTCACAGACCCAGGTTACCATTACTCAGCCTATGCTGCACACGTACATGTAGTGACATAAAGAACACTTGTCTGCATTAGTAACATTACAGTGGTGGGGAGAGCTTGCAAAGAGGGATAGGTGAGAAAGTTCGTAGTTTATAGAGGTTTAAAATACAAAAATTACTAAAATGTGTAAAGCTGCTTCACATGATTTTTACACCTAGTTAACAGAGTAAAAGCTCCTCAGAAAGCATATAACTTACTGGGTCAGAAATAACAGGAAAATAAGGAGGATATGCTTCAACATTCTACTCTACAAAGAAAAAAAAAGAAGCAAATGTGTATCATCAGAAAGGTTTTAAAATACAAGTTATATTGCTCAGTAAGAAGAGATCCTACAAGAAAAGCATTTACTACACAACAGTTGTGGGAATGACTGGTTCAGAGTTGTACCTAAACAAATGCCCTACTTGAAATTCAACGGAATTTACCTGTGAACACCAACCTCTCTTCCACTGCTGCACCTCTGGGACAGCAGGCCCCGCTGTTAACCTGCACTAAGAGTCAGTTCAGTTTCAACTATCCTGGCAGTGTAGTGTAAGTCAGCTGTACGGCATCGAAATACTGTCTGGCACTATCATTTGATCCAACCCACTATTTCCTTTATCCATCACAACACAAAGCTGTCAAAAGGACTAGATACACTTCAGTACGAATAGTTATTTATTCTTTAGATCACAGCAGCAAGAACTAGATTGCAACCAAGCCCTTACCCACAATAAAGCATTTTACACTGTGACTCACGGGTGTCAGTCATTGCCAGCAACTTGGGGCTGATCTATGACGCTGCGCAATGACTGTGGGTTGAGGAACCATTTAGTAATAGCCACATTCGAGTGCAGTGTTTCACTAATGACCCGGTACTGCTACTTACTGTGAAAAACTAGAAAGTGTTTTTGCGTTTCCTACCAGAAATTAGAGTCATCTTCAAGAATCTTTAAAAAACAGTTTAGTGCTTAGTGTTCGTAGCACAACAACGCAACTTAGTTCAGCAGATAGTTTGGCAACACTTAATTGAGCAAGAATAGGATTTTAAAAATAAGGCTTTACATATGTTTGTCTTTTCAGGAGTTTGCTTTTAGAAGGTAACTGTCATTCTTGAAACAAAAGGAAACTGTGAAATTGTTGATTGGTTCAAGAATTTGTGGAAAAGAACTAATTTGTAACAGAAAAACTTGGCATTGAGTGTGAATGCTCCATTGTTCTGAGCAAAGCACAGGGTTTGGAGTGGGGTGGGGGAGGGTAATGTTTACAGCAGCAGACATTTTCTCTTCCTCTTCTTTACAGGAGGGGGGCACAGAACTGCTCGGATGGCTTCATCAAACACTGTCTTGAGGCCTCGCTGCGTAAGTGCTGAGCATTCGAGGTATTTCACTGCACCTGTGGAAGCAGAAAGGCTGTTACAAAGCAGCTTTCCCAGTCAGAGCAGCACTGCTGCAAGCTAACTGCAACAAAAGCCAGGCACTTATTTTTTAGGTACATCTAACATAAACCAACAGCTCAACAACAACCCCACTGCCATCCTACCGATCTCTTTTGCCATTGCAAGGCCCTGTGGGTAGGTGATGGGAGTCAGCTTCTTCTCCTTCAGTTTTTCAATAGTGTCCTTATCATCCCGGAGATCAAGTTTGGTGCCCACTAAAATGATGGGAGTGTTGGGACAATGGTGCCGCACCTCAGGATACCACTGCAAAGAAACAGCGTGGGTTGGAGGGGCAGATTCCCCCAAGGGCTTTCAGCCCTTCATGACGCTTTCCAGAGTCAAAGAGGAAAGGGGGAATGTGACACCTCATCACAGCAGTATCAGAAAAGAGCAGACAATTGCAAAACACTTCTAATGAAGCCAGTGGGTATTTCCATATACTTTAAAAGCTCACCCTACCAACGGCTGAATTTTCTCCACACACCAAGAGAGCCCTGATCTGCACTTCCCTCACCCATAGAGACAACCTGTCCTTTGTGAGATTTCCCCAATGCCATACAGCTGAGTTGTCCACAGACATGAACAGACTGCAACAGCAGCAGCACACAAGTGGTTATCACCCTCATTATATGCATTTGGTTTTTAGTATTTTTCTGTAAATTGCATTAAAAGGGAAGTTCCTGTTTGTGATCTCAGCACCTCATCAACTGAGCACTCTTAAACTACTATTATTCTATCACTGTATCAGAGAAAAATTTATAGCATTTCATATGCCCTGAACTACCATGGCTGACTTGGGCAAATGCAATTTCTGACTTCAGACTGTAGTTCACAAACTTTGCCTGCCAAAAAAAAATCACTTCCTATTTTCCAGCCACTGCTGCAAAGTGAGCAGTATGCTGAACACTTAAATAAAACACCAGCTTCTACTCACCTTAGCACGGACATTTTCAAAGGAAGCAGGACTCACAAGGGAAAAGCAGATTAAGAAGACATCCTACAAAACAAGTTGATAGAAGTTAGCACATCAGAGCAACTATTGTAAAAGTTCATGAAAAGGCCAGTAGAGCCACACCTGTACCACCCTGTCAGCTGCACCAGACTTGCAAAAAGCAAGGTCAATAGTACACTTGCACGTAACAGTTGGAGGCAGCTGTCCCAGTGGGAAATCCACTCCCAGGCAGCTACAAGCAGACACAAAGAGGGGGAAAACCAACAACAAATACACTGTAGTCAAGTTTACAATCAGCTATTGCAGGAGCCAGCAACTACAACTCTAGGAGCATTGCACTGCAAGCTTCTTTTCCCCCCTAAATGTCCCTACTCCTTCACTGACATTCATAAAAAAAAAACCAAAACCACACAAACACAGGAAGAGTAAAGACTGCATTCTAACTTGGGGTTGGATACTCTCTGCAGGCCTCTAAGTGAGCTAACCCTTGACAGCCCCTTTTTAAATATTAATATACTATTAATACACTACTCTAAAGTCTTTGATTGCAAGGGCAAAGTATACTGTATGGAATAACAGAGTCATACAGTAACTTTTACAATTGTTATTTCTGTGTCCAAATCAGAAGAGTCTTGCACAACTGTCACTTCTACTGTCTGCCAATATAAAAAGATCTCAGAATTTCTCTATAACAAGATTAGGATTAAGAGCATTGAAAACTTCAGAAGTGGGTTCAGAAGTTAGGGATCTTGCACATCTCACTTTTCAACTGAAGGCAAAAGAAAGATCGTAAGACCTGGTAAAAACATTTTAGAGCACATTTATACCAACCCCCTTCAAAAATCAATGAGCTTCATATACACTGTTGTCTGGAAGCATTCAGAATAACCACAAAATTCATTTTCTCTAAGCTGAAGACTGTAATCTTGCTGAATGATCCCAAACTCAATCAGCATCTCTCAAACAAACCCAACTTTCCCCAACCTACCTCTGCATCCACACTTATCCCGGCATCAAATGTGTTACAGAATCAGGCATTTCAGAATGTTAGTTGATTGTGCTGCATTTCAAGGCATTTTGTTAGGTCAGCAGCTGACATCTGCACTGCTAAGCACTTGCAACCCGGTTGTTCATGCATCACCCCAACAAGTTTCCGTAGCAGCATCCCAGAAGAAGAAAGAAACAACATCAAATAACGTGATACTATGGCCACTACTTCTGTGTTCCAATCTGCAGGTTTGTGGTGACTAAAGTTCTGCACATTATGCAGACTCTCTTTTACTAGCTTCAGTGTAGTCATGATTTCTTGTGTCTTGCACACTATCAATCTTAAGCAGGAAGAAAAGCTATTTATTTCCAAGTAAAGGTTTTGTCTTAGCAACTCATATAGAGAGATTTGGTAATGGATTTCTCAGTTGCAGCAATGCAATAGTTCCAAGAAAAGTAGTTGTTTAAAAAATAGGGGCCAATTTATCACTATCATAAGCAAGACAAGATGACAGAACTTGGAACTGAAGTTTATTTAAAGTTTTACATACGGCAATAGGTTGATCTGTCAGACTGGAAGATAGATTCTTACCATTGGTTCCTCCAACCTAATAACAGTAGGAGATAAAGTTACTCCTAAAATGGATTTAAGGGGAAATGTTCTCAGTCAGCAATTTGTCCTCACAAATACTCACAAAACGGCTTTTCTTCCCAAGGGAGACACTGCCCTGTGATTCAGCACAACCAACTGCCTCCATTCAGAACAGGCCACCAGACTTCCCCACAAACCTGTAAATGTCTGTCTTCATTGCGAGAGGACACTCGCAAGAGGAAACCTCTCACAAAAGGCATCCTCCTAACTTAATTTGCTTTTAGGTTTGGTCTCCCAAGGAAGCCACCTTTTCTGTTCCAACTTCCTTGCCCAAATATTTTGAAATAGCGGTAGATTTCAAATACAATCAGGAGAAGGTATTAAACTCCTGAATATTTTAAGGGAGGAAACAAAATAATAATAAAGGAAAAAGACCCAAATTAACATCTCCACTACAGCAAAGTCCTTACTGTGAAGTCGACAGCTGCTGAACTGACAGGAGGCTAATGGAGATACGCACACTGGCCAAGTCCCCAGCAAAACCTGCTTTCACCTCACCCAGAACATAGCTCAGGTGCAGATACAGGGAAATAGAGGGCCACCAAAATGTGAGGGGTGGGTTTTAAGTAGCACACTGAAGGAAGAAGGAGGCTGAACACAGATCTTAAAAAAAGTCAGGCTTCATCAGCTCTACTGCTCTGCTTCCCTGTACTTTTTGTTAGTATTTTGGAGGTTCTGTCCTTTAAGTGATGATGATTCTTGCATATTGCACAAGGCAAACATCTGAAGGCTGCTTCATAAGGAGTTCCAAGACTTACCACCCTGTTTCATTTTCTACTGTAAGAAACAATCCAAATAACTGGAAGTACTTCAGACCTTTACTTAACAGTTACCCATGCTTGCAGAGATTTATTTTTTTTTCTCCCCAAAAGTATGCTTAGATTGACATGGAATTCTTCTGCAGTGTATCAGTGTATCACCGTTATTTTAGGAGGCTGAAGACAGGCACAAGCATTCCGTCTCTGTCATACAGCAGAAACAGCTCTGCTTTCTCACACTACTTTCTGATTTTTCATCATAACTTTCTCTATGCTGAGACGTATTTTAGATATCCTGTAAAGATCTAGGTATTAGAGAAAAACAGCTTTCCATTGTCTCACTTCCTAGGAAAGGCAGATACTTCTGGCATTTCTACTAGCACTGCCTACAACTGGCAAGTTCACATCTATCCTGGGTATTGTAATGGAGGGGAAAGCCTAATTGTGAGAGTTAGTGATCAGTGAGTTAAAGAAAATTGTGAATTAAGACAGTTTCCTTAAAAAAAAATTAAAAAAAAATCCCAAACCAAAAAAGCACCAGTTTCTTAAATCAGAGTCACATTATTCAAGAGAGCAGTTACTCAGTTATTCTGTAGAGTAACTGGAGCAATTCTGCTTTTTTACACTATTAGCATTGAATATATATTTGACAGCAACAACAATAATCAATGCCAAACCCCCTGAAAATTACCACCTTTCTTACAGCACAGCTCCACCATATAAAAGTAACTGCTCTAAAGAGACTAGGAAAACCAGGTTCTGCACACATTAACTGTAGCTGGAGTTGCACTGAAAAGCAAAGAGAAGATTACTTCAGCATTTTCCTTATACACGGAATGATGCAGCATGCAGACAGGACTTAACCAGTTGCAAGCATGGAAGACAGAAGCACATTTGTATTGATGTTATAGCACAAGCTACAGTAAGTAATAAAATAGCCATGGTCTTCAGTACATTTGAAAGCTCCGATGCAGTCGCTGTCAATCCCAGTAATATCTTCATTCATTCTGCCTCTCACATTTAGAACATCTTCACAGACTAACAATACCAAGTGCTTAGCAGTGACAGTGTCAGGTTGCAGCCAAACATGTGCCTAAAAACAAAAACAAACCCTGCTTTTGGCAGGCATGCTAACCTTAAAATCAATGGACTAACTGATGAGACTATTCACTGAGGGGTTTTCATTTTTTTTCTGGGGCTTGGTTTGGGGTTTTTTTTGTTTTTTTCCTGGTTTAAATCAAGCATTCTAGCTGAGTCTGAGGCTGCAACTATGCAAAAGCCGACAAGTATTGGTGCACGCAAATACACAAGCATGCAAATGTTAACATTTGTACAACTGTACAAAGATTGAAGATAGCTTGCAGCAAGTCACTGTTACTAAAAAATACATCTCCAGAAGTGGTAACTTTTCCCTAATGTTCAAAAAGAGAAAACCTTTAGGTTAGACAAAGCTGTATAGATTGTTTCTAGTTTCACACTGTAGTTCTTACTGTTTGCGGATAGGAGAGTGGACGTAGCCTGTCATAGTCCTCTTGACCAGCTGTATCCCACAAACCTAGATTCACTGGTTTTCCATCGACCATTACATTAGCAGAGTAGTTGTCAAAACTGAAAAATAAAGGAACAGTTAGCTGCATTTGCTTGCATTACACAGGGCACCATGCACTTTTTCCCTACAGAGTCCTAATTGAGAGCACTAGGAAAGGGAACGTTTTTATTGCATCCTTCTGCTCCCCAGAAACAGTAAAGTTATTCTTTAAATACTGAGCCTGGTACTGAGTAATGGAAGAAAAAGATGTGCAGAACAGACTTGGTCGAGTCCGAGCAGAAGTCATCATTTTCATTGCTCTTCCAAAGGAAGTGTTAATCTCAGTAAGCGCAGGAAAGCAGATGGTATACTCAGCACGTACCTTCCAGTCTTCGTGGAACAGACAGCAAGTTAATCTGTCTCATTTTGTAAAAGATAGATTTGCAACAACCAAGGAATCCTTTCTAACAACAGTAGGTAAGAAAAGAAAAAGCACAACAAAACACTTGGTAGTGCTGCTAACCAAAACCCCCTCCAATGAAATATCAAAGTTAATAACCAGGGGCCAGTAGAGGCACCATTTTTATCTCATTGCCACTGTGAGTACAAAGGTCTTAATGACTTGTTGAGGCTAAACTAAGCTCACTGGGAACACAAGCATACTGTAATGAAAAAATCTGAATCTGACAAAAAAAAAAAAAAGAAAAAAAGAAGGAAATGGGAATAATCAAGACAAAACCTCCTTGGAAGGGTAAAAACATCATCTGTAAATCTCATTAGAATGTATTCTGTTGTCTGAAAAACGAATCCATACTCAGAGAGAACAATATAGCCAGATAAAACAGAGAGACATCTGAAAAGGTCGAAGAAGCTGCTCGTGTATAAAACACCTCCTCCACACAGGCCCTCGAAAACAGAACTACACTAATACTGCTACTGACTAATTACTTGCAAGAAAAGGGGAAGCACCAAAATAAATGAGACCCCACAATCTTGCCTGTGGAACTCTAGAGCTGTGGCTGGCTCAGCACAGGACTGGCAGAAGCACAGAAAGTAGAAGGAACAAACGGAAAAAAATTAGTCATGTAAACCAACTACTTCTGGCTATGATACATTTTACAAGTTGCACAGTCTTGGGACTACTTATTATGGATGACACTAAAGACAGAAATAACATGTTAGTTTAAAAGAGAACAGCATCTGATAAAATGTTAGTCCCTAATAAACTAGGGCTAGAGGGCAGATGGAGACAAAACTGACAGGACATGAAGCAGCCCTGGTATGACTGTGCTGAGCAGTAAAAGCTCAAAGTGCTGCTCCTTACAGCACACACCTAGATACTCAGTTAAACATTTAAGATGAAACTGAGGGGTGTTTGCAGCCAATTCAAACAATTCAAATAAGGAATCTGGGCTGGCAGTAAGCACAGAGAATGTGACATAAATGAGTTCTTAGGGTTTTGTTAGTACTTACACAGTGGGTATATATTCTCCAGGAAATGCATTGGTTGTGTAACTGATGAGTAGGCATGTTTTACCTACAGCACTGTAAAAAAGAGAAAGTTCACATGTAAAACAAGTTCATCTTGAATAATGAGAAATAATATTCCTTTTAAGGAAAAAGACTAATTACATCCAGTCAGCTAAGGAACAACTGAGTGTCAGTAGTCACTTTTGTACAGGAGAACAGTCAAACTGTAGCCTTAAGATTACCAGTAGTGAAAACACACCTCATATAAAACCCACTTTGTGAAATGGTAAATTACCATCTTTTTTTTCAATCTTTAGGCAAAAAAATCCTACAAATATTAAGACTACTAACATCTGCTACACACATGAGTGAATATGCATCAAGACCACCTTACTCCAAACCCCTGACATTGAAAACAAACCTGAGAAGTATTTCCAGATATCCTTTACACAATTCCAAACCCACTATTTTTCCCAGGAAATGGTATGCTTTCACATTAAGTCTGAAAAAGCTTGAAAAGTAGAGTTCCTCAACACATTATTACTTCTGAGTACCTGAATGACTCCCCACATCTATTCATCAACTATTCAAACATTTCATAAACTGATTTATAGATACATTCCAATATTGGAAAACTTGGAATACTGAACCTTTCCCCACTGCTCTAATTCTGAACAGCCTCAAATGGGGGGTAGGGCAAGGTTCTGTTCAAGGTTTCTTTCAAAACCCTGGCAGCCAGCTCCTTCCCTCTCCACCCTCCTCCCCACATCTTATCTAGAGTCAAACATTAAATTAATGACACCATTGGGTTTTTGTTACAGTTTCAATTAAAGGATTGGAAAACTTGAAATTGAACCGTATTTCTTTTTTTTAAAATAGACTGCAAAGAGTGCTTCTGATGCTGCAGACTGGCTCCCATGCTGCCTTCTCACTTCGAAGGCACAATCCTTCAACAGAATGAGAGATTCCAGACATGCGTGTGCATCTAGCCCCTCAAAAGCGCTAATGCCCAGCCAGACTTGCATCCTTCCCAGCACTCCCTTCAAGCTCCCATGCAAGGAAAACTGCCTTGTCTTGCAGATGGTTTATCACTACAACGATTTGCTCAAAGCCAGTTAACTCTGAAACCTGACTGTACTTGCACATACAATCTTGCCATTAGTATTACGCTTGACTCATGAGCCTCCTGAACTGTGTATTTCACAACCTGAAGGAACTCATTAAAGTTTTAGTCTAGAGCTACAGTTAACATAAAAAACACCAAACAAAAAGAACACCCAAACAAACCCAACCCAAGAACCAAATACCAAATGCTATTGCTAAAATTATCCTATTATCCTTTAGCTTCTGCAGAAGAAAAAACAAAACAAAACAAAACAAAAACTCACAAACTTTTTGTCAAGGGCTTGCTGGCTCTCCAGCTGCAAATGCTCCAAGGCAGTCATATCTGAATTTTACTGTGTATCTTCCACTTAAATCACTGCATTTCTATTTCTCCTCCTGCTTTGGAAGCATGGGGACTGCCCCTTCAAATATCAAAATTTTATTTAAAAGGATGTAACACTCAGCATTATCAGCCAGCCAGCCATAGCCAGTGACTCACAGTTTAAGGCAGGTTAAGGAAATCTGAGCTTTGTCACAACTGTAAGTGTATTACTGCTTATGTTGTAGCTCAATCTGTAACAAGTCTCTCCACTGAACTTTATGCAGTTCCATACTGCATTAGCCCAAGAAGTTATTAGCATCACCTGACAATATTACCTTAAATGCCTGAGCTATGAGAGTTGCTTCAATGTGCAAAATTATCTAGGATTTTATCCTACCTGTCTATTTTTTAGTTTTCATTTTATGCTCCTGAGCTGACAGCCAGCACAACATCCCATCTGCTGCAACTCTCTGATCATACCCTGCAGTTTCCATGCTACTTTTCAGTCCTGCGTCTATGGAAGGAAGATGCCAGCTCCTTGCACAGATTACTGTTTTGTCCTTTCAACATGCATTCTCTTTTACCAAGCTGTAACAATAACAATAACAAAAAGGGGGCATTTAATTCTGTCCTTGGTACGTACAACCTCTGAACATTTTCCTGTAATAACAGGCTTGAGATGGTGTCACTTTAAGGGGGTCTTTACCCCAGTAAGCCGTTTACACACACACACACACACACACACACACACACACACACACACACACACACGCTCCTCCCCATAAGGGAGAAGACTTCACCCCTTCACCTGTGACAGGTCTGTTACTGCCACAGGAAAGAGACCCTTAAGCCCCATCAGCCCATCAGAGCCCTCTGGAGGCACTCCACAGGACAGCACACTGTGTCGGAGGGGGATTCAACTGTCCTATTCAGGGTATGCAGCAGCAGGTTCACCCACCAAGTTAACATTTTCTAAGTTTTTAAGCCAACTGTAAGTCAATTTAAGTCTCAAGAAACACAAAATAGATCTTAACTAAGATTTTTTTATTATATAATTCTGCGATAGCTCTAAGGTTTGAAGATTACGAGTGACAATATAAAATACTGTGAGAACAACTGTGAAAATAATATATAAAGCCAGCTAAAAATTGATCATGAAATGAGTATAGACCAACCAACAGGTGACCCTATGGGGGAGAAAAGAAGGGTTCAGCCTGTCAATGATCCCACCAGTGATGATGGAGTCTTCCCTCTCATTCCCCCCCTCCAATTTCACAGATTTATAGGATCTAGTTGGAATAATAACTTCCCGTAACACTCCCATCTTTTACCAACTGATCAACTAACTTGTATAAAGGATCACATAACTAAATGCTTAACTACACATGTTTATGCAGGGTCTCCTAACCCAGGCAGGGGTCTTTTGACCTGTGGGTGTGATTTTTAGTACTAAGATAATATTACAATGAAGATAGTTCACCACAGGATACCCAATAATGTTTTTCTCACTCATGAATAACATATTTTGACAATTGCCCAGGTGTTGTCAGAATACAGCAGATCTCAAGAATAGTCCTTCTTGATTACAAGTTTCTCAGTCTCATTTTTCCTCAGTCTTATTTTCCGCAATTCTGTTTTCCCTCAGTCTGGCTTTTCTCAGTCTGCCTACCATAGCTATCAGTTCTCATCATAAATCACTGCCATTTCTCAGGTCTCCTGACACTTTAAGAGGCCCTTGTATCTCTTCAGGCTCTTTCACAGTAATAGAAATTTCAATTTCATTACTAAATAACTATGGAATTTTAACAAAATATGATTTTGAGTTTAAATATATGCCTATGGAGCTTTAACTAAACACCTGTGGTGCCTGAGTATGTATCTATGGAGCTTGAGTGGCTCTAGTCATACGTATTTTGGTGTGACACTCTCACTTTACAATTCCTGTTAGTCAGTTTATCAGTACATGGTCTCTTCACATCCCCACGCCATGGTGAGTTCACTCACTTCGACCAGGTCGAAGGAGGTGCTCCTGCCCCTATACTCTGCTCTTGTGAGATCTCACTTGGAGTATTGTGTGCCGTTCTGGTGTCCTCAGCATAAAAAGGACATGGAACTGTTGGAACAAGTCCAGGGGAGGACCACGAGGATGATCAGGGGACTGGAGCACCTCCTGTATGAAGACAGGCTGAGAAAGTTGGGGCTGTTCAGCCTGGAAAAGAGCAGGCTCCGTGGAGACCTCATAGCAGCCTTCCAGTATCTGAAGGGGGCCTATAGGGATGCTGGGGAGGGACTCTTCATTAGGGACTGTAGTGATAGGACAAGGGGTAATGGGTTAAAACTTAAACATGGGAAGTTTAGATTGGTTATAAGGAAAAAATTCTTTACTATTAGGGTGGTGAGGCACTGGAATGGGTTGCCCAGGGAAGTTGTGAATGCTCCATCCCTGGCAGTGTTCAAGGCCAGGTTGGACAAGGCCTTCTGTGGCATGGTTTAGTGTGAGGTGTCCCTGCCCATGGCAGGGGGGTTGGAAGTAGATGATCTTAAGGTCCTTTCCAACCCTAACTATTCTATGATTCTATTCTATGATTCTATCTTGGCATAAGCTAAGGTCACAGGCGTGCCTGGGGAACTGTCGTAGGGTAGATTTGGTGCCCGTTTACCACGTTCCACCCCAGAATTAGCAGCTACATTTTACCCTAAAGTTTCTTTAATACTGTAACATAACTGAAGATCTGGGGGGTGGTCTCCAACTTCCCCTATTACTCCACAGATGTACTTGTGCTCAGAAGTAGAAAAGGTATTTACCCTTCAAAAACTTCTGTGGGAAAGCATCAGGTAGCAGTATGACAATGCAGCTCATTTAACAGCTGTCAGAAGGGATCCCATCTTATCTCTTGCACTGGCATTCACTGACTCTGTGACAAGCCAGGACAAGAACTTCAGGAAAGCTCCCTGAGCTATCAGTTAGATCAGTTTGAATATATTACTGAATTGCACTCACAACGCTATAAAGCAGGATCTGCTGCTCCAGCTTACAAAGGACAAACATGAAACCCTTCAAAATACTAAGAGGAGCAAAAGCTGGCTACTTTGGGAAATCTCTGGAGGTGAAAGGCTAAGTGCTCTCATGCTTCTAGAATCTGTTTTGTCTGATGCTTTATTTTCCAGTAGGTTCATTACAGATAATTTCAGCTTACAACAAATAAATGTCAAACTCTACATTTTCAGCAGTGGATAATCTTCTCCGCACCCTGGCTCCTTTGCTCATCTTGCATTGAAACTGGTGAGTCTGCTCTGGCTAATCAAAACAGCACAGGAAGGAGGTGGCAAGAGATTTCATTCCAAGCTTAGAAGTGGCTGCAGTGTGTTTCTGCAGCACTAATCAGCCAGAGTCATTTAAACAAGAAAAAACACGTTCTACAACCCTGTTTCAGACTTGCTCCATCCAGGTTTCCTGCTTTCCTTGCCTTTTGGCTCCCTGCCCTACAAATCATATCATTATGGTCACCAGTCTTAAAAATAAACAGTACTGCCTACCTTTATTTATAAAGTACCTCCTCTACGTACTTTATCAACTTTTGAGACTTCTCTTTGGAGAGAGTTGCTTTAATACAGAAATCAAACTGTTTGGCAAAATATAAATCCTCGTACATAAAGGCTGAGACTAAGAAGCAAAAATAACACCAAACCAAGATTAGTCATAACAAGATTTCTAACAATTACTTAATCATAGCTCTGTCCACCCACTATTACATAAATGAAACCAGTAACATTTGACTGTAATTAAAAATATGGCTTACAGAAATCCGGCATTTTAACGACTTAACAATAAGTGAAAGACTTACAAAAGGCAGCACCGAGCCCCTTATTGCTTCTGGGTCCCATCCAGGAATCAATGTATTTATATAACCACACATGTATTAATTCCTGAAAACAAAACATGTCATCTCTTTCCTGGCCTTACTGACACTAACAAGCTTTATGAAGTTTCCCCGCTGTGTTAGAGCCACTTGGAGCCATGGTATGTGACGCACTGAAAATGCCATTGGAGGACCTGCACCAGCATTTCTTTCACTCTAAAGGCATCAGAGTTGCACAGATGGTTGAGAGCTTTCCTGCAACTAAAAACTAATTGTGAGAATTTAGTTCTCATTTGCAGCCATGGTAATGGAGGCCAGCTGAAGTACTTGTGGTTTAATTCCAGAAATGCTGGTATCTGCAAACAGGTGGCAGCCTTCATAAAAAACTTTGATTACATCATTTCTTTCTTTGATCCACATGAACTACCTCCCTAGCAGACATGATGCACAGCAGTACAGGTTTTCACTCAAAACATTAAAACAGTAGCTGAAGTTTCTCTAGGACCATCCTGAGATACAAGGTTCCATATTTTTACTAGAGCAGGTTTAGTTACATCCGGCTCTGCCAGATAAGCCGTTTTACTCGCTGTGACACACCCTCTCCCAAATATGCTGGTCAGTACCTGCAACACTACTATATTTTTTAAACTTTAAAAGGTCATTAACACAAGATACTAAATTTTAGGTCACCACGATGCTACATACTGCATGGGAGGGACCTCAAGTATTCCGCATCTTATACAAACACTGCATTGCTCTAGCGAATAAAGCCTCCAATTAAGCAGAATTCCAAGCAGGGACTGCTCTTGTTCTTACAGTATTTCTACAGTTAAAAAATGCCTACAAAAGAGCATGAAATATGACAAATCCTGTAGCATCTAGTAATCACTCCTCCAAAACACAGAACTTCCCCTAACTTCCCCTACATGACATCAGTGGAGATTTCATACCACTTAACAGCTGCCTTTATAGAGTGAAAACAAAAGCTGCTAAAAATAACTTACACCAATGCTTTTCTCAAGTATCAATCAACAGCAACTCCTGCAGTTATTTAAGTGGAGAGCTCTTCATCTGTCCTGCACATTCCTACTGCTCTGTCTCATCAAGAAGCAACAGTTGCCATTTATTTTCCATCAAACAAGCCTCACAGAGGGAAAAAAACAAGGGCAAATTTGATAGCACAACTAGCATATATGCCAGGTTTTGCTAGTTAAATTAGTTGTCTAAACAGGTACTAGACAAAGGTCTAAGAACAAACATGAGTTACTTATGAGAATCAGCCCACTCGCTTACTAACTTAGAATCACACAGGTACTTCTACAGGTTTGTTTACTTTGCTCCCAGCAGACCTTTGGGGAGGCTACATAAAACAATACCTAAGTTTCATATCACATAAGCAAATCTTTAACTCACATTGTTTCACAGAAACATAAAGCCTTAGCCTTATCTAAGGCAAACATTACACATTTCCTAGAATACGTGTAATGCTTGAGGTTTTGAAGCAGCAGCAACACAGGGAAGCACAAATAGTTAAATATTTAAAAAATACATATATTAAAAAAACTGAATGGAGAATGATACAAAGCTACCAAAAATGAGCAATATTACTTGAATGAAACCCAAAGAAATACTTGTTTCTAACTAAGGAAGAAGGAAAACAAACTACTGTATCTTGTTCACACATGTACAGAACTCAGGTAGAATTACACCACTTTCACTTCCAAGACAAAGAACAATAAACACATTACAAAGTGGGATGGTTTACAAAGGAAATGACCAAAAGAACTGTATTGTTGAATGAATTACTGAATATTATACAGTTTTTCTCTGCTGAGTTCTCAAATCCAGTAAAGTAAGTAGACTGAACTTTTTTCCCCACCCAAACATGTTGCACTGCATTTATTTACAGCATTGTCATGGACAACATAGATAAGCTGAATTAAAAAATATACAATAGAAAAGCCAATGTGTTGGGTTCAAAATCAATATAACCAAATGAACAGTCCACGGTTGTCCCACCTAGCATCAAAGAACTGTATTACTGTGAACAGTCTTCATTTGTCAGGATACCACTTTCATGTCCATATTGCTCAAAATCTTACACAGCAAGTCAAAACAAATTTGTCACACAGAGTAAATTTATCTCTCAACCATACTTAGCCACCTTTTCAGGGTTTCTACAACTTAAAAAGTATAGCAACAAGAAAAAAATCCAGGCAAATAAACTGAAGATGAGCCCACAACATGAAATTACAGACAGTGGGGCAAGATCATTTAGCTACACTTCACCATCTACAGAAGTTTTCTGTGATACCAATTATGCTCAGCCTACACTTTTTTGTTTGTTTGTTTGTTTCTCCGAAGGAAACTGGAACTGGGATTTTTGTTTCTCCTAAGGGAAGAAAAAACCCTGTGCATAAGAGAAGTTTTGTTTTCCAGCTGGCCTATGATGTTCCCCTGAGCTCTGACACCCAGTAAGAGAACAAATCCCTCCAAGTTGATGGGAACAGCATCATGGAGACTATTCAAAAGTAGCAAACACACAGACTCCCCACAATTCCAGTAATCCTCACACTGAAATCCAACAGTTAAAGTTAAGAGTTAACTTGATTCTAAAAAGCATCAAGTGGTTTCACTTACAAGTAACACCATATTCAAAAGCTGTAGAAGTTCTTTACAGACAAGTATACTGCGAATTACTTGTATTCTACATGATTTATCAGTCTTCTTTAGGTAGGAACTTTACAGAACTAGATGCACGCCTGCAGAACAACAGTCGCTGCTCACAAGTATTTATGATCTGCTTAGAGTCTGGCACATTTCACTTGGTTTTACTGCAAGAATCAGATATCAAAAGTCAAGCTATAAGCAGGAATAAGTTTTCTACTTTCACAAAATATATTTCAGATCAGTATTAAATTTCTCATATCATTAAAGGCATGGTATCTTTTTTTAATACCCTTTGATTACTTCGGTATTTCTAGTGATATGAAGATCACCAGACGCAAGGGGCAGTTCCTGGGTGAGATGGGGAACGGGCGCACCCCTTAGTGCACCCCTCCCGCATCACGGCCGGCGAAAGCCACTTCTGTCAGCACGAACATGAATTAATCTGCAACCCAGCCACA
This sequence comes from Neopsephotus bourkii, assembly GCF_033783945.1. Lineage (NCBI taxonomy): Eukaryota > Metazoa > Chordata > Aves > Psittaciformes > Psittacidae > Neopsephotus > Neopsephotus bourkii. The sequence continues at coordinate 1,702,680 of NW_026900643.1, forward strand.
ATCCGGGGCTCGAGGAGGAAGCCAGCACCGGAGCCACCCCCCGCTCATGGACACCCCCGCGGCAGCCTCGGTTCTCGCTCCCGCGGAAGGCAGCCACCATTTGCTCGCAGCAGTCACCGCCTTGCCCCACGCTTCCCTCCCCTCCCCCGCCACCAGCAGGAAGCCGCGGCCGCCACCCCACACCCACCGCACCCCGCCTCGGCGCGGACACCCCCAGCCCCGTGGAGCCCCGCACCCCTCAGGGTGGTGGGGCCGCGCAAGGGCCGCGCAGCGGGGGCGCCCACAACTTGCGGCGGGGCCCATGCAGCCCGCGGCGCTCCCCGCCCCACGGGCGGACACTCTCCCCTTTCCCCGCGGAGCTGGGAGAGCTCCTCGCCGCGAGGGCCCGGCCGAGGGATCGCCTCAGACTTACCCGTCGCCCACCACCACACACTTAATGGCCTGCATCGGGCCTGCGCCGCGGGTCCTACTGCTGAACGGGGAAGGCCGCACAAGAAGCGAGCCGGCGGCGGTCTCCGCACCAGGTCGCGGCCGCCTCCGCCCTGTGCCTGGGAGCGGGGACGAGCAGCGGCCACCACCCAAGGCGGAGAGGGCGGGTTGCGGGGAACAGGAAGCGGCCGCTCCACTCACTCACATCCGGCCGGGCTGCGCTCGGCCCCGCGGTCCCGCCCTCACGAGGGCCGCTTCGGCGCTGCCGCTTCGGGCCTCTTCGGTCAGTCAGCGCACGGCGCCGAGCGCGCTTCGGGCCGCTTCGGCAGCGCTCGGGTTTCTCCGTCACGCCGGAGGGCTTCGGGCGCGTTCGGCTGCGCTCGGCCCCGCTCACCGCCGAGCAGAAGCAGCTGCCGTGCTTGTGGTACCCGCCCGGTCAAGGGAGTGAGGTGCCTTTCCCCTGGCTGCCTTGGTCTCAGACCAGGGAAGCCCCAAGGGTGATCCCTTGGTTTTTGTTTAATCATTGAGAGCCCTGCTGAAATGCGAGGGCATGCGCTGAGAAACAAGGATCCTGTCTTGCTCCTGACAAGAGTCTTGCACAAACCTTGCAACCGTCCGCTGTCAGGACACCATGCAGCAATCTCATTCTTCATCTTGTGAAGCATGTTAACGTGAAATTAACGTTTGCCCTGCAGATGTACTGTGCGGATGAAACTCAAGTTACCAGAGGCAACCCACAATGCTCCTGAAGTGCTGCAGTGGGTTGCTGCCATTTTCCTCATCCAGCCACCCGCTATGGGACGGTGCCCTTCATCATGCCAGCACTGTGGAGCCAGAACATCTCCCTCATCGAGGGATCCACATGCTACCCTACCTCCTCCTAGTGTGTTAGGACATCAGATAACTGTTGGCAAGTTTGAGACCAGATCAATTCCCAGTCTTCAGAGCACAGTCTTACGCACTGTGATCAGTAAGTTGGGGCAGCCCAGAGACTCTCAGGCTACACAGAGGTTTCCTTTTTCCTTAAGCAAAACAGTTATTTTCATTAATAAGTAAAAGTCAAGCAGAGCAGGTCCAATGATCTAATCAGTCCTTTAATTCACTGAATGCATTCAGTGAAATCAATGCAGTGCACCATCATGGGTGGTTTTCTAGAGATTTGATCTCCTATTAATTTCAGAACATTTCTGAATTATTCTGGTGCCACACAAAGCAACCTCATCACTGAACAGAGCATTCCGTGGTATTTACTGTTTTCTATTTTTCTTCTGCTGCACAAAGATAATTTTACATAAGTGAGGAACACATCATAACTATCGCTGTGAAAGGCTATTTTTGCAGCACTTCTATGTCCATGTTACCTCATACAGATGGAAGCTGAAATGACTTGTCATTCAAGCTAAATACCCTTAAAGCCAAGACTCAGCTGCTGCCAGTGACCTGGCAACTGTTCTCTACAGAGCAGCCAGGAGCTGTGGAAGAGAGGTGGGCAGTATCAAAGTGCTCATGCTGTTCCTGGCTGCTACAGCAGCTTTTTGGGCCTTTGAGATACTGCACAGAAATAGAGCAGACGTGAAGACTGTCTTAATTTATGTTGTGGTCCTGGGGAGACACAGAACATGGGAAGATTAAAGGGAAGTGTAAAACTGCTTCTTATTTTCCCACCACCTGCTTATTCCTCCACTGGTTCTTTTTCATCCAGTATAAAACAGATGGATGATCAGAGGGTTTTATATTAGAAAGAGGTTTAACAAATTTATAATATTATTACAAAATAGTGTACAAAGACAAGGATGAAGGCTGTAATAGAGAAAAAACATTAGCACAAATTGCTTTCATGATCCTGTCAGGAGACAAGCAATATCTCTTAATATGTTCTTTTTAGTGCTCCTCTATCCTACTCTGTTGGGATCAATTGGTTAAAACACAGGGTATGCTTTGAGTATGCTTTAAATTTACAACCCTATACCCAACTGGGTATAAATTACCGACATCAGAAAATACCTAGATATTTATTGTTAGTCATTAAAAACAACATTAGAGTTTGGATAGATGATGATGGTAACAGCTTAATGCCATTTTTTCCCCACACGTTTGTAAATATTTATTTCCTCATATGTGATACAAAGGAACTGTTCAAAATTTTCCATATGAAATCCTAGTTGATATCTCTCTTAAGGTAACTTTCCTTATTTGCCCTGGAAGACAAATTGTTACTTGTGTGTACGCTCCTTAGAAGACATGCTGTATTAATTATTCTGTCATTAAACTTCACTATATTTCAGCTACATTTTACTTTATTTTTGCATCTTTTTTGTTTCACTAGTATGTAGTGTATTTGTTTTTAAATGCTAATATGGTGCTGCAAATGCTTAACACTCGTTGCAGGTTGCGTTTTTTTTCAATGAGAATGAGGGGAGAGATCAACACAGAGAACATACTGAAACATTAGAGAAGAAACTTAGAGAACAATATGAAAGATAGGGCAAAGGAGTGAGAAGTTTGTAATAAACAATAGGAAAAATATTAGTTTGATAGACATAACTGCAATGCTGAGTTGTATATAGTTACAATATGCACTATACAGTGGAGTATGTAAAAATAAAATAATGAATGGCAGTAACAATAACCAATTATAATCTTTCCAGAATTCTGATAAGATCATGAATTATAAAGCTGAGGCTTAGATCAGTCCTAATATTGTTCCACAATCTAATACTTCATCTTCTCTCATCCCTTACAATTGTTGTCAACAGTCTTTTTCTTAGAAATCAAGAGGAAATCATTATTTAAAATGGTTTTGGATACTGTCTGTGTATTGTGTATGTGCTGGCACTGAAGGAGGATTATTCTTCTTTGTGGATGGGGAGTGGCAGGGTAATCATGCTGATGCAATACTGGAAACTTCTGCTCACCATGACACAGACTATCAGCATTACAGAGACAATAATTATTTGCACAGTTACAGTATCTTTCATCCCAGACTATTACTGTGTTCTTTAACATGTTAGCTCATTAATGAAGCCACAGAGAAGTAGAGAAGGACCCGTATACACACTGTATATACAGGGAAGCATGTCACTGAAACAAACAGAACACCAAAGAGTGATTCATAGGTGTATTCTCCTACTCCTAAATGACACTTCCTGCTGACACCAGTCAGTTCAGTTGCCTTCAGGAAACACCATGCTACAATATCTAGGTCAAAAGTAAAAGTCTGTTTCATGGGGGAAAAAAAGTCTTTTTTAGGGGCAAATAATTGACAGCCACTTCAAACTAGGGGTTGGACTGAAGTGCAAGAGCCAATTTTAAAGGAAGCAAAGGTGCATCACAAAGTGTGGGAGGGCAAATTATGGTTTTCAGCATATTGCACTCTTCTCTCATCAGGTATTTGTATTAGAATCAGAAGCAAAAAGACCCTGAACAACTGAAGAGAGATTTCTTTACTGGAGAAAAACAAGGTTTCCAGATGCTTTTCATCTTAAAATAGGTAAAAGAATTGCCTTTAAAATTTTACTTAATGCTTGATCTTATCCTAATTTGAGTTGGTGGTGAAAGTCAGGTGATTAATGATGTAGTAATAGGGATATAGTGACGGTAGAAAGAAATCTTAATGCACAACACTAGGCATCCAAAACTCTTTTGTGGCCTCTAGTTCCATCCATGTGTTACCTGCCTTTGTGGCCTGTCTCTCACTGACCCCTATGCCTTCCCACTTTTAAATAAGTATTACTTATTCAAGCTGTTTGGATAGTAGCTGGCACAAAGGTTCACACCCAACACTCAGTTGCCCGAGATTCTGAAGTTTTTCCCTTAATGATCTTTCAATTCTTTAGTTACATGTCTTTATCAAGCTGATAAAGCCCATAGTTTTAATTAGGAAAGTGACACAATTGCTGTGGAGGAAATTCAGAGTATCTTCACTAAAGCTGGGGAGATACTGTGACATAAAATTTATGTTAGAAAATATTATAGACACAAGCAACGGTCTGTAGTTTCTGGATATTCCTGGCAGACATTTCTGGTATGATGAGTTTCCTGAGTGTTGAAAAAATACTCCTGTACTGCCATGTGATATGTGTGCTGTTCAAATTTAGTGCCCTGTCTGCTTTAGAGGAACCAAAGGCAGCAATAAAAAGGGAACCACAACTTCTAAATATCAGCATTGCTGCATCAGAGAGAACAGATTAAAGGAGCAGAAACATAAAATGTTAGTACATAAATCTCTACACTAATAATAAATCATTGTAAAATAAATGCAGCACATTCATGTGATATTAGCATGGGTGGTTCAGCAGGCATACATATACAACAGAAACAAGTCCTGTATTTTATTTAGGTAGCTTCTGAGAAGTATCTCTGTCAAGAATTTCAGTCATAAAAACTGCATAAGGCTTTCCATTCACTTATGTCTACCCTCAGGTTTAGCAAGCAGTAACAGACAGTGCTTACTACAGTGAGAGCCGTTGTTGAAGGCAGCGGGACTATGTACAGTAATCCCTCTATATGGCTGTAAGATTTTTGGAATAGAGACATCATTATATATTTATAAACAAGGACCTGAGACTTCTCTGAGTCACTTCAGTTTTTTACTGCTGTAACTCCCTCAGCAGAAATATGGGAATAAGACTTTTAATAATTGTAAGGATCACATCATGCCTTGAGGTGAGGCATTGCTGAAGTACACAGATTTACACAGATGTGTAAGCTGCAAGTTCCTTTCAACTTCCACATCTCTTGATATCAAACATTTCAAAGAAATTGAGCCTTCAAATACTAAGACAAAGGAGAAAGGTTTGACCATTAGATAAGCCTATTCAACATCACTAGTTTTACTGCCTTCCTCTGTCCAATCATTTTTCACATAAGTAAAGATGGAAGGCTACAAGCTTTGACCTGGCCACTTGGTTTGCTTAGAAAGATTTAGTGTTTCTTTTGCTCCAGGCTTGCATACATGCTTATGGACTTTAAGAGAGCTGGGGCCTAAAAGAACCAAGTCTTTTGTGGTCAGTTTTCCTGGGGACAGAGAGAGTGTTGTGGAGCCTACTTCTTGCTGTCATGCTGCAAGCCAATAACCAGACAGCTTCAAAAATCATGTTAGATCAAACCCAGAAATTAAATTTATAGAATCATATAAATCAGTGGCTTCTCATGTAGCACAGCATTCGGCAAAGAAAGGTCCATCTGTTACAGAAATAAGACAATTGTCAAAAAGTGATATATTCTGGAATCAGTTTCTCACTGGATCTATTGTAGAAATTCTGAATAACTTGTAAGAGGACTAAATATCATAAATTAGTACAAAATAGTTTAGCACCGATTACTTCCCCCCCAACTGACTGTATACTGATAAGCTGCTATTTCTGTGAAAGAGTTCCCAAAACAAGATGTTTGATTTATTCTCCATTTCTTAAATATAGAGATGTCCTATTTGCAAAACAGTCTAGGTTAGTGGTGACATTGGTCAATCACCTATTTCTGTTTTACCAAGAGATGCAGTTGGGTGACTGTTATATCTGCTTACTTTTGGCAGCTTGGTACTTTGATTTAATGTTAGATCCTGCCTTTATTAAACTGACAAAAAAATACTGGTTCCAGTGAGGTCTTGTGTCTTTTTGATATGGCCTGTGTAATGGTACCAACGCTTCTCAGTGCAACCTGTGTTCAATAGCTTATGCAAGAGTTGTTCATATTGTCAATAGCCTTCCACGTATCTACCTGTAACTTGCTGAAACCTTGTTGTTAGAATCAAAAGTATGTCATATACTTAATTTTCTGAAAGATTTTGGAGAGAGGAGGCTCTAAGCTTGACATCATCCCAAACCAAGAGTAAACTGAACACTTTTGTTAACAGGGACAATAAATTCTCTGGAGGGTGCCTGGGATTCCAGAATGCCAAGGCAGATCACTGCTGGGGAAGGCAAGCGTGGCATCAGCAGACAGCCTGCTATAGCTAGTGACAAGTTTCCTTGCAGTCCTAAAAAACCCCCTCACAAGAAGGGGCTTGTTAGGAACCATCTGGCTTTTTTTAAACTGATCTTCAAGTCAAAAAAAGTACAGAAGATCATAGGAACTGAAGGGAACAAAATGTTTTATTTTTAAAGTATTTGGCTTTTCCCCTTTTTCAAGTTACTATTACGATCTCATTTTATCAATCATTTTTTGCAAACATAGCAATGAATATAAAAAGGCACCAGAAAAAGAGGTGTAAGGATAAATAATCCCAAGCTCTGTCTCATTTAAATACAAAATGCTCATAGTTTGTCTGTGTTGTCATTAGTTCTTACAGAGAGCCCTGGAGACCTGATTGCAAGTATAAGAATTGTTCTGTGTCACGCTCCAGAGCAAAGAGAGGTCCCTTCCCAAAATAAATCTATCCCAAGTGAAGAGCAGACAGGGAAGCAAAATTAGATAATAGTGGTCTATGTGGTAGGCACATCAAGGGCCCAATTTTTTATTCTTTTGGAAGTATGGTAAGAGCCCTGAAGGGGAACAGAGGACTCTGCATAAATCTCCAAGGAACTACTTTGAAATATAATGGATATGTGTTGAAAAAGCTTACAAAGACATTTTAAAATGTAACAACTCAGCAATGTTGACTCATTTTTTATTAATATTTTTTTTCTTTGAGTAGAGGAATATTTGAATGCCTGAGAAGAAATTTTAGGTAAAATAAGATAAAACATGAAAACACTTGAAAAGATGAGGATGTGCTTGTCTGATGCAACAAACAAGTCAGGGTTAGGAAGCAAAAATGGGATGATGGCATTAAAGTGATGGAAAATGATCTCTGCAGCGATCAGGCACAAAAGGCATGTCAGTAGTTTTGAACTTCTCCAACTTCTGGCTAAATTGTAAATTGATTTACCACCAAAGGAGGAAGTGTGGGATGTTTTTGAGGTTTGCATTGTCAAAATAATTAGCTAATTCCCAGATCTGGATGTGATAAAATCTGGTGTATCTTTTCAATTGGTATTCAGTTGCATTATCCTTTACTTTCTTTGTTGGAAAGCTAAAGAGTGTTTTATCAATCTCACTGTTTAATTAAATAATTAGATCCAAATCAATACCAAAGCTAACCCGTTATTATGACCTAATTTATTAATTATATTGCCTATTCAAGTGTAAAAAGTAATTCATGGTTATGAAGATTTTAAAATTGATACTGTGTCACATCTGTTTCAATGTGCAACATGAGCCAGAACTGATGAGCCTCTGGCAGACATCTACTGATACAAGTTAATCAGCTTCCTGATGTAACCTTTGCGTATCACATTGCACTCCAATTTAATCATGGAAAGCTGCTAAATGTCCTGAGGCAGCTAAATGGCATTTGTGCTTAGCTGTTGAGGAGATGGTCTCAGTACTCACAGAGGGAGGGAACTGAATCTGGGAATTTGAATAGGGAATATTGAATTACCTTGGGAGCTCCAAAATAGGGAATTTCCAAATAGGGAATTTGAATTACCTTGGAATTCCAGTGTAGGGCCTGGACACACCTCAGTTCCTGTGCGTCCAGTACTAACAGGGTTATTAAAAACTTAAGATGAGGAGGAAAAAGATCTCTACTGTCTTCACAAACCAGATGTGCTGAGCTGATGTAGAAGGGAGGATGGGGACACCACACAGTGGTAAAACGACTGTGGTGTACCTTCCTTTTCCACTGGCAGCACTATAGCTGTTTTTGGGAAACTGTGACAGATGTTAGGACACTGCGCAATTAGGAGTTTATGGAAAATATTAATAGCTTCTGGCTGCCTTTTTTTTTTCCCTGTAACTTGCTGTAACATTAACCCAAAGGATACTTTTGAATGAACTCATGGGGACAGTGAGAGCTGTTATTTCAAGTTCTCCATAATGAAAACAGTGCAGATAACATGTCCTCTGACATGTTATCTTTGTCATGTTATCTGTCCTCTTTGGACGTGTTATCTGTCCTCTTTGGAATAGTACAGGTACGCCTAAGACACCCAGGCACATGGAAGATGGGAAATCATGGACAGATCAATCCAGCTGTCAGGGAGGATCTTTCATCTGTGATTAGAAGAACTGACAGAAGTCTTGTGGCTGAAGAGGAGTCTGAAGAGTTTTGCTTCTTCTAGAACACCCTGTGGAAGATGGACAAGTTCTTGAGAAACCAGGTCTGGAGATACTTCTCTTTTTGAAACCTTTTTAATCTGAACAGATGGTTGGTGCTTTGTTTTGTAAGAATCAGTAGGACAATCTTAGCTACAAGAGAACATTTAAGTCCACAGCCTGAAATTCAGTCAGCCCTACTTGACCTTGCAGCAATGACCTGCAATATCTGGAGAACTGAGTCTGAAGGAAGTAGATCAGAGATTTTCATGCTAAGGAGCTATCTGGAGGCCTGAGATCCAGATGTGTTCCTTCAAGTCTGTTCAGAGACTTGGTGGGGTTAAAAACTTTATCAGGGATAGCTTCACTGGCTGGTTCTGCCATGTAAAAACATGCTTTACCCCTTCTGACACCAGGCAGGGGCAAGTTCTGGAAACACCCTCTATCCTTAAAATAGTCCCATTCCCAAGAACACAAGGTAGTGCCTGTAGTTTCCTTAACTAAACTATTTACAGTTTCCAGACACACACAGGGTTTTCCAGGATTTTCCACTCTATTATGCTACTAATGTATTATAGGCAAAAGGATCACAGAAAAAAGCTGGGCAGGTTCCCAGTTTTGTTCTGGAATTATTCTTTCTCTGTGCCCCTGCTTGATTTTGTGGCAGTGAGATGGAATTTTACAAAGAGTTTAGAGCAACGTATTTCTTTTTCTGCTTTATTTTATTTATTAAAAGTTGGTTGAATGGAAACTGTATAGAACAGTTTGGGGAAGAGGGAGGGCGATGAAACTCTACATGTAATCTGTACTTGACCAGTGTATTTTAAACTCACTTTAGCCTTTGTAAAAAACATTACAAACCTCCTCCCAAACCCAGAAATCCTTATTAGTATCGATGGCCCATTGTTTTCTTGTTCAGGTTATAGCACACACCCGGGTCAAGCCATCGGGCGTCCCCTCCCGCTTTGAGGTGCTACCTCAACTGGAAGCGGAGCTCAGGACTCTCACAACGGCTTTCCACGGGCGATTGCAACACTGCAGGCCCTGGCCCCACAGCTGAACAACCACCCGGGGCCGCGCCGCGCCGCGCCGCTGAGAGCCCTGATGGGAGCGGCCCCTTCCCGCGCCCCGCCCCGCCCCGCCCCAGGGTGCTCCCCACCCTCCAGAGACCGCAGCCTGCTGCCCCCCCCCTTCCCCTCTGGGCATGCGCAGAGGGCGGGGCGTCAGCGCGTCTGCCCCGGTGCGGCGGGTACGCACGGCATGACGTCACAGGGCTCCGCCCCACTAGCGACAGCTAGCGCCGCGCGCGGGCAGGGGGCCACGGGGCCCGGGCGGCGCGGCCGCGGGAGGGGGTATATGGCGGCGGTTTTGTCGGCCCTGGCTGCAAGGCTCTCCCAGTCGGCCGCGGCCCGGTCTTACGGGGTGTTCTGCAAGGGGCTGACCAGGACCCTGCTCATCTTCTTCGACCTGGCCTGGAAGCTCCGCATCAACTTCCCCTACCTCTACATCGTCGCCTCCATGATGCTCAACGTGCGGCTGCAGGTGGGCGGGGGCTGCGGGAGGGCTCGATCCCGGGCCTCAACTGGCGGTGCCGCCTCCGGCAGCGGCCCCCCCCCGGCGGCCGCTGTCGCTTCCCCGGGCTAACGGCCAGGTGCCGTGGGACGTGTCTCCTCACCTGGGCGGGCGGTGTATGTGCGAGTGTCCCACTACATTGCCTGCTCCGGGCGCCAGCACCAAACGGGCAGCATTCGAGTTCGCTCGTGTTGCGAACTCAGCGTTAACTTGCAGACCGGCAGTAACCTGTGAGTGTGCACCTCGATGGCACATCCCTGACACCCTGTAAGGAGCAAAGAAAATAATTTCCTTCATCAGCTTGTTTGTTTTTAAGCCAAGAACAATTGTGGCAGGGAAGAAATAGAGGTAGATTTAAATAATAATATAATTGCTTGGAAGTGACAGTTCAGATTTAATTTGTGTCTCCTGCCTTAAAGCCTTTCCCTACAAGACATCGAACTCCCTAAACCAGCTTTGACCTAAAGGCATTAGGAGCTCATGCTCTTTGTAGGGTTTAAAGTTTCATTGGTTTCATGATGAAATGAAAAGCTTTACTTTTTAACTGGCAACAGAACCAGACTATGGGCTGTCACAGCAAACAGCTGTTCCAGCCAAAGACTGGACACTTTATTTCTCCTCATAAACGCAGCTGTAATGAAAGCTTTGACATGTGGCCAGTGGCCAAGTGCTGAAAGACAAGTCTGGTTGCAGTTTGTGCCTTTTAAAAGGTAAGTTGAAATGGGAAGAGGTCAAAATGGGGCGTCTCATATTTTTATTTCTGGGACTCGTCCTACAGTGCTGAAGCTTGAAATGGAGCCAGGCTGCTGAGTTGTACACGTAGCTTAATAACCTGGATGGCTGAACAAGCCTTTGCTTGCTATCTGGTACCTAGTAGTTCTCCTGTAAGGACATTGGCTTGGCATTTGTCTACAATCGAGCTAATACCCTCTGACTGTGCCGGTACAGCCAGTCTGACCAGTTCTTTTGGGAAGCTGTGCATGGTGTCTTGTTTGGTTCCAGTGTTGTGTGTCTGACTGCAGCTTGCAAAAAGATTGTTTTAATACTGGCCTTTAATGTTACCCCTCTAATCAGTTACAGTCTGCCTTTCTGCTGGTGGAGTAAAGTGCTACTGTTACAGAGCGAATCTCTCCAGCTGCTCATTTGCTGACTCACTTGGATGCCTGTCACCAAAAGAGAGTTTGTAGCAGATAAAACTGAAACTACAGAATAAAGTTTGTATTTGGGTATGCTTCCCAGCCCTCTGGATGTGCCCAAGCAGCATGTAGGAAGACTCCTGTTTGAGCTACTGTTACTTTGTAGCTGCTATTTTCTTTATATTAATTTTTTTTTAATTATTATTTTTCCACGTACTGGGCACCAAAAAAACTGGGATATTGGTGTAATAACTTCCTGCATTCTTTCTCTTTAGGTCCATATTGAGATCCACTGACTTGTGACTTTGTGTGCTGCTTGCAACTAGAGACAGTCACACTCTTCCAAGTTCAGCCTGTCGTGAGACAGCAAAGCTGTGCTCGTCTTCTCTAGGACTATGAAGAAAGAAGACTTACACCAGAAACGAGTTCATTACAATGGCCGAGGTCATCACAAGGCAGCGCTTCACCTGACACTTGTGCATTCCATGTTGAACAGTTCTCAAAATCCCAGTAGCAGTTTACAGTTGTTACTTTATTTTAACACCAGGAATTGTTCTCTCTTCAACACTATACCTCTGCTTTCTACTGGCAAGGAAATGCCTCTAGGTCGGAGTGAATCAGCAGGGAGGAACTCAAGTGCAGCTGCTCCTTGGAAGGATTCATTTCATCTGTTTTTTTCTTCTGGGAAAGACAGCCTCGATAGTAACAATATTTCAGTACCAGGCTGGTTTGAGGAAGCCTGTAGTTTTGCTGGAGACTTCGGGTCATGCTGTCCAGGAGAGAACTTTGTATGTTTTGCACACTTCTGGCTGGGAAATTTGCAGTCTAATAAAAATGTGCAGTTTCTGGAATTAGAAATAAGCAGTAGCAAAGATAATGAATTGCAGCTTGGATTTCTTAAAGAGTTCGGTCTTGGTGGAATTCCTGATCTCTGTTCTATCCAACTTGCCCCACTGAATGAATATGTTATGGGACTTCTAAACAACGAGAAACTGTGTTTTTTCCTTTGTTACTTAAACCTTGTATCTTCAGAGCAAATACTTGGATACAAGCAAATGCTTTCAAATATACAATATGTGACTAACAATATTCACATCGTACAGCTAGTAATTTGGGTGCTAGCTTTTGCACTAGCAGGTCTCCGGTATGCAGTAGTGAAGGTAAAAAAGTACTAGATTTTAATAGTTACTATTTTTAACATTAATAGAAAACTAACGGAGACAAGGTTACAGTGAGTTTCAGTGAGAAGTATCTAAAGTAAAAATTATATTGTGTAATTGCTAGTAAAACTGGCTGTTGCAAAAATAGGGACTTTTTTTTTTTTGGTAAGGAATATCTGCATCTGAGTGGAAAGAACTTGTTAATCTCAAAACTCTTTGTGACTTCTGCAGGTCTGCCATTAACACTAGACTAGAACCCAATCTGATTGTTTACCACAGATCCTTTGTTTTCTTTAGGGTTTGTATTAGCAGAGTATTCTGGCTGCTATTTACAACCATTTTGACTGAAACTGTTTCTGGTAGAATTAAATTCCTTCTCTGAATCCAGCACTAACTAATGTACCAGTCCTTAAAATACTTTAAACTGGAAAGCTGTTGGGGGGGGGTGTGGTGATCTCCAACACAGTATAATTCTCATCAGTGTTCCTTTTCAAGGATGGTACTGCTCTAATTTAAACTATCTCATGAGTTTTATTGCGTGACAATAGATGCTATAAACAACTTTTTAAAAGAATGTTTTCTTTCCTTGAAAAAGTGATTGTTATCACTGAAGCACAGTAATAATTTCTGGGCCTGTTGACTTTGGCTTTGGGACAAACTTCCGACAACGGGGTTTGGCAAAGAATGGAGAAAGAATGTTGGAATCAATAGAGCAGCTTGTGAAAAGGAATTGCGGGAATAGGCTTCCACCAGCATGTAGTTGGAGAAGTTCATTGTGCAGTAGGTCAGAGTTTGAACTCTGTTTCCAAAATTCTCAATAAAAGAGTTGGTGTAGGTGGGCTTACCTAAAGAGGGAGGGTTTGATATGGTTAGGATGCATTTTCAGCTCACTCTTCACTCCTGAGTTAAAAGTAAGGACTTAATGCAGGGTAAAGTCATGCCAGTGATTCACACACCAAGTATCCTTTTTGCTAGCTAGCTTGTTTCCTTCCTTTTGGAAAGAGAGTAAGTGATGTTGCATTTATTTTGAACTGAATTCACCTGGAAAGCCAGTAGGGTTTCTAATGTGGTGTTTGCACACTGAGTCCTTGATGATGAAGAAGAGATGATGGTTATGAGTGTTATGAAGAGAAATGTTGGAATTTTTTGAGTCCTGAAAGTAAGGTATGCTACTTCTTATGTTAAATGATATGTTATGTTTTAATTGTCACCATCAGTTGGCTTTTCATCTGGATGTTAGAAGAGATAAGAAGCCATTTATCTTAATTTAAAAGTAACTTTTTCCCTGGTGTATACTCTTATTAATTGTTTAACTTCTAGACTTAACTTCATCATTACCTGTTGCAAAATTACCAAAAACCTCAAAATAATAATGGATTACATATTGTAAGTAATTATTTTGACAGCAAGTTTCCTATTAGTCAAGCCGTTCATACTATTCACTCCTATCTCCACTGCTGCAACTTATCATCCTTGCAGTGCTATTAACATGAGTGTTTGTAGATCAGGATTGCTGAAGCAATGTGGATCTGAAACCCCAGAAACAAAGACATTCGTCCAAAAGTCTGGCTTATTTGACTTACAGTGTTAAGCTGTTGTCTGCATACAACAGATAACAAAAAAACACTTGGCAGAGCTGACAGTAGAGAAATGAAGGTGGTGAGGGGTTGGAGCCTGTTTACTATGGGTTGATTGATAAAGAAAACATTGTGCAATTGCATCCTGATCTCTAGAACTAGCTATACAGGTAAAGAAATATCATTTTCCCATATAGTCAGCTTTTTTTAAGTTGCATATAAACACAGTCCTGGATCCACAACTGAGTGCTGTGCTATATAAATAACTGACTAGCATGGCTGTACCTGTAATTGTTACCGAAGACCTTATTTGTTCAGCTGAATGGTTTGGCCTGGAAGATTCTGTGCTCTACTGTACATAAACTTGGTGGTGATATTGTCAGATTAACAGGCAAGAGGAGTAGCTAAAGGTGTGAAAGCATGAATCCAGCATTTAATACCCCTATTCTTTGTGCTGATTTTAAAGGGGCGGCTGGAACAAAACTACATGTAAATTAGAACTTAAACACATGTACAGCAGGGTGTGAAGGGTTGTCTCTATCAATGACAAGCTGTGCAGGAGAGGATCTTGGAACGTTGAACCATTGCGTTATCACAGTCCAACTAATACAATTCTGTTTTAAGCCAAATTTGCTTTGAGTGGCCTTTAATCACTTACTACAGGGCTACTTTAATACAGATACAGTACAGCTAAGCAAAATGATTGATATTTTTTTGGATGTATTGTATGTATATTAAACATAAGTTATAAAGAATACGCCTTAGGTGAGTGGATTTAATCCATTTTAAGATAGTTTATGTACTTTGCCTTGAATTTTATTGCTTAAAACCTAAAAGGTAACTTTCTAACTTGAACATTCCGTCTGAAATTCAAGTATAGTTTGGTAGGTTAAAATCTCAGATAATATACTGCACTTTAAGCTTTGGGAGGCCATAAATTGAAAGCACTGTTCTTGCACTAATAGAGCTGTTGGACTGGTGGTGACAGCACTCAAATGGGTTTTACTGTCTGGGGGGAGAATAGTGAACCAGCAGGATGGCAGTCCTTTGAAACTATACATAAGTCAAATGCTGTATGGTTTAGGCCACTGTTCTCTTCCTAAAAGTGTTTTAATATTAACTCATCTCAAAAGATGGAAGGTGTCTCAGTTAAGAACCAGTTTGTATGGACCGTCATAGCTTCAATTAGTGAGATGTGGAAAGCTTTCTGAGGAAGTGTGCTGTTAGACTGTCTTGGATGATTGTTACAGTACAGAAGAATAACATTTTTAGGAGGGGTAAAGGACCTTTATACTGAACCGGGAGTTGCCTTCGTATTTCCAGTTCCCCTCTTGTCTTGCTCTACTGTTGGTGTTGGAAAGAGGTATTTCTAAGCAAAATGTTAGGGCTCTACTAAACAACTCATACTTTCTAAAATATGTATCAGTGTCCAGATTTTTCCTGCACTGCATAGCAGTGTTCTATTTCTGGCATTAGAAAACAAATTAAGTAAGAAAATATCCAGTATTTAGAGAATTGCCTAGTAGTTTCCCATAAATGTACACTTGTGTGACAACTTACTATATGGTGTACTGCTTTGAAAAAGAAAATATACTTTTAAATGTGTGCACACAGAGCTCTGCATGTAGATAAAAAGTGTTTTATCAGAGTATGGTGTTGGAATGCTTATGCAAATGCTTTTTTACTTTCTGACATTACAATGCAAAATGAAGTAGAGATGGTGGTGTACTTGGTGTGATATTAGCTAGTGCAATCTTAGAAATTATAGTGTGCATTGTCATGCAGTATGAGACAGTTTTATCTGTAGACAGTTGTTAGCCTTTTGCTTTTTCAGTGTTGGGTTTTTGTTGTTTGGGTTTTTGGGGGGTATTTTTGTTGTTTTGTTTGGTTTTTAAGGACTGTAAAAACTGCACTTTCTTAAACTTGGCCAAAGTTTGCTTTCTTTCTCATTTGCTCCTCCCTTGCCCCTCATTTTAGGCATGCACACTGAATTTTTGGAAGAAGCAAGCACATCGGACTCTCCTAATATACCATCTTACTGTCAAGTTATTCATTTTGTCTTATGGTCTGTTCTTATGTGTATTTTCCTTCTCTTCCTCCCCCATAATTTCTCAGCATAAGCATATATTGCTACGCTATTCCATTGCAGAAAGACTTCCCTGTAATTAATTATGCATAACAAATTGACAGAAATCACATAGAGATGTAAGTACCTGTAGTCCGTCATTAGGGTGTATGAAAAGTGGTACATCGGGCCGAGCAATAGGTGGTCAATGTGACATTTCTGCTTTTTCCCTTCCAAACTGCTTCTTTGATTAAAATCTAATATTTAATTTGAATTTGTAGTACCTCTGTCAGCTGAAAACTGCAGCTAGAATTTGGGGCTTATCAAATACATTGAGGTCAAAGCTTAAACAAGTTACACTAGCTTCAATACTCCTCGTTTTTTAATTATTGGTGTATCTTTCTAAAAAATTCACAAACATTCTTAGTATTTTGAAACTTTATTTTTCTAAGAGTGCATAGAATAAAATGTGTTATGCCACTTGTTTCTGTGATGCACAGTCAATAACTGATAAAAATAAACTATTGGGTTTTTTTTTAAATGTTTGTGATTAATCCACTTTTGACATCTCAAATTGCAAAGCCTCCAGTCCTCAAGGAAAAGCTGCATTCAATAGTATTCGATGTCAGATAAACAACTTGCTGCATCTGAAAATACTAATATTTATGATCAGCTCAAATACACTAGAACATAGATATCAATCTGCTGCTACTGTGAAAACAAGAATAATACAGAAGTTGTAGAATAATGCTATCCTTTACCACCCTGCACTAAGTAAATCCTGCTGTTGTGTACTTTGAAATTAGTCCTGTATTGCATTCCAAAATCTCAATTATCTTAGTCTTTCTGGAACTGGTGATAAAAGATCCAGACCAAGCAGATGGTTATTTCATTGTTCACAATGAACTAAATTTAAAAGCTAACAAATCAGAAAATGGCCAGAGGGACATCCAGAAAGAATATCTGCCTTGAAAAGATGAAGTTTATTTATGTGATCTCAATATTATAGTCTGTTTCACAAATCTTTCTTTTTCTTTCTTTGTGGAAGATTTGTATAAACCCCATAGCAAAAAATGGTTAAACCCCAAACTTGTGACAGTATTGGTGTTAAGTTTCTGTCTGTAGTCAAATCTGCGTATTATCCAATATAAAAATACCTAGATGTAAGTTAAGCTTTTGTTCTTAAAAGTAGGTAAATCTAATGCTTAGTGCCTGATTCATCACTTTGAGTGTTCCATGAACTTCCCTGAAAATGGGTTTTGCTACCTGCTGGTGACTAACACTAATTTTAAATGCTGACCCTTAATTCTTCCTGTAAGCTATGATGTTACCCATGCACAACAATTTTAGTCTATGGCCTTGGTTTTTGGCCCTGTTTTTTTTTTTTTTTTTTATCGCAGTGTGGGAGATGGGAGGAGGCTGGCACAAACCATTTTTGTTTGTTCCAGAGAAAGATGTTTACAACTTTGTATGTATTTTAGAAATTTACTGTAACACTTTTTAACTTGTGAGAGGAGTTTCCATAGTAAACTTGAAATCTGTTCTAATGAGGTGAATACAGACTTTTGAATAATACAGAGAGCTACCTAAGCTTCCAGAAGCTGTTAATGGTGATGCTGCTCGCTTACACCACAGGAGGGAGTCAAACATCAGTCTTTTATATATTTTCAGTTAAAGGCATTGTTTTTTCTTAGCACAGTGCATTTCAGTTTATAAATATGCTGACTTTGACTTGTCTTATGGATTGTCGCTGCAAATAGATTAATGTGCAAAATCTATACACAGTGGTAATGTAACTGTTTACAGTTGAACTCTTGAGTACCAATTGATGAGTTTTATCAAGCTATTTAAAAACAGAAATAAAAGTATTTTTAAAAATGATCTTTTGTCTGTGGTCAACAACAGAGCTAGTTTTGCTGCTTCTCATTCAATTTTTTCAGTTTATAAATTCTAGATTCTACTTAAAAAGATCATGTTTCTGACAATATGATGTCAGTGAGTGGCTTTTTCAGGGATGCAATTTGGGAGATGTGTGTTTACTGAATACCAACCAAATTTAAAACCTGGGTGAGAATAAAAGGGCTAAATGTCTTTTGCTTGGCCTTGGACATGCATCATCTAGGCTAGCTTAATCATGTTAGCCCCCAGGATTCTTCATAGGCATTCTTCTTGCATGTTTTTTAGTTACGCACCTTAATCCAGACACATTCAATCTAATTCCAAGGTATTTCCTAACTATCTCTGATCTTGTAACAGAGTTTCACTTTAGAAGGGGAAAGCAAGCCATGCTAAATACATAGAATTGCAACTCTCTTAGGTGAGGGTAACATCCTGGGTGTTTCTCTTCAGGTTTAAAACTACCTTAGTATTAACAGATATGCCAGACCTTGGTTTTGCTGAATAAAATATTCAAATTAAAGGAATGGAATATACATGTATCCTCTGCTTAATGATGAGCATTAAAAAAACTATACTAAAAACAAAACTGAAACCCCTCACTTTTCAGATTTTTCTTCTGAAAATTGCTGTCAGGTGACTTTTGGATTTTAGACTCAAAAGACATAATGAACTTATAGTTTGTGTTTGATCTCAGCATCCCTTGATGCTGTGTTATATTTTGAGGAAGTATATTATTGGTATGTGCTGGATTTATTCTGAAAAGAAGTGGTATTGACAATCCTGAAGACTGATAGATACCTTGAGTACAAAATGAACATGTCTACATTTCCTAATGATGAATACTGAGAGCATCTTTCCCTCAGAACAAGCATTTGAAAGGAAAAAAAGAAGGGGGGGGGAAGGGCAGGAGGAAAAAAGAGTGTAATCATCCAGTAAGGTCTGTGAAGTTTCAGCATGTGGTTAGACATTCACAGTTAAGAAAGTGCTATCAGTGCTCTCTCTGCTGTAGATTCTCACTTTAGATTCCTCATCGCTTCTGGAATTTGCAGGGTACATACTGAAGTAATGGTTTCTAATCTCTTTGGCTGCCCATGATGTTCCAGCCACCCTACTCTGACAGTGATGTGATGTAGTCTTAATCACTCATGTTGTCATCACTTTCAGATGGTTTATCAGTCGTTTTATGTGTATTTATATAAATGGACATGATGCCTGCAGTACATGGGGAGCTTCAAGGAACTCAGTATACTTCTGTAAAGTCAGGAATAGACAGCCTATGACGTGCATATCCAAATTTCTTCTGCTTAGGATCTGAAGTACTTTGAAGTCAGATTCAAGGTGGTGGCCTATGACTTTGTGGTAGACTGTTTATCTCATACTACTGGATTCTATGAGAGCAGCTCATCTGTACAGGAGCCCAAATTTCCTCTATGCAAGTCTGAGACTGCCAGAGGAACCTTTTAGCATCACAAACATCTCCTCTTCAGTGTGTTTCTTAGATCTTGCCTTTTCTGGCAGATAAAAGAGCAGCTTAAAAGTTAAAAAAACAAAAAAATCCTCTAGCTAAACACAAATATCAAAGGTTCTGCTGAAGATGATCACATTTCACATTTTCTAAGGAGATGATTTTTTAAAAGTAGGTACAGTGCTTCACCTTCAATTAAAAAATAAAATATTAGGTGGGGTTCTTGTTATCAAGGGCTGTGGTGTGCTTGTAAAAAGCACGTTGTTAGTTTCCTGACCATTAGGGACCACTACATCTATTTGTTATCACAAATATTTTCTAGACATACCAAATTACTCCTTTATTTATCTTTAAGCTCAAAGTTCAAAGGGAAAAAGAAAAAGCCCACACATTTTGGAATTCTTTCAAGTATTATTCATTGTTAAAAGTATCGCCAAGGGCAGAGGACCAAAACCAACACAAGACAAATGCTCACCTCATTGAACAAAAAGCCAGCAGCAATGACAAGCAGAATGTTTTTGATGCTCTTTTTTATTTTTTGGCTAGTGGCTGGAGCCCTTTATCACTTCAGCTGGAAGTTATCCACAAATAACCCTTCTGAGCTCAGTAATCCTGTCTTGCTTTCTATAACAATAATAAAAAATGTTTTCTGCAGGAGGGGTTCCTGAATTGCCTTTCAGATCTTAGCCTTGCATTCCAAGTATTGCACGCTGCCTGCAAGCATGTATGACCTGCTCCAGAGTTAGAATACTAACAACGTTTCCAATTTCTGGTCTTTGCTCCCCTCCTTTGACATAAAAGCATTTAAGATTAAAACAAAAAATATTTTTATGATATTGTATAGCACCTTTCTAAGGTCTTGCTTGTACATTTTCAGTTATCTGTCATTTTAGGTCATGTCTGTAGCTGTTGAATTTTCTATCAGGCTGAAAATCGGACTACCACAAAAACTGTATTTACTTATTAAGACAGAATGAAAATCCAGACCTTTTTCAAAGTTGGACAGCCTTCGTTTATCTTCCGGTCCCTCTAGCTGCTTTCTGAGTGAGAACATCTGTACAGAGTGGAGCCTGTTTCAAGTACTTCACTTTGCTCTACAGTTTGTTTTCCCAACAATCTGTTGGTCAAAATAAAAGCTGTCTGGTCTCTGTTGTCACTGTCAAACATCATTTTCAGAGATCTTCCTCACATTTTCTCACTGGTTCATAATCACTGGTTCAGTTTGTAACTGTAACTTCTGATTTCCTTTTGTTTAGCTGAACTACTTGCCAATACCAGCAGCCTAGAAGGCTGTTGAGATTTTCATCACTGGATGTTTTGTTACAGACAGTTCCTCAATCTTTGCTACTTTACAGTTAATTCTAATATATTTTCATAAAGTATCCATTAGGCATTGTTGCTGTTCCTGAACGGACTATTTAGCAGTTTCTCTTTCCTCACATAGAAAGTGCTTTTTCTGAAGGCCCTTATTGAAACAGCACTGTCCAAAGGTTTGATTCCATTTTCTTTATTGCTATTGTTACTATAGTTACTATAAAAGAATGCTTTTATCAGTGAAAATACCCCTGGTAGATTTTTGTTACTCACATGTTAAATCCAGCAGTTGATCTGCCTCAGAGGGAACTGCACTTCTGCTTCCTAGCAGATATTCTAGCTGTGATAGACAGTGACATACCCAAGCTGACTCTTCTCAACCCAACATAAAAAAGACCGACCAACCAAGTAAAAAAGAAAAGTGCTTTGAACATATTCTGGTTTAATTTTGATAAATCATTTTGCCAGAAACATGAGAAGATGTGAATTACAGCTTGAGACAAGAAGCAACATAAACAGGATCTGATTTTCCTTTATAATAGGAACTCTGTCAAATATCTCTGATCCCACAAAGTGGTGGCATTAAATAAGGCCTGGAAATGGGCTCACAGGAAATAAAGAATCACAAGTATTTTACATCTGTTTCACAGAAAAGGAAAATAATACTTTTACTATTTTTCGCCAGAGTTGTTGTCCTTCCAGTCCTACGTAAACTTGGTAAGGCAGAACCAGACAGTGTACTAGTCCATTGAAAAGGTGGAGAAAGCAAGCAAGGTTTCTGTGGGGTTTTGGGGTTTCCTTTTTTTTTTTTATTCAGAAAGTGTAATCAATAAGAAATCTGACAGTAGGATTTAACTGTGTAAGTAACGAAGTGGTTTCAGTAGGACAAATTGCAGCTTCAACCCAGTAATCCAATCACACAAGATCAGTGCTGATGTCTAGCCTTGCTGACTTAATCAGAGCTCTGTAAGCATGAGGATATCTGCATATGAACCAAACTACAAGGTCTGGACTCGTGTGTTTATGGGAATATCCTTAAATTTAGGCCAAGTTAAAAGTCCAGGCCTACTGATAGTAGAGTCAATGTGAATCTTTGCAGCAATTCAGAGACAATATCATGTTCCTGAAGTGCTTTGAAATTCATTGCATAATTTCCAAATATTGTACTCATCAAAAAAACAATCTTAAAATCTTAAGTGTATTATTTTGAAACAAAGAGTCAGCATTTACTAACTGAGAACTATAAAAATAAACCACACAATGTCCAAAGTTACAGCATACTGGATGGTCTTCTAAACCACAGAAAACTCCCAGGAATGCAGCTTGTAAAAGGATAAATTTGTTACTTTTTTTGAATGATTAAGTTGATAACAGCTTTTGCTGAGGATTTTTACATAGCTTTAGTCAGTATTGCTTTTTATTCTTAGATATTTTCAAATGAACTGCACAAAGTCATTGTTAAGAAGGTGGTTACAGATTTTTCTGCAAAGTAAGTGTAACTGGTTTGTCCTGGAGATTTAAGCTTCCTTTTTTTTAGTTTCTGGAGTACACACTGTTCACCTGCAGTATGCTGGCTTTTGTATTACTGTGTTTAACTTCACATGCTTGACATTGGTGCTGCAGTTAAAGAAATAGAAGTTTAGTATTTTTATCTACTACTACTGATCAAGAAAAAAATATTAGACTATCTACTTGAAATGATGAGTTAATGAAGTCACACCAGATTACACTGATTAGGAAGTCCTTCCAAGAAATTAGGCTCTTAGAAGAAAAGGACATAAAGAAGTATTTTCAGAATTCATTTTCACAGTTTAAATCATAACACATTCTGCTTTCAAATTAATCTGACAAACATTGTTATGTTGTAATAATTTCTTGTTATTGTACAGAAGAATCCACAGCCAATTTCTCCCCGTTTTTCTAAAGGGTGTTGTGACTGACATACACATTGCCAGGGAACTAATAGGGTGCCTCTTTGCAATTTCCACTTATAAGAGAAGACACCCCAAGTAACAGTAAATTCAGTAATTCAGGGAAAATTTTACATTAACCTTTTGGTAAATTTGCTGTTATTATCAGTGGCTTTATTAAAGAAGTACTACAGGAGTGTTAAACAATTGCGGGTTGTTATCAGAAAGGGAGGAGAAATTATTTTAATCAGGCAGACTCCAAACTCAGAGGTGGAGTCTGCATCTAAATTTTTTGCTAATGGGCTCTGTAAGGAAATAAAAAAAGATTTCTCATTATTTAACCAGTTACTGAATGTGATAGGACAGTTTTGCCCCTGTGCAAAGCTGACTGAAACCAATGCAGTATATCCACACCAGCTTTATAGCAGCCTTCATTCAGAGAGTCTTTAGCTAAGAATACTCCTTGCATACATCTAATCCTGTGATCTAGAGATAAAAGACCATTTCATTAGCATAAAATATGAAATTGTAGTTTTCTGACTGCCTGTATATAACCACATATAAATATGTACATATATATATACACACATGCATGAATATCTTTGCTTGCTTAGAATAACTTTCTGCTTAAGTGTTTTCCATAGATGATAAAAAGTCTGGTAGCAAAGAATGAAAACACATCCCCAAGTGCTACATTAAGCATGGTAAAAGCATACCTTTCTTTTCTGTTCTATGATTCTAGAATTAATAGAATCAATCAAAATCCCAGTGTGATAAACATACCGCTTTACTTGTTCCCATTGCCTAAGATGAGCATTCTAGAATAACATCTTAATTGATTACCAGTTAGGATTTCTAAGATGACTGCTTTATCTGTATTTATCTGTCATTACTTGCAGTTTCATAATTTAATAAAGACAATATTCTCTCCTTTCTAGAAGTTTCAAGACAGGCTCTCGTTATTTTAGCTGAAGAACATGAAGAATTTCTCTCTTAACTCTCTGTATATCTCAGCTTTACTAAAACAGAACTAAATACCACGTTTATAGAAAGGAGAGCTTTGTACCAATCATGCAGAAAGTCCAGACTGTTTGAGGAAAAAGCAGCAGCTAGAAAAAGAACTGTCAGGATCCTGTTCTTCATGAAGAGCAAATCTAGAAATTCTGTAGAAGCAGACAGGACACAAAAAAATTGAAATATAAGAAATGCCTATAAATACTTCATGAAGGCGTTCCTGCCCATGGCAGGGGAGCTAGAACTAGATAACCTTAAGGTCTTTTCCAACCTTAACTGTTCTATGATTCTATAATGATTTAATCTGTGGAGGAGACAAACACTCTTGTCAACAAGTTGGAAAAGGTTTTTACTGTGAGAGAAGGAGACATTATTTAAGAATATAGATAGTACTCAGATAACAGTCTACTTATCTTGCAAATGTGATGAAGATGTTGAAAAAATTATCTGTTTGTTTAATTGTAGTTATCAGCCATCTTGTTTTTCAGGTTTGGAGTTTTCCATACACGCTGAGTTCTGGAAAACTTTTACAGATGGGAATAAAGAGCAAGGGCATGATTTCGTTAATCGTGAGAATTTGGCTGTGCTCATTATCCATCTTCTACTGAAATGGTTTTTCTTCTAGCAGGAATACCAGAATGCAGGTCTTACCAGGCCAGAGAGGAGGAATAATCCTTACAGGTAAGAATTCATTCATTCTTTCTCAGCTGGTACAATAACTGAACTAAATATCCCACATTCTCATGCTTTTTCAGTGCTCTCAGTCAACAGCAGGTTTCAAAAACTTTTATGTGAAAAGTCTGTCAGATGTAAATGTACTCTGTTTCCTAAGGCTTTCAATTTTTCCCCACAAACAAAGGAAATGGATAATTCTATTTAAATACCGAGCAATCCACACTTACTTGAGTAGCTTTGTGAATTAAAATTGTGCAGTATGTGAATCATTTTTATATAAAATATGCTTTAATAGTTTTGATTTCAAAATTATCTCCACCATCTTTGCTTAATTATGGGTATTTGGAAATTTCCTACAGCCTGCTGAATAGCACACCTGATTCAGAAGAGGACAGCATGCATCTGTACAACTGAGATTTCTGCTATTTGAAAATATAATGAAGCTTTTAAAGATACACATAAACATTTAACTAAATTACTTTCTAGGACATTAGTGTTTCAAATGCTTCCATTGTATTTTGTACACTAAGTCATTTTTTTTTATTTTACATTACATTTCTTGCTTTACCCAAGCATGGCAATTTGCCAACCTTAGCTTTCAGTGATAAATTCTGCTATACAAAGCAAAAGTTTTTATATCGGAGGTCACTTCCTTCTGATATTCTATCATCTTCCTGGTTTTGTCTGTTTTAAATAAATACCTTTGTATTTTCACATCTTTTATACGCATGTATACACAGATCCTTTCCTCAGTATTAAAACTGATAGTTGCAAGTTGGCAAAGATAAAAAAGTCACACTGCTTACTTCAATTTCATTGAAATAATATACTATATGGATGCTTTTATATTACAGTATTAAAAGATCTTAACATATTGATATAAAAGCATTTTGTGAATTTGGGAGTGGGGTGAGGAGGCAGGGGTTGATGTTTCGTAACAACATCAAAATGGAAATTATCTCTGCATACAGCTATATTTGAGTACTACAGATTGACACATGGAGGCTGGGTTCTCACAGTGAAAAAATGTTATTTTAAAGCATCTTAAATTTAAGCATATTGAAATTTAAAATCTAAAAAGAAATTACGGTGGAATCCAAACATCTCTCTTTTATTTGTCTCAAGAGGTTGAATATTTCTGCCTGAGAAAAAAAACCTAGAAAACTCAGCAGGGAGAAGCTAGAGAGATCCCTGTATATGCAGCTGGACCCAGAGAAAATTAAGGAAAAGGTGCACTGAATTAGGAGTGGTCAGGGAGGAGAACGAGATCAGAGGAAAAAACTTGAAGTTGATTCAGCAAACTGGAGAAAAGCTTTTGGAACTTACAAGAAAAAGAAGCTGTCGCTGATGTCACTGCCCATTTTAGCAGTCTCTTATGAATTCCTCTTTCCCACAAAAAACTTACTAAGGATGTAAGCTGCAAATCATTATGTATTAATCTTTTTATGAAGACATTTTTGTCATTGTTCTGTAGACCTATTGTTCTTTTACAACTATATTAATGGTCTAAAAATAGCAAGGACAGTTCTATCATACTTAAATTACAATTTTGTTTCTTAAGAATGATTATTTTATACTTGCTGATTAAGATCACAGAAATCCTTTTCTGACCACAGAGGCATAAGGTACCAAGTTAATCCTTCATGTAACTGCACTGAGGTAAATGGAGTTACATAAGGAATTAATTTGACCTGTCTCCTCCATTTCCTTGGAAAATTTCTTTGTTTTAGTGCTTGCCAAGTTTTAACTTTGCCTCTCTCTTGCTTAACATATTCGCGTGCTTAGAGACAGTTTTTCTGTCTTTAAGACTATAAGGGGAAACACAGCAGGAGAAAGACAATTAAGGTGAAGATCTGCTTTTTAAATTGAAAGTACATTTCAATTATCTCAAGAAAATACCAAGAGCTTTTTGTTTTGGTAGAGAAATGTAGGGGATTATACTTACATCCATGAGGATATGAAAGGAGTAAAATAGTATGTGTAGCCATAAAAGGGGAAGGATTTAAGTGATGTTTTTCTGCCTCATGTTTCTTTCTAATTGCAGCAGTTGAAATAAATAGGATCCTTTCTTTGTTAGAGACAATAAGAATTTAAAATGTGACACAATGTCTTTTAACAAAGAATCGCCTCCCCTTTTCGTCTGAACTCAACAGGAGCTATGTATTCAAAAGTAACCTACAAGAGAAGCTGAAGGCATATTCTCACCAGTATACAACTGCTGTATTTCATGGTAGAATAAATTTAGGTCTTGGATGGTAACATGGCACAAAATTCTTCGTACAAACTCAACCCACCATTATAGAGTTACTTAAAACCCCAAACCCTCACAAAACAGGGAGTGGATATAGGTTTACTCCTGATGATTTCACATTAGAGTTGGTAAGATTTGTCTTCATGTTGCAGGTATAAAGCTAGGATAAAGCTTTGTCTAAACACTGTAACTCATAGCTGGCTAATCTTGACAGGAATTTGATCATGATCAATTTATTACCATTAGGTGTTTTAGCACTACAGATGAGACATTAACAAGCATGTAAGTTTGACTATAGGCATAGTTTGAGAAAGGCTGAGCATCAGGGGTCAGAAATTGAAATTGATGGTGAGTCAGTGGTTAGAATTATACAGGGATATTGCCCACACTGGCAAGATAACTATCCAGCAGCTTGCCCTCCTTCTTTCCACACCATCTGCGTGTCCCAGTCTACCAATGCTGTAATTGTGCCAATGCAATTGTTCGTGGTACCAGAGCTTTAACTTAATCAATGGAATAATTCTGGTTAAAAATGACCGGTTTAGGCAGAACTTTTAAAAGCTGGACTGAGTAATCTGATTTACAGCATGGCTTCACAAATGGTCGCATGAATAGATGAGAGGGCATTGAAAGTCACAATCATTAGTCACCTGTTCCTGCTCCTGTCTAATTTTATGGTTCCATATTTATTAAACCCAGATTTGTGCACTGCTGAGTAGCCAGCAGCAAGATCTGAGCCAGCTCATGTGGAGATATGCAATTGCATTTCAGATGCTCACTGGTGAATCAACAAGAGCACCTGGTCTAACCCTTCTAACACTGTATGTCACGTCCAGCTTGTCACTTGGCTGTCACATGTACCATGGGATGCCAGCCCTCATACGCTGTGGAATTGTTTAAGAGTTCTTCTCTGGGCAGAGAGGAGGAGGGAACTGTAGAGGCCTCCCCTGCTATTAGCACTTCTACAATAATCCTTCAACTTCTGCTATATATGCATGCAGCTAGAGCAGGACTTGTGTTATGGTTTGCAGCCCTGCTACAGTTCCCAGTATAGGATGAATGAGGAATTTCAAATACCCAGGTCTTGCTGAGACTGGGAAGTGGTAAGTGGTAATACATTTAATGGTAATGGTAAATGTATTATGGTAATACATATAATGGTAAATGGTAATACATAACCATGCCAAGCTGGAGTTAGCCAACAGAGGTGAATTCACAGACTGTGGCTACTTCTCAGGGTGGGAACAGAATCTGGCGTTAATCAGGGCACCCTCCCTTGAGAATTACTTTGTATCAAGTTCTATCATTTTCCTGAGATAGAAAAACTCTCTCAAGCATCATGCAAAATTCCACTCATGATCTTTTTCAGCTTATGTTGTTTGAATCCAAGTCCTCCTTTTCTGTTATTTTAGGCACAGCTTTCATGCTAGAAAGAATCCTGGTTTTGCCTAGTACTGTGTATGCATAATTAATACAGGTAAAACAAGTTCTAATGCAAAGTATGTTTCAGATCATAAGCATTACAGAGTTGGTGGACCTCCACAATTTTTAATGCATTTGGTTTTTCTCAGTGGGGCATTCTGCTGTTCATTACTCAATGACTTATTAGTGGCCCTATCAGTGTTACACAATGGAAATAAGCACTGACTTCCAAAACCAGTAGTATTTAATATTAGGAATAGATAGAGCTCATTTAGAAGTCTTAAAAACCCCAACAACCTCAAAATAAGTCAGGAATTAGAATTTGAAATAAGCTTGCAAATAAAATTCAGGATATGATTTAGAAGTTCATCTGGAGAAAAACTCATGCAAAATTCTTAAAAGAGGGGCATCTTTAACTTTGGGGGGGTTTGACTATTTTAAGGGAATGAGCTTCCTATGCATACGAAAAGCACCATTCATAAAAGGTGTTTGACTTGCTAAGCTTCAGCTTTGATGTCTCCGACAACAATATAAAATACCTGCATATAATTTTTTCTTGGATTAAATGGAAAGTGCAAATACTTTTGAAACCGTTAAGACAACCAGCAAACAGGATTTTTCCAGCTGAGACAAATAGAGTATGTGTGACAGCATAAACATTTTAATAAACAATACATGGCTAAAACCCGTCTGCCAGACAGAGGAAGTCAGAGTTTGCCTTAGGGGCTTAAGAATACCAGGCTTTCAAGTACTGATAAATTAAAAATTAAAACATAGGGATGAAGAAAAGACATAATGATGGACTAAGACCTTCCTGCCTGGAAAATATTAGGCATTGCTTCTTAAAAAATAAACAGAAGTATTCTCTAATACAATGGCCTAGTATCGATGACAGTGATTCTGGCTAACAAGAAGATACTGTCTTAGGAAATGTAATGCTTGCACCATTTTTCTACAAACATGAGCATCTAAGTGAGCAAGCAGTAAAATCGTAATAAGAAAACCACAAAATTCTAGCTTACAAAACATTGCACCGCATCTGTATTCTTTAAGATGTATCTATATTCCTTGAGATATACATCTATTCTTTAAGATAGATCTATATTCTTTAAGAATGTATCCTTAAGACTGTACAGATGTTCATGTATTTGAGATTAACTGTTCTCCTTAAGCATAACTTCTTGCCAAATCTAACAAAAGTGTCAATAAAACAGACTTCCAAATTAGTGATGTTTTGACTGCATGAAATGGGAATATATGCATGGAGGATGACTACCTCCTCAAATAAGATGTCAAAGATTCTTTCCTCCTTCTGACAGTAAGGTGCATTACTCCATCTCCCTGTATTGGATACTGACATCTGGTTTGATGGCACAATGGCAGTTACTTTACTTCCTTCTGGATTAATAAAAAATTCAGAATTGTATTTCTGGTCTTTGAATACAATGTTAGTATCTACTTTCCAATCACTAGTCATGTAATGAACATCACAGCTCATCCTTTTGATTTATGAAATCTATCATCATACAATGGAATTTTACATCACT
The DNA here is from genome assembly GCF_033783945.1 of Neopsephotus bourkii. Classification (NCBI taxonomy): domain Eukaryota; kingdom Metazoa; phylum Chordata; class Aves; order Psittaciformes; family Psittacidae; genus Neopsephotus; species Neopsephotus bourkii. The sequence goes on from NW_026900643.1 coordinate 1,732,192, forward strand.
GAAACATTTACATTTCTGAAAGAGGAAACTTAACAAAGTAAGACTAGGCTTTTTTATTTCTACAAGTAAACTAAAGATGAACAATGAAGATGATTCTCCCCCCCACCCCAAATTTCCATTAACAAATAAAGAGCAATCCAGAAAAAAGGGAGTCCACTCTTGCTGAGGAAAGGACTTGGTAACCTTTCCTACTCTTGAATTCTTTGATTATTAAAAAAAAGAAGAAAAAGGAAGGGTAAAGAGTAATTTTCATTTTCAGCCAGTATTGTTTGGAATCTGGTTCAAAAAATCCATAGAAATAGCTTAATATCCAATGAGCCTTTCAGACCATACAAATGTGATAATGTGATGTAAGGGATTCAATTGTCTTCACTGGCTCTCTGTGTAAGGACAAATGTCATAACAGATAATCTCCTAACCCCTGAAAATGAAAAATGACATGATAAATTACTGCTTAGTGGAAGCTGAACCAAAACAGATACTAAACTATCCAAAGAGAGGGAAAGGGAAAAGTAAAATAAAATGCAATAAAATACAAAGTGTATTACCTGAAAATTCAGCAAATAACCACATTTATCATTAAAGGACCAACCTTGCCAACAGCAGGTTTTGGAGAAAGCCCAGTTTTCTCCTAGACATAATTTAAACAGACCAGCTATTAGACTATTATTTGCACGAATGACAAACTATGAAGTTCTTCCAATATAGAAGGTTAGATTTGTGGATACAAAACTGGCAAAGCATACTTGTAGTAAATATAGATCTATGACTACAGAATGGACTGCAAGAAAGAAAAACAAAACAAGACCAAGCAATCTTTAGGAAACTGCTGATTGAAACCCTTATTCATATATAGAGAAAAATAAAATTCATATGTATTTCAAAACAGAAGAACGATCAAAGTTTCAGAAAAGAGAGTAGATGTAAGAGAATTATTCACGAGTAGGAAACAGTTTATTGGAGTGTATCCTAAAGTTTGCTGAGACTGTAACCTGTCTTGCTGCCTGTCATCTTTGTTGGTAAGGAGCTACCCAGTATTTAATGACAATGCCATTGTTACTCGTGAATTATCCAAAACTATATAGTTCTGCTATGGTAGAACTACTATAGCTATGATGTAGAAATATGACTGTAATTCTTTAGTTGATGTTGTGCATTTTCAAAAAATCTATTCCTGACCTAGTTAGGTTTATAGCCAGACATGAGACCTGTTTTATATACGGGAAAATGAGACAAGAAGGTAACAGGTTTGATCTTCAAAGTTTCTATTGCACACCTCACTTGAAGATTAAACAGCTTTGACCAGTAAGCACCTTGTACTCAGAATTAATAGTTTTAATTAGAACACTTGCAGATCAGGCCCATGCAAAAGTATCTTCATAATATACACAATATGTATGAAGATTTCCAGCTTTAAGGGACATCTGCCATCATTTCAGAGACATACAGCCTTGAGAAGACACTGTAATGTCAATACTCTTTTGTACTATGTATCATTAATAAATCCTCCTACTAAAATGGGACTGTAAAGCAGAGACTTTCCTTGAGAGAGTATTTAATGACATACATTTCAAAGTTACAAAGTCAGCTACATTTTCAATAATGCAAAATATTGATAATTTTAACTGTGCCATCAAGTTAGTATGCAGTTATAATAAGGAACATTTGCTTATCTCACAAGTTTAGAATTGTCTGATTTTACCACGAAGTTTACATAAAATCTTTGCTATTAATTTGGGGAATTTTATAACCACTTACTGCTTCCATGAAGTCAACAGGAATTTTAAACTGACTTAGGGCGAGGTGGACTGTTACCAGCAGCTCACCCTTCTCTTCTACTAAACTTAGTGATCGGGCTATCTTTCATTTTGCACTAGAATTTTCTGTCCAACAAAAGTATATTAAGTTATACTGAAATATAGGAAAGAAGGAAAAAAAAAAAGATACTGACAAAAACAACAAAAGAAAAGAATATATTTTATATAAAGGTGGAAAACAACATATGAAATGAAAGCAAACAATCTGTGACCAATTATGAAATCAGAATTTTTCTCATGAACCAGATTGCCCTTTAATGTAAAGTAAGTTTTCTCAGTGTGCAAAAATATTCAGAGTCCACTGTCAGTTCATCTGCATTCAGACTTATTTTAAAAACATCCCATAATTGCACTTTATAGACACGTATTTCAAAATAAATCCCTTACCTAGGTAATGCTTCTGTTTTATGTAATAATATTTTTATACACTTACTAAACTTATAACAATATTTAACATAGGAAATACAGAGGAGTATTTCAAAAGTTTGTGATATTTATGGTTTCTAGATGAGGTAAAACGCTTTATCACCAGAGCAGCAGCCAGAGCGCAACCTCAGCTCTCAGCAAAATGGGCTGTAATAACCACCTATTAGCAGCAGTGTCAAGAGGTGAGCGCTTCCGACACAGATTCCTAGACCATGCTCTGCCCCATGCCAGCCCACAAAAGCAAAATGAAAAACCCGATATTTTCCTGTTGGCTGACCCTTTCCCCTCACAGCTTCCTTTCTGAGTAAGATTTTGACACCAAAGGTTAAAAAAAAAAAAAAGACGGGTGCTGCCGAAGAAATAAGGAAGGAAGGAAGGAAGAGTGGCCTGTGCCAGCACACTTCTGCTTACCTTCACACAGACTTTGGAGGCTGCTGATATCCGGACTCCCATGATATCTCACTGACGATCTTTACTGAGAACTTAAGAAATCTCACATCCTTTGACTCCTAGGGCAGTAAGCAGACAAATCCTTTCTGTTACCAACACAGGTAACACAAACCAATGCAAACCCCTGTGCCACACATGGGGAAGTAGCCTCTACACAAGGCTCTTCATGACCCCTGTTGCAGCGGATGCATCCAGCACCCCTCCACTACCAGACCAGACCCAAGAACAAGGAGAAAGCAGTAACTGTAAGAAAACATGCAGAAAAATCATACGCCTCAGATTAGAGACTCGACCCACCTTATCCCAGTTCACGACACGGCTTCAAGCCAGCTCGACCCTCGCCTTCCTGTTACCCTCTGCTCTTTGCCCCCTTTAGACCCCTCTAAAAAAGCCAGCAGCTCTGCAGACATTTTCTGGCCACCGCAGACCCCAAGAGACAACCCCAACCAACACGAAACCCAACTGACTCGACTGGTCTCCTCAGCCCCTCCCGCTATTGCCCTCAGGCTGCTAGCCAGCCGCTGCCCCGCAGGCCAGGCTCCTCCCGCTGCCCTCGCCCCCTGCCCGCCCCCAGAGTCCACGGGGAAGTCGGCTCAGGCGCCCCAAAGCTGCCAGGCCGCACCATGCGAAACCTGCCGGGGGGGAGCAACGAAAACGAGCTGCAGGAAGGCGAAAGGGAGGCAACCCCCGCCCCCGGGTCCCGCTCCGCCGCAGGGCACGGCCAGGGAGCTGCCGCCCCCTGAGGGGAGGAGGCAGCGCAGCGGTGGCCAGCGACCCTGTAGCGGCGGAAGCGGCCGTGCAGGCCGGCCGGGCCTGCCTTTCCCCCCCTCGCTCCTCCGCGGGTCACATGAGAGGGGCGGGCGGCTGGGCCGAGGCGGCGGGTGCCGCTGGGGCTGAGGCAGGACTGGGCGGAGAGGGAGGGCGCAGAGCAGCGCGGCGGCGGTGGCGGAGGAGGAGGAGAGGCGCCTGCGAGGCGGCGAGTGCTGAGGCGCGGGCCCTGAGCGAGTGGCGCGAGCTCCGGGCCTCTCTCAGCCGCGGCCGTTGCGGAGCGCGCTCCTTGCGGCCTCAACATGGACGAAGAGGGCGGTGGAGGTGGCTGCGGTGAGTGGAGGGGTTGTGCCGGGAGACGCTGCCTCTCACCTGGCCAAGGCGGGAGCGGGGAAGGCGACCGAGGCGCCCCGCTCCTGAGAAGAGGGGTCGCTGGTCGCCTGCCCGAGGCCGTGACACTCGCCGCGCCCTTCCCTCTGCACGGAGCTGCCCGCCGTTGTTGTGTCCTTGTCCTGCCCGGCGCTGAGGAACTTAACAGCGAGCACCGAGCAGCTCCCAAGAGCGGGGGAGGGTCGTGGCGGGGCTGGCCCTGTCGCCGGCGGGCACAATGGGGGCTCTGTGCCCCGCGGCGGGCGCCCCCGCTGCCGGGAAGGGTCAGGCGGAGGTGGGGGGGAGAGGCAGCTTTGCTCTGGCTCGGCGGGGTTCGGGTACAAAGGGGGTGACCGGGCCGGGCAGGGGTTCCCTTTGCCCCCGCCGCAGTGACAGCCCCGGGGCATCGCCGTTCTCGTGCGGGCAGTTGCTCGTCTGCTGGGAGAGGGGAAGGGGGGGAAAAGACGAGAAAGAAAGTGTGTGTCTTGCAGTGTGCGAACAGCGAACAGAGTAATTAAGCTCTGCTAAGGCTCTGTTTGTGTGTGTCATCTTAATGGAGGCTCGGTGATAATCACGGAGTGGTTCATCCAGTTTAAACAAGGTGAACTGTTTGCAGAGGCGTTCATGTTGCCAGATACTACTTTTAGAAAATCTGACTCGCGTCTTGGGGGAGTTTCTATTCTTCGTTTTTATCTTTCGGAGACCGGCTTGAGCCCGTCCCAGTTAAGGCGCTACAGACGTGCAACACCCTTCCCTCCTTTAATTTATAATGTGTTTTGTGAGTACGTGTGTAAAGCTGCTGCCCGAAATAACCAGTTCTTGTGTATCGTCAGCGATAATGGTGGCTGTGGTGGCTGAGGAGTTAGCTGATCCTGCCTTGGGGCAGAGGGATTGACTTGAGTGGACTGCCCTATATTCTCTGTGACTGTGGCGGTGGTGCAGTGAAGTGATGAGGCCGTATCTTAAACAAATGCTAAACAGACTGCGTTTGAATGCACCGGCTGATTTCTGAATAGGTAAAGTAAGGGCTTAACCTTGTATGATTAATAGTTGCACGGTGCTTGCTAATTCTAAATATAATTACCCAGAACTCGGAAATCAAGTGGGTGTGGTGTTTGTTTTGACAACTTGAAAAAAAAAAAGCTATGATGAATCAGAAAAATCATTCTTCAAGCAGTTGTCTGGAAGAGTGGCCATTTCTCAGCAGCATTTCTGCTCATTTTGTCAGTGATAGACTTAACTCTTAAAAGAAATCTGAAAAGACAAAACAAGACAGTCCTGAAAAGTTATTATTCAAAACAGTTAAATACTGTAATTGTAAAGAGCAGAAAGCTCATTCAACTCAAAATATGTTATTTTCATAGTATTATGGACTTGCATCTGTAGTTAAGGGAGATGAACATGCTTGTTGGCACTAACCCTGTGTAATATAGAACTTAATCACATGTGAGATGTAAACTAGAAGGTGGACTTATTGCTGAATCAATCTTTGATAAGGTGTTAAGCATTTCAAAGTTGGATTTTCATGGGAGGGAGAACACCCAGGACCTCGGGAGGAGACGGTTTATATTTAGCTGAAGGCTGGTTCTATAGGTGAAGCTGGATTTTTACGCAGTGTGTAAGTATTATTTATAACCTCATATCTCATTAATACACATGTTGCTTCTGTGGGGTCAAATTACAGTACAGTTTATGTTTCTCCCTACTTGACTTCATTGTAAGACAACTATGGACTAGTAAGACTGGAAATTTTTTTGCAGTCATTGTATTTGGTGTTTTACATTGTAGTGTTGTTGAGTATTCTTTTTTTTTTCTTGAGTAGGGATCCAGTCTGGCTTTTTCTTCTGGACCACTGTCAATTTGGAACATCAGCATTAGTTAGGTCATTTCCAGCTAATGAATTGGTATTTTGAATTGAGAGTTTGCTGTTCTGTTTTTTATTGATTTATTTTCTAACAATAGGGAGCATGTAGAAAATGTGGATTTGACAGTCAATTTTAAAATCCCTTATTGCTGCTGAGTAGTGAGGCTCATGGGCTAGGAGTCTGACTAGGGCAGTACAGTGTTTTGAACCTCTGCAGGACATTTGCAATCCTCAAATCAGATGTTACTGAGTGGGAAACTTGGAGATAAGCATATCTCTGTGCACAAGTACTTTAGGAAGTATGCAAAATTATTTGAGGACTGCACAGAAAATCACCCTAATTAGAGACTTGAACTAGATAAGCATCTAAATATCTAGGACATTAAACTGTGATTCAGAAGGTAAACTGCTATTCCCAGCTCACTTGTGTGCTGCCACTGCTCTTCAGTTTAATTTGTGTCCTATGCTTCAGTTCCTGTGTTTGTCAAATGGGGTCAGTTGTTCTACCACAGTGATAAAAACTGTGAATGAAAACAGAGCTGTGTAAAGGATTTATTATTTTAGAATCACTTGATGGAAAAGAAATGTTAATTAAGAGAATTGTTCTTAGCAGCTCTTTCTCTTTTGTATGTGGAGCCCTAAATAGGGGCATGTGTTTATATTATACAATCCACTTACGTACAAGCCTCCCATTGATTTCAGCAGAGGCTCTGTGCATGGATTATTGATGTGATATGATCCAAGTCAGTTGGTGTGTGTCTCAACCTTCTTTTGTGTTCTGATTAAAATATCTCTGTGGTTTGCTTAAGCCAGGAAATTTTTCCTCCCTCTCCTCACTTGGCTTAAACCCACATCTTTTGTGATTTGACTGAGGCTTTTCTTGCATGCTTACTGTTATGTGGGGATACCACTGCACTATGATCCTCATTTTGAACAGTGCTGTTGGCAGCAGGTGCTTTGGCTGTGTACTGCTAAACAGTAAGTGATCTTCTGTATAGCATCAAAAAACAGTGCTGGAAGCACAGGATAGTACTTCTCTTTGTTTTTCTGAATTTGAGTCTTGTTATGCAGTAGGTTTGTAGTCTCCCAAATTCAACTCTGTGCCATCCCTCTTGGAAAAGACTGTAAGATTGAGTGCTTACCAGCTTCATATATATGTTTGTTTTAAGCTGTCTCTATGAAGGGTTCTAAACAGACATGCCAAAAAGTTAAAATCCTGCTTCTACTTGACAAATAGGCCAAATTACAGTACTAATTGTGGTATTGAGGTTTCCCTACTGTGCCCCAAGCTCTGTACTTTATTTTTGAATTTTGAAGCTTTTTTTGGGGAAGAGAGCAGTTCAATTGCCAAGCTCTGTTAGTAGTTGGCTGTACTTGCCAGGGATGGTGCCAGGTAGAGCGCTGATTCTGTTATATAGACAGACGTTCATGAGGAACTAGGCCGAGAGACCAGATCGTCTTGCAGAGGACTCAGAAGAATAGATTTGCTGCCAAACCGAATTAGCAAGATGATTTCTGCTCCTTTGCAGGACAAAGCATTTATCCATTTATAGGTAAAGCTGTTAAATGTAACACACCCCCAGAGTTTTCCCTGGAAAGAAAGTTTAAAAATTGATTTAAAATAAAATATCTCACTTTTAGATATGAGCAGCCTGATCTTTTCTGTTCTTTTCACACTGCAGTTATCTTTCAAAAGTAGATGTTAAAGATAGAAGAGTGCATGTGGCTTCCTTATGGTTACAGACATTTGCTCTGCATTTAAGACTAAATCTGCATAGTTTGTTTATAATAAAAGAAACTAATAAGAAATGTATTTTAACACAGAAGAATGTTAAATATGTTTCACTCTCTGCTCATCAAAGTGGGTAACTTGTACTGGTAGTTTTAAAAAGTTGTGCCAAGAAGTATTCAGTGGAGGGCTTGTAGTTCTAAATATCACTCTAGGGAGATGCCAAGAATATAAAAATGCACCTGAGTGTTAGACTAGCCACATAGATTGATTCTAAGGAAGGAAAAATAGCAGATACAGAGTAGGATCACAAAAAATTAAATGCCATAAATATAACTTCTATCAGACAGTAGAGCTTCATGCTGCTTCTTATTGCTAAATAAATACTTCTTCATGCTAAACTAATCTCGTATTAGTATAGATTACCCGTCAGCTCACTAGTATCTCAACCTTTAGTTCCCAAGCAATTTAATCTGTTATCATGTTAATAAAAAAATGCCATAATAAAATATTAATAATTATATTGTGAATATTAGTTGTTCTGGTGAAATCAGAAAATGGGCTTGTTAATGACACTAACACATTAAGGGTTTTTTTTTGCCTGATGTTCAGTATTTTTAGCTTGACGTGGAAGAAAACATGAAATTTTTGCTGATACAATTTCCAGAGGTTGCCAGTCGCCAAACTTGATGTTTTCTTATATAATGGTATTTGGTGACTTGGGCTCAGCAATGTAAGTATGCCATGGGTTTAGGGGAGCATTGCTGCTATAACATAACATCTCTGTTACAGAAAGACAGCTGTAGGATTTACTCACAGGTAGAGAGTGCACTTTGCAGAATAATGTCTAGGAATAATAGTAATAGCCATGTGAAAGTAGACTCCCCATGTGCTACTGTTACCAAGTGGATATTGCAATCTTTTAAGATCACTGAGGTTGTAAGAGCTTTTACCAGTTGAGTGACTGCAGATAATGAAGCAACATGCTGTTTTCAGGGTAGTCTGCAGTTCACATAAAATTTATCAGTCTCATCATATTTTTTGCCTCCCCTCCTTTCTTTATAGGATTTTGAACACTTTTTGAAGGGAAGACGAATGAAACACGTTATGGCTTTCCTCTGGTTTCTTCTGCTTGCCATTTTTTTTGTCCTTTAAATCTCTCTTCCTAGTACAACAGAAACTTTTTAAAAGCTTTAAACTGTTTTGCTTATACTGTAGCTGCATCTTACCTGCTTCTATCTTTTATCCCTTCTTTGCCCTCCAAGTGCAAACATGCTTTAGGTTGTTTCTTTTCACAGCCTGTCTTTGGCCCCATTTACTTTTTGAACTACCACTACCACTCCATTTTCTTTTCATGTTGAAAGTCATTGAAAGAGCTGCTTGTAGTCACTGTCTGAAGAGTATCTTTTCCAGGTTCATCTTGGGTCCTTTCCACACTTGTCCTGACCCCTTGTACTCAGTACATTCTCTTCCTCTTTGTCCTGCCAGCTGCCTCTAGTACTGTTTACTATACTTTTCTTTTTGAAATCTTGCTCTTTTTTGGCTTCTTTGACTGTTCTCTCCTTGTTCCTTTCCTATCTTGTTAATTCTTTTTCATTTGGAAGATAATCTGTCTGCTTCCAACTTTTTTTTTTTTTTGTGAAGATTTACAGGAACCTGTGCTTGGTTTTATGCTCTCTTCTTCTCTGTATCTTGTTTCTGGATAATCAACTTTGCAAATAAAAATGGAACTCTCATACTTAAACTGATGACTCGCAGCATATACTGTGTGCTCTGGATCCAGTACCATCTGTCCCAGCTGACATGTTGGCTTGTTTGACATCTTAAGATTGCGTAATTGTCATCTTAAGTTTAATGAGTCCAAACCAGAGCTCTTAATGTTGTTTCCACCCACTTCCTGTGTTTTGTTGTTTTTTTGGTTTTTTTTTTATGTCTGTGGATGCTGACATCCCAAGTGGCTATTGACAAGTAAAGAGAAATGTTCTAATTTATTATTTCTCAAAAAATAGTCTCAAGGAAAGTTACAATAAAACTGGCAGTAAATGGAACACTTTCGCAATCTCAAACTTATGAAATAAGTAACATTCTCCTATGCAATATTCATTTTCCTGTTTGAACACACATACAGACTAAATATGGTTATGGGATGACGTGACATTTTCTATAGGCTTCTGCATTGGACTAGCCAGTGATGCAGAGGGTTGACCAATGTACAGGGGGGTTGTACAGGGGGGTTGGAGGAATTCGATTGCTTAAGCAAAGGTATTGTCTGTACCTATCATGCCTACTAAGCAGAACAAAAGCACTAGCTATTGATAAGGAAAAGCAGACACCTGGTTCTATTGACAAGGAAAAGCAGACACCTGATTCTACTGATAAGCACCTATTGATAGGGAAAAGCAGACCCCTGAATCTACTGTTAAGGGGGAGAAGCAGATGGTTGATGGCTGGGACCAAACCCGAAGGCCATACGTGAAGACTAAAAGGTGAAAAGTTCAAGAAGAGGAAGACTCATTTACTTCATCTTGAAGACCCCTACCCATGACCAGAGGGGGCACTGCGCAGGCACAAAGGACCTTCTAGGACATGGATATGTATAGGCGTATGGTGCAACCTTATAAATGTAGAGGGAAACAACACTGGGGCACGCATGACTTTTGGAGGACCAATCCCCCGTGCGTCTTCAGCTGAATAAAGCATGCCTACTTTACAACTTTAACGAAGTTGTGGAGTCTATTCCGCTATCACCAGCATGCAGGATAGTGTTTTGTGACAACTGAGTGAATCTATATGAATTTTTCCCTCCTTTCTAAAGTAAAGTGCTAATTAATGACGTCTGCTTCATTTTTTCTCCTTATAGTTCATGAGTACTTAAGCATGTACGGAAGAATTGCACTTAGTGAAAAGTTTGGGCATGTTCATTCACAGAGGATAAAAATAAGTACTTGGCATCTGGTTTATTAGAAAAACCTGTCAATTTATGGAATTAGAAGGCAGAAAGGAAAAATTTCTACTCCTTCTCTGTCCATTCTTTTGAAGCAAAATATTGTAGAGGAAAGGTACGTGACTTAGATAATAATGCGTATTTAATTATGCCATTTGTATAAATTTAACATCTAGCAAATTGTTTTTAATTGCATATGACTTCCTTCTTTTAATTCCAGCAATTTCATGGGAAAACTTAGTATTGCAAATTTTTTGGACAGCAGTGTTTCCTCTTAGTGGGATAGACACAAAATCCACTAGAAAACCATGTATTTTGTGGTCCTCTGAGATTTGCCTGGAGAAGGAAATGGCTTGACCTATTTGGTTGCTATGAAGTAAAAACATTCTTGTTCTCTTTTTCTTTTTGTGAACATCTGTATCACATTTATTTCATTACTTTCTGAGGTTCTTTAAACCCATTATTTAGCAATACTGAGTCTTATTTAAGGAAAAGAAAGTGATGCATAGCTGCCTCCACAATTACATTGAACTTCTCATATCTGCTTATACATGGGCATGATAAAAGTGCATAGATTTAGCAATAGAGATGACATGTTAAAAGGCAAATACAAACATTATCTACTATTTCATAGGAAAAAAGTGTTTGACATACTCAGTCTTAAGGAGTTAACAGGAAATGTGTGCTAGAACCTTGTGAAATCTGAATCAGAATCTTATCTAGGATATGGAGTACTGAAGATTTTTTATCTAATTTTTCAGCAGGTTGGGCTTCTTGGTGTGGTTTTACTAATTAGCCTCATTTTCAGATGTTCTGTTTAGAATAAAAAGAAATAGTTACCTTATGTTGTTATATGCAAGGTGATACTGTTATTTAGCAACCCAATGGAAATTGTACCAGCAATGATAGATTTTGCTGGAAGACTATTAATTCCAATAATTCTTCTGAATTCCATAAGAAAATTCTTCAGAAGAATAAAAGATCAGTTCATTTGTGAAAGTGAAATCTGAATTCAGCTCTGCCTTTTGCTATCCCATCCAAGGGCTCACTTGGATTTTAAGGAACTGCCGCTGTTCTTTGCAGATGCGGGTCCTTAATACAAAAGGAGAAAGTTGTTGATTTTTTTAGATGAAACGCCTTGAGTTTCTTAACAAAACAAAAAAGCTGTGTGAGAATGATTAACCGCAAATCTGCCACTCAGGGTATGAAGAGGGTTGAACAATAACTGGGAATTAATTTTAGTGGCTTTTCTGCCCAGCTACAGATTCTCACGCAGCTTGTAGAAATACCTACTCCTCAGTCAAATTATATTGAAATTGGGTACTACCCTAGGCGTACTTTGGAAGGAGGAGTGGATGGGTAGGAAAAGAAATATGTCCAGTCTCTGTTGTACTCGCTCTCATTCTCATACACATGCATGCACAAAAAAAGGCTAAAAAAATTGGCATCTGCAAGTAAGGGAACTGCCGCTTACTGTTTTATCTGAGAGGAACTGTGAGATGTAATCATTTAATGAGTCACCTCTGCGTTTTTATACAACAGCCTTGTTAATAACTTCTCACATGGAGATGTGTGGTGTGGGTTTTATCTATTTTTATTTTTTACTATCTGATTCATATTGCAAAATACCAGGTTGTTTTCTTGTTTAATTTGAAGTATTCAAGAGTCTTTATTTGCTGTTACATTTTTGCTTTCATGTACTGTAGATAATCATGTTCCTTAAGATCCTTGTTTGGTTCATGAACAGTGTTGTCTGTAGGGTTAAATTCGGACATAAACAGATCCTTTTGCCTTAATACAAGAGACGGCTAGTTGTCAAAAGGGACATTTGTAATTGCATTGGACGTTATAAAGATTTATGGTTACTTGAAGCAGTATTTCTTAACATTCAGTAGTCAGATTCCCAAATAGGTTTTTTTTTCTTGCTCATGCAAGTTTGGATTAATGAACTTCCTGCCTAGTCATTCTAATACACAAAGGAGGAATTTTCCCACCAGGCTGTGTACTCTGTCAGAGTACAACTTTGACCACTTGCAAGTGCAGTTTTTGAATTTGTAAAGCTGCTGCATTTTTTTATTTCAGTATCTCGTAACTGGCCAGCTAGAGGATGTGGAGCAGTTTTCCCAGAAAGTTGAGGTTAAAGTGGCTGCAAGAAGAGATGGTGGCGCTGTTGAGGGGAAACTCTGCTGGGGAGAACTTTCAAGTTAATGCGTTCTCTGACAATGAAACTCCTAATGTGTACAAGCCAGGGCCTTGGTCCTTCATAGGAATGCTCCAAGTCCTTCTTGCGAAGACCAAATGAGCCTAACCCCTTTCTTGTACCTATAAAGTGCTCACCTGTTTCTGATTGCCCCTCACAGGAGCTACTGTGTACAAACTGTGCAGGCTGACGAGCCATTATAATAGATATACGGACTTTATTTCATGGGGTAGGCGAATGTGCATCTATATATTGTTTTGTTGTTCTCCCTTTACTATTTTCTTACTTTTGGTTCTAATTTTTAAAAGTCTTTTTTTTATTTTTTTATTTATTTTTTTTTAACTGAAAGGATTCTGCTTGGGATTCACCCAAAACAAACACTTAATATTTCAGTAGCATACCTTCACGAGCCTTTATCAGGTTGAAGTAATCTTTGGTTTAGTCTTGCATTTTAAAACTTGCATTTAAAATTGTTAGGTTAGCTATAAGGAAGATAGATATAAAGAAGAATTTCTTTACTGTGAGGTTGATGAGTCACTGGAACAAGTTGCCAAAAGAAGTGTTAAATTCTCCATCCCTGGCAGTGTTCAATGGCAGGTTGGACAGAGCCTTGGGTGACATTGTCCAGTGTGAGGCATCCCTGCCCATGGCAGGGTGTTTGGAACTAGATGATCTTCAGGTCCTTTCTAACTCTAACTATTCTATGATTCTATGGTAATTCTATGTTAATTGGAGAAAACTCATTCTGCATGTGGTATCAGTCACATAAATGCCTAAATGGGTCGTCTCTGTTATGGAAGTATACGTTTATGGTCTGAAAAGTAACTTTTCAACATGGCTGTATTTTTATCTAACTTGCTCTTCCACAAGTCAGTTTTGACCTAGTGTACCACTCTTTCATTTATTAAAATTGTCATATCATGTACTTGCAACATTTTTAGGCAGCATCCAACATTTATCTAGGGACAAGGAGAATATCTGTGCTTGTTTTCCCACCATCTCTTATCAGTCGTGCTGCTATTCCTGAACTGCAGTTTGTATAAATGCTGTTTCCTAAGTGGAAGTTGAACTGGTACCCAAGGCTAGAAGCAAAGTATAGAGAAATGGCTGTTGTGTCAATGAAAATGTTTGCAGTCACAGAAGGGAGATACTAGAAGGTTTCATGTATGTGTCTAGTTTGTTCCTTGTGTAGGTGTTGCTGATTAATTCTGTAATCTGGGAATCTCAGACAGGGCTTTGAGACTATCTCCTATGTATTACATGAGGTCAGCCTTTCTAGGCAGCTTGTGACATTTCAGTTTGTTGTAGATGTTTTAGCAAGGACAGATAAATGGTGCATATGGAGTTGATTATTTTTTGGCTATAGGAAGTGGATTTTTGTGCATTAAATATAGTAACTTTCTTGTTTTAAATATCTGGGAGGAAGGTTCCCAACCCCCAATGATTATTTTTTGTTGTTGTTTTAAATCAAAATACGTGTAACTCTCTTCATTCTCATTTTGTACGATGTAAGTTGGAAAGACTGCAATGTTTAGTCTTGGTCTTGTACCAATAAATGACACAGTATCACATGGATGTTTTAGAAGATTAGGTGATATTTTAAAAGAGCAAACATTAAAAGAAGACTAGTTTAAGTCCTTCCAATGTGACTTCTAATATTCAGGGTAAAGACAGTGTAAGTTGTTACTGTTCTCTTGCTGAAAACTTCCCTTTTGTACCTTCTACCTGTGTTGTAGGCCTGAAAACATAATGCGTTACAAAGGGGAAAGGTTGGGTGAAATTAGTAATCCAAATTAAATACAAATAATACTCAAGTTTATGGAGCCTGTGAGTGGGTGGACTTGGCAGATACAACCACTGTGGTATGTTAGACTTGAAAGACCATATGGAACTGATTATTTTGTGGCATTTTATAGTAAAGGTTTTTGAGGAAGGATTCTTTTTTTTTCTTTTCAATTTTTTTTTTTTTTTAGAAAAGGGGTAAAAAATAGTAAGAGTAACTTACTCTTTGCATCAAGAAGTAAAATAGCTTGTTGTAGTAGCATATGGAAAACCAATTTATTCAAAGGTAAGCTGCTAAAAGAAGTTATCCTACTGTTTTTCTATTGGCTCTCCTATTTTCTGAAGGCAGCCAAAGATCCTGTGCAGCTGGGAGTAATACAGGATCCAGCTGTAGCTTTTTTTATTGTTGTTCAGATGTCCGGTGATGGTTGAAGCTGAGTTATTGTGTGGAAATTCAGTAAAGGAAAAGGGTAGGGTGGGAAAAAAGTGACTCTCTATAAAAATATTCCAGTAAAAGCAACAGGAACTAGGAGTATCCATTTCAGAACTCTGCCATAAATCCCATCCTGAAATACTTAAAATGCCTTCAGATTTTGCTGTAGACTTTAAGTCATCTCAGAGTTCTTGGTTTATTTTTTAAACAGAAATGAAGTTAGCTGGTTGGAGCGGGAAGGTGGCTGTTCTTTTAGGTTACTTATGGAAGAAGATACCAGTTTCTTGTTTGCAGGATGAGGTTTTAGTTAAAACAGAATTCTTTACTCTTTTTAAGTAATGTTATACTATGTAATGCCAGAGTGTGAGTATATCAAGCTAATTTGATTTATGCTGTGTTTTGCTCATTTTTGTTTTGCAAAGTTTGAGTATGTAAGGAAGGGAGAAGCCTAGTATTTCCCTGGAGAGTTTGGTGTATTTGGTGCTTCCAACTCTGTAGAGAGTGCCTTGGTTTGAGATTAAATGAAATAAGTGAGCAATATAGCAGGTATATGGAACGGTGAGAATACTTCATGATGATCAAAATAATGCATCCTTTTTTCTTTCAAAGCAGTTGTTTTTCCTCATTGTTAGAAAGGTCATATTTCTGAAGTTTCTGTATAATTGTAGCCAGTCATCTTGTTTCCTAGTTATTTGTGACTAGGGATGCTGGTGTAGAAATGCACTGTCCTTTAGGTATCTTCTTCCTTTCCAAATTTTCCTTCTGAACTTAACATGCTGATGGAGTCCAAGTGGCTACCTGTATTTCAGAATTCTTGTACTATTACTGAGTCTTTAATTTTGGATGTTGTTGCTCAATCAGTTTGTAATTATGCTAGTCTAATTTAATAAGCTTAACAATAGTATACAAATTGTAAGTCCTAATTGACTGGAAGAGCTAGCTTGAAATACAAGGAGTTATTTCCATTACTAGTGAATTCTACTACGGTCTAACTACTGTCTCGACCATAATCCTGGATAGTATTAGTGCATTCCTTTCCATGTGCCTTAATTGGTTGTCAATAGCAATTCTTTTATTGGGAGGGAATAAAAAAGGAGCAGGATCTGTGGTTGGTCTGTTGACTGCTGGACAGCCTGGCGTTTTGCCCCACAGTGCTAGAAGATAACAGCAACAACAGTTTATTTTCCTTCCTGAGCTAGTAGGAACTGCTCTGTGCCATCAAAGGGGAAGTAAAATGTGGACAAAACACTTGTGCTTTGAAGGTGAAACACTTCCAACAAAAATCTATTGCAATGCAAAAATATCTGTGATGTCCACATAGCAGTGTAAAATTGATTTTGGAGCTCTTCAGCGTGGTCACTGATACCGATTGTAAGAATGAGGATTTTGTTTCGGTGGCAGGACTGCTGCAGTCTATGGATGAGTGACAATAACAGTTGATACTATTTGCATGGTGACTGAATTCACACTGTTCAGTGTGTTTTGTAAATCTGCAGCTTTTTTTTTTTTAATTGGCATATATTCCTTTTTCTGTTTAAGCAAATGATGACACTTACTTTGTTCTGTTACTGCATCGGGTGATGTATGTGGTGGCTATATTTGAACTTCAGTCAGATTGTTTTCCAGAGACTCTTGTAGTTTATCTTCTTTGTATTTAAAATTATTACAAGGCAAATAATTTGCTTTCTCTCTTTTTTTTTCTTTTTTTTTTTTTTAACATTGCAGTGATTAAATAAGCCCTGCTACTTAATTTTATCCTTGATTTGCAAGAATGGTAATCAAAATTATTTTCTCCAAGTTTTTCAGGATCACAATCTTTATTTGAATTGTGAAGAGCCTAAAGGAATCTCTTCTGGTTTAATTGTTTTCTTGAAGTGCAGGTCAACTTACAGTGCATTTTGCTAAACTAGTTGTATGTAGACTCTGCCAACGTCAAAGACCATTGAAATACAGCAGCTAGAATAAGAAACTTTGCTTACAGATTTGCTTTGAGATGTTTTGTCTATATTCATGATGTATTATAAATAAGGTCAGAAAATATTTGTGGCCTGAGAATAAAATCTGCCACCTGAATTGAAGAAAGTGGTATGATAATGTCTTTCATCTTTGAAAGACACAACACTGCATTTCAACTGTTACTGCATTGTATTTTTCTCTGTAGCTCATGTGGATTTATATGTTTTTCTAATGTGATGGGAGAACATCAGAAGGTCCTCATATTTGGGGAATAACAGTATGACAATTCTAGCAACGTTTTGGCTTTTCAGTACTTCATTTTACATTTTGAAGAAAGGGTTTCCTGCTGAACAAACACATGTTAGCCTGATAGCGTTTTCCTGTATTTGAATTGTGAACAGTCAAATGACTCAAAAGAATTTATGTTATAGTAGATACAGGGTTTTAACGCAGAATATGGCATACAATAAATCTATTCAACTAATCAGTCTGCTTCCTTTCCCTCCCACCCCCTTGCAGCTGAAAGTCCATCAGTTTCTGCTACTATATCTAGCTTCCTCTTGAGACTTTCTGGAATAGAGATAACAGTGGTGGCAGGCATTAATGAACAATGTTGTGATTATATTCTGTGGGTCTGTCTAAGTTGTCGTTTTTCCATTGCTAATAATTCTCATGGAAACTACGTCAGTCTATTTAGTATGAGCACATTATGTGTGCCATGCAGAGCTGCGTGTTGTAGTGTTTAGTGAAAGCATATACAGCATCATTAAATCAGTAGAAAATATTTTTTAGGTTGCATCAGTGACCAGTCTGGCCATTTTCTGTTTAAAATGGAAAATTTATGGTAAGATTTTCTGTTCATAACTTCTTAGCTGGAATAATGCAGGATGGGTGGACTTCCACTGGTAGTTTGAAATAATTATACTTTGAGGTCCTTTGGTGTGTGATAAGATGTAATAAGGCCAGAAAGATGCTGAGAGGACTGGAGCACCTCTCCTGTGAAGACAGGCTGAGAAGGCTGGACCTCAGCCTGAAGAAGAGAAGGCTCTGGGGAGACCTTAGAGCAGCTTCCAGTGCCTAAAGGGGCTAAAAGAAATCTGAAGAGGGACTTTTTACAAGGACAGGTAGTGCTAGGACAAAGGGGAATGACTTTAAACTGACAAAGGGGAGATTTAGATTGGATATTAGGAAAAAATTATTCATTTTGAGGGTGGTGAGGCCTTGGCACAGGTTCTTCAGAGAAGCTGTAGTTGCCCCTTCCCTGGCAGTGTTCAAGGCCAGCTTGGAAGGGGTGTGGAGCAACCTGGTCTAGTGGAAGGTGTCCCTGCCTGTGGCAGGAGGTTGAAACTGAATGATCTTCAAGGTCTCTTCCAACCCAAACCATTCTATGAGTTGGTTTTTTTTGTTGTTGTTTGTTTAAGGTACAACTGTGGAAGAATTCAGGAAAAATAAAAATTAGTTGCTTTCACTTGTCTTAACCTTTGTAATCTTTCATGATAAAATATTTGTCATACCTAATGACATCTAACAACCTGATTAAAAACTTGTAGAGCAGTGATTATTGTTGGCCTTTTTTCTTTAAAGGATCAAAATACAACCTTTCAGAACTTTCTGGACATGTAGAGATACTGGCTGAACATTTGCAGCTTCAGTTGGTATGGTACTTGGGTGTTCTGATTGAATTTCAAATATTTCAGCAAAGTTTTGAGGTCAAATTTATTAAGACATTGAAGAGATGGTAGGACAGGTGCTGTAAGTGAGGAACCTTGGAGAAACAGTTTGTGTAGAATCTTGAAGTGGACTGTAGGTTGGCCTGTCTTAGATGTATGCTGTCAGGATTGTTGGTGACAAAAATCTATGCTTAATAATGTCATTACTTTTATTACCAACTGTTTTTCCTAGTGGACAGAAATACTTAAAACAATGAAGAGTTTATTTGTGAATGGTATTGTGCAGGTATTATGTACTCATTGCTGTGTTGTCCATGTTTGTGAAATATGGAAGAAACTGTAAACTGCATTAGCATGTTTTCTCACTACTTATTGCATGAGCTGTGTTGTCAGAATTGCAGACACTGTTGCTACAGACTGCTTAACAGAAGTTACAACTTGGTGTTTCTGGTTGCCCTGAAGCAAATTTGATTGCAAGTGTGTTAATACGAGTCAGATATTTTCAACCTCACACAAAGTTTGTATAGTTAAAGCTCATGCCAGGTGGAGCAGTACTCTGAATAAGAGACTTACCTCTCTGGAAATATGCTTAGAAGAGGCTACATTTAATCACATTGACTATGAAGCTGGTATCTGTGGGTAAAAGCCAATTACTTTCTGTAGGTTTTATTAATTTAGGAAGTGGTATCTTTTATTGTTACCTTCTGTGTCATGTTGTGGGATAGCAGAACTAAAGCATTTGGTCCCATTCAATTGTTTTCCAGTCAACAAAAATGTTTCCTATTTGAGCATGGCAGGATGAAGTGGAAATCTGAGAAAGAATGTTTATTAATAGGAGCAGCAGGAGCTGATGGATTTAAAAAGAGGTTGAGGGTTGAATGCCAGTTAGTTGCTTGAAGTTTTTAAATCTCTATTCATTTTCAGGGAAAATTATGAATTTTATATGCTCTTAATCAGAGACATCGAGAGTAATAAACTAAACTGCTATGGTCTTTGAAATTGTTGGGGTATTTTTTTTTTTCTTGTTAAGTACTTAGCTTAAAATGATTAAATTATTTGAAAGTAAAATGTTCAGATTATTTTTCACTGACCTCTGGAAGGAATGCGGTGATTTTGCCAGTATCGGGCAGAAAACAACAGCTTAGAAAGGCAGCAGACCTGGCTGAAACTGTTAGGGAAAATTTAAATAGGAAGAATGTATTTATTTAAGTGAGGTTTTGATCACAATGCCGGAAGATCTGCTTGGAGTATGAAAAGACCTGTCTGTAATATGAACTTATGTCTGTACTTACAAGGATTCTAGCATTTGCTGAATGTGCTCTATTTTGGAAGTACGGTGAGCCAGATTTGGTATGAACTGCTGATGGTCTTTTGCCAAGCAAAGAACGGGAGACCAGGGGTTTGATGTTACAGTAAGTGGATCCATCCAGCAAACTTCTTGTCAGTGGACCAGATAAAAAGCTTTTATGTCTGGATTAGTGACCTGTCAACCTAATTGTTTCATGGTGTGATAGCAACCTGACAGTTCACAACAGTTAGTTGTACTCTTTTCTGAGTAATCTGAAAATGCTTTACCATCTTATACTAAGTCTTACGATTCCTTCACTAACAGATCTATGAAAAAATTCCTGACTTCTCTTAGTGCCATTGTAGGCCACAGGGCACATGGCCAATGGGGCTGTTGATGTAATAGCAAGAAGCTGGAGCAATTCAAGCCTAAGATGGCCAAGAAGAAAATACTGTACCACCTATAGTGCATTTCCCTCCATGTACTGCAGCTCAGTGTTTTCCATAGCAGGTATCAGGGTTACTTTTTTGGAGGAGACTGCAGGATTGTTAAAAGCTTAACGTGACATTAGGCCTCACATTGTGCACAATGTTGTACATCCTGGAATTTGTCTGGTTTAGGGGGAAAGTAATTGCTACTTGAGCAGTTATTTGATGAGTGAGCAGTCCTGTATGGCACTCTGTACCTGCCTTTTGGAGGCAGTCTTTCAAGTCCAGCAGTTGCTCCACTGCTTTCATTGTGCATATCTTGGAAAACGAATAAATAGAAAGCTTCTGCAATAAATACTGCTTCTGAAATATAACTCCGGGGCTGTGTCAGGCAGGGGTGATGGAAAGGAAAAGATGAACTTTGCCTTGCTTTTTCTGAAAATTGGATTTGTGTGCTTTAGAAACTGCCAGCAATCCTGCGTAACTGGCTAATGCACTCCACTAATGAGCAAAGTACAGCGAGCAGCTCCCTTCTTGCCAAGAGTAGATGTTACTGGAAAACTGTAACAGAAAGACTGTCTGAACCCCAACTGTTATGCTGGGAACACGGTAGGTCTGATGAGCTGTGTCTGGATCTTTGAGGGTACTGCTGGCGGGCAGTTGCAGGGGCTGAGCTCTGGGACCCCCCCCTGCAGCTGCTCAGTGACATTCCTGTAAATTTTCCATGCTGCTACTTGAAATGGATCTGACAGGAATGTCTGCTACTACTCTGGTGTGTTTGCTTTTCAAGTATTTTTTTCCAGGGTCTATCCTAGGAAAAAATGTAGGTGCTGGCCAGCCAACCATTTCCTCTTCCCAGAAACTGGGGTACTGTGGGAAATTGAGCCATTTTGTGAGGGCAAAGCTGAAACACATTGCTATAATTTGATTTTATTTTCTTCTCATAGCATTTCAAAAGCTGAGGGGAACAGCATGTTCTTGTTTGCCTCTTCCTTTTCGGAGAGTTGAAATGATCTCTGCTTTCAGGAGTTGTCCCATTCTTGGTCCAGATGCTTGGATCCTGGAGCTGAAAGCAGTCCAGATTGGCAGCAGGACATCTGTGGTTAGTCCAGTTGTTCATAAGGACTAGTGGGAGTTGTGTGCCAGCAGGAGATACAGTATCACTGCTTTCCTTTTCATCCACACATATCCCTCAGATTGGTGGGGAGAGTGAGTGTCCTGACCTAGTTGACAAGGAAAAGGAGTCAATGGAGGGGGATTTGCTCTCCTGTCGGTAGTTTAATTGTTGCCTCGTACTCAGCAAAGTTGCTAGAAATCATCCCAAACCCTCTGAAGTGAACACAGAGCCAAATCCTGGTCAGTAGTAACAATAGTTCAAGCAGTTCAGCTTCTCTGTCCATATGAGTTTCACTTTTTTGACCTGTTTTCCACCAGCAGTGTGCTGATAGCTCTTCCATGCTGGTCAGCTTTAGAGTGCATACAGGACTACTTTTGTTCTGTTAGAGGAGAGCAACTTCAGTGGTGTTGGTGGACTGGAGGTAGTCCAGTGTTAACCATTTCCTATTTTACATGAAAAGGGAATGTTGTATAACTCACAAAGGTGGATATTTTTGCTAATTTTCAGATCTGGGTTTCAACTAGATAATGGCTTGATATTATACAGCTTAATGTGAGTCTATGGAAGACTTAATGGAAATCTGCTAAAGCTTGATTACCTGAAGTTTGTAATTTTGCAGTTGGTTAAGAAAGTTTTAAAGTGGTTTCTAATTGCTGTAAGCATTGCCTGTATGCTCGGCTCCATCAAGAACTGAACTGTGCTGTCGTAGAAACCAGTCATGGATCCATCCAGTCCCTTTCCATCCCATTCTTTGTATAAATCTATGTAGTAATACACTGCACTTTTATTGAGGAGGAAAATAATACAAATTAAAAGGCACATGCTGCTGGCTTAAAAGATCTTACTCTTGGAAAGCAGCTGCACTTTTTAATTTTTCAGAATTTTCCCTTCCCGCTGCAAGCAAGCAAAATCCACTGCTCTTTTGCTGCCCTTTGCACTGTAATGAATGAAGGGTTTCAATTAAATATGTCATATCTTAATATGTCACTTAGCCATGCTGTGCATACTTGGCATGGTGATCTGTTCCTTTTATCTCATATGTAATGCTGGGGGGGCAGGGGAACCCTGGTTTCCTTCCCATGATTTTTTTTTTCTACACTTCTTAAATATGCATGGGCATGCATATTTTAACGCTTTATATTATTAATGAAAGTATTAATGTATTTGGGTAGGAGACTTAGAATGCTAAGTTAAACTCTGCTTTCTTTTCATATTCAGTAATTTGTATTTACATATTTTAGACAGAAAAGTTGGCCTAGAAGCATCTTCTGATCTTGAAGAAAGAACAGAGTGACTTCAAAAGAAAAATGCTTCTAAAGGGAAATCCGCACATATCTATTTTTAATATCAGGTTGAACTACTTTTAGGATTTAGAGAATACAGCCTGTAAGGGTGGGGGTTTGGGGCTGAGCTAAGCTGGTTTTAGTGCTGGCTGACATCGAGGGAGTTGCTGTCCCCTGTACTTCCTGCTGCCAGGATATTCTGTTGTGTTGGCTTGGGCGATTCTGTGGTCCTTCAGTGAAACCATTTGGCCTGCTAAATGGAGAAAAAACAAACCCAGAAAAAAAGGGATCCAGGCAGGATTCTATATCCAGGACTAGCAAGTAGCAAAGTGATGCAGGAACATACAGGAACCAGTACAAACTTGCTAGCTGTGGAATCTTGCTCAGAGCTGGTCCGCATGTGGTTTTTCTTCTTTCTCCTCAAGTGATGTGCCTTTATGTGCTTATAGGTGGTTCTTTTACTTTGTTGCTTCAAAACACTTAGTTTCCTAATGGAAATACACCAGAATGATGAAATAAGATAAATTATTGAATATAAGATGTAAAGGAGGTAAATATAATGTAATAGTGGTCTTCAGTACTGCTTGTTCATAAAAATAACAGCGTGGACAGTAAAAAAGAAATACTCAATAACTTAAACACACACTGCTTTCAAATGGCAAGTATCTGTGTCAATGGTGTAATTAGGAGCTAAAAATCAAGGTGGGTGTCTCTCCAGCTCTTTCTATTGGCAAATCTATGTAGCAAGGTAAAGATGTAAAGATTTGAAAGTTGTTGTAAGGTACCTATCTGTGCTTCAGTGCCATTAAGAAGGGCAACTAATAGCTAGCAGCAAGGGTTAGCAGCTCATGCGAGAGCTGTGAAAAGCCTTTATACCCTCTTCTTCTGCTTCACAGCTGTTGTTGCTCATGTTATCTACATGCAGTTTGTAAAGGTACGTGTGCCTCAGTTGTTTGCTGCAAAATCCTGGTCCGTCAAGTTCAAGAAATGCGTTTACTGTGGTTTGTACTTTATAGACAGAAACACATTTGGAGCAATGGCAAGCTTTGCCTGGCAAGGCAGCACTCTTCTGTGTGTGACAGCTGAAACTAAATGGGTTTTGGTAGAATGTGTATGGGATATTTTTTTTTTCTCTTTTTTTCCTCGAGACCAGTTGTTACCTGGACCCTGATTTCATTCAATTTTGGAACTGCCTACTTTCTGCTTGACTAGGCATCTTGGCACTAATTAAATTATATATAACTATTTCTGACGAGGACAGAAACAATCTTGCCTTATTTGAAGTAATTCTTGTGGATTATAATAAATGCTGTTTTTTTTTTCCACAAGATATTATTTCACACTTGGCAATGCAGTTACCCTGCTGTCTCTTTTTTTTTTTTTTAATAGAGTAAAAAGGTATTCCATATTTCCAATTTTTTTATGCTTTTGTTTGTTCTTTCAAGAACACCTGGGTGTGAATCACTGATATCATTAAACCTGCTTTATAGTAGAAGTAAAAAAAAAAAAAAAAACCCCTAAAGATTTACTGGGTTATGTCACAGGGAAACAGTTTCCCCTAAATTCCTGAAAACATATTTTCATGTAGTAATAGGATTAATACTGTTAGGGATCCTCCCCAGCCATATTATTAGAAGCCTGAAAGGACAATATCTGAACAATAACTTGCCTGTTATATATTGCTATAAGTGTGTCCTTATCCTAGAGTGGAAAAATACTTGCAGGACTGTCTTGTGATGGTGTGATTTCCAGCAGCTAAACAATGACAACGATGGATGCGAGTCTGAGGTTCTCTTCTGGGTTTGGGCACTAATGTGTTTTCTGCCCACAGTGTCCCTTGTGACTGAAAACTCTGATAATAACTCTGTGAGCCATGGACTCAGCCATAAATTCCTCATACCACTGACTGCTCTTTTTCTGTATGTGAAAAGATGCTGTCTGTGTAGAGGATTATTTCTCCTCTTAATGGAAGTGTGGTTGCTTCTATGTTAGAACATGATCAGCAGTGACTAAGTAGCAAAGATGAGTGCAGAAAGGTAGTTAAAAGAAGGAAGCAATCGTATGCAGCTAGTTTTACTGATTGGATTTAATGCAGCTAGTTTGATTTTGCACTGTGAAATAAATCCGTTCAAGAGGGTGTCCTCCTACAAAAACTTCTGTGGAATTTTTAATAGCCACAAGTGGTCACAGCTTTGTTTATACATCTCATCTGAAAGCTGGAAAATGTTCCTATAATTAAGTTGAAAAAAAAGGGAGCGTGTAGGGGGAAAGGAAGAGGGAATAGCCTGAGAATATCCTTTGAGAAAAACGTCCTGAGACAATCAGATTTGTTCTGAGATGAATGTGTATTATTTTACAGGCCAGAAGAAACATGTCTACCCATTCTGTGTATGGGTGAAGATAGGTTTGGTTAGTTTTCAGCCTTGCAATGTGTAAATATCTTTACACTTGCAAGATATTTCAAATGCAGCAAAATTAAATTCAGTCAAATTGATCTTTGCTTGGAATGGGAATACTTAAGACCATCTATTTGGGGCTGACATTCAAGAAGGAAAATATTTATCTGTATGAAACCAGAAAGTTAATTGAGCAATAGGAGTTAGGGAGTTGTGTTGCTTCATAAGTGGAGTTACAGAATTAGTATTTTGTCTATCATTAGATATTGTAGATGACTGCTTTCTGCTGGCTGTGGGTTATTTTACTGTGTCCTTCTGGGAGACTGAATTCTGAAGTCATCTGAAGTGGTGGAGTGAAGTGGCTTTTCTTTACACCCTGACTGGTGACTACTGATCCAAAGGCTAGTAAGTAAGAAAAAATAAAAAAGGCAGGGGTTTTGGTCCATGTAATACCATTAAAGAGGTGGAAAGGATTTAATTTTCACTGCTGAAAATGATTAATGTATATGGGATAAGGACTTGGAAATTATTAGATTTTTGTCCCTTATTATGTGTGTTCCTAATTTTTACTAACCTGTGCGACTTTCTTTGCAAGTTGGTCTGTTGCAGTTCTTTCTCAGTCTGGAAAATACTTTTTTTTTTTTTTTTTGGTGCCTGCTTGTTCAAAAAAGCTTCTTGTATCTTTGTAAATGTCAGAGCTGTGGGCTGATGCTCTTGTTTGGATACTGTACTTGGGTTGTCAGCAGTGGAAAATTGTTTAACATGTTTAATTGTTTAAAGGGACATCACAACTGCAGGGCAGTACACTGATTTCTGTGGCAAGCTACAGTTGGGTTTTGGTTGGTTTTTTTTCTAACTCATTTGGAGTAAACAAACCTGCATGGAAAGTATTAGTTTACAGGAAATTCATTTATGTCTAGGTCAGTTACAGTAATTGAAGAGAGATAGGCCAAGTTGGTATGTATTAATTTTTTTTTCCTTTGGGTTTTTTTTTTCTGTTGGGAGGAGGAGGAGGAGTAGCAACACTGCTTGGCCAAGAATATAATTTGTATTTTCAACAACTTTGTTCCTCTTAAATAAAATATCATTAGGTATATTGACTTTCAATTTAGTAGCAGCTAAAACTCTGAAGTTTTAGGGAAAGGAAACACACTCCCTGTAAACTCAACGGTTTTCACACAAGTGAGTTAGATTAGAACATTGTCTTTATTTAAAGATTAGAAGATAGCATGAAAGCATACTGCAGCTGCAGTTTGTTCACTATACTGAATTGCTCTTGTTCTTTTTCAGTATTTAAATGTTCATGTTAACTTCTCCCATCCTGTCTACTTTGTGTTTAGATTGGTGGAAGACAAAAAAACTTGAAATGACTCAGAGAGGATACCTAGAAAATTTGTCTTGCAACACAAACACGACATACATGTTCTATGAGCTCTTCTGCATGGGGGATTACATGAACACAAGGTTAGAAAAAGCAGAAGTGTTCAAGCTGCTGAGGTCATAAAGGTGGCTTATGGAAGGTGCCCTGCCAGGGCAGGGCATCACTTGTCATGTATCTGCTGTATTTGCTTAGGACTGTAAAGATGTTTTAATGTGCTGTTGTTATTCATTGGCCATTTTCCATCTCCCATTTGCTTGCCATGACTCTAATATCAGCTTTGACACAAAACATCTTAACTGTGGTTTTCAATTTTTTGATTCAATAAAATGAGTATTTTTCTTTCAGACTGTAGCTATTAAAAGTGCTTATTCCGTTTTCTAAGAACACCTGGGTACCACAGCTTTACAGGTTTGCTTTCTAAAGAAAATTATTCTCAGGCTCTCATTGTGGTCCCTGTGTTGCAGGTTGCATAAGATATCTCATGCTCAAGTCAGAAGAACTGATTGCTATTTGAGCCTGTCACTGAGGAAACGTTTTATCTATTTAGAAGTGGACTGTAGTTTTTTTTTTTTTTTATATTTTATAGATTTTCATTAGGGACCAATAAAAAGCAAAGAACAGTTGACATGAGAAAGAGTAGATCCTCACTTCTTAGTTGTAAGGAAAAGATTTAATTAATGTTGGGTGCCCTTTTGTGTTAGTGTGGGGGTTGTTTTGTATTTGTTTGGTTTTAGCTGCAGTTGAGTATCTGCCACTCTTTCTTTCACTTAAGGTAGGCACATCCTCCAATATTACTATTTCAAAAACCTTTATTGAAATAGACAAATATTGTTAAATTTTGGTTTAAGGCAGAGAATCAAAACAGGGACAATAGACAAAGTCATGTAGCCTCCTGGAGAAGTTCAGAAGTTCAGTCTCTGAAGTTGCTGTAATGCCACATACAATCTGTTTAAGAACCATTTTTTTTCCTGGTGAATTCATTTTTCCACTGATGATTTCTCACTAGCATGAACAGCAGCACTGAAGAAGGGAGTGGTGAAGCACAACCAATAGAGGGATGAGAATAAGGCAGACATCTTCAGGGTCTTGCACACATGCCAGTTTATGGTGAGGATAGCATGATGCACTTAGGAATCATCCTGTCAAGTCAGTCATCCCTTCTCTGTGCTGGGAGTGTGAGTGAAAGTAAAATATTGAGTATATCAGTAGTTTCTGGAAGCTGAACAGTATTGTAACCCCTACTCAGTTGCATCCTGGTTCTTTTATTCTTATCAGGGATACCAGGCATTAGTACCATTATTTAAAGATGTTGCATTGTTATGCAGTTTTGTCTTTAATACTGTCTTCTAAGTGCTCTCCAAGTGCAGAACTTTCTTTTCCAGCAGACTTTCCTTGTCTTGCATCTGGCAGATAAATACTTGATGTTATTTCCTAATGCAAAAGGCAGTCTGACTCCATTTAGTTTATTTCCTTCTTGTCTAACAGCATCATTAATTATACTGTGAGGGTTGTGTCTCTGCTGTGGCTGTGATCAGAGCAAAGGAAAAAACCACAACAGATAGTCTTTGGGTGCTGGAGGGAAAGGATTGAGGTGTTTGGTTTCTTTTCTTTGGTGGGCTGCCTGAGCATAGAAAACTGTATGAAATCAACATGAATTGTGACAGCAATTTCACTTGTTCTAGATATTCCAAACGTGTTCTGAGTGTCAAGGATTTGTGATAGCAGCTAATCCAGAGATTTGATACCTCAGCTTGAAGAAAAATCAAGTACCGCCTGTTAATTCTCTTTAATCCTTAAAGATTATTTTCTGTTTGGGTTCTGATTAGTATTTCCAGCTGCCAGCAAAGGTGAAAGTCACCAGAACATCTGCTGTGGCAAAAAGTTGAAAAATTAAAAGCTTTTACTAATGCTAGGACTGCAAAATTTTAATCTAATTTCATCTACTGAAGTAAGACTTCAGAAATGCTTTTAAGTACACTTCAGCATACTTCCCAGCTAAGAGAGTGACTGATTATACACAGTTTGCCTTTTTAATAATCAACATTGGATAACAGCAGTAATTTTTTGTTTTAGTCAGTCCTTAGTTAATTAGTTGGAGTATTTGTGGTCTGTGTATGTACATAGTGTTCATGTAGTAAAAAAAAATTCCTGAGTTTTAAAGTCTTAAAGTATACACGTAGACAAAGATGTGATGTAGGCATGTGTGTTTATAAGGTTTGACGTGAAAAGAATCTTACCAGTATTTGCATCAAAGAACTTTTTAGGAAAGGGTGGATTGGGTGGATTTCTGATGAGATGAAGAGAAAAAGAATGTAAACATATTGAAACCTGGTATTTGTTCAACAGAAGACTATTATTTCCTAAACTGGAAGTAATTTAATCATGTTTGTATCTGGAGTAGTTAAATGAGATCATTTGCCATAATTACTTCATGTCTAACAAGGCATGTTGCCATTTGGATTTTATGTTATGATTTGAATCATGAAAGGAAAGGAGCTTAACCACTGGATATTGAAAATAACCAATATATTTCATTATTAACATTTGAACAAAGACTGTGTTTCAAATGTGGCTTTAAAAATCTTCTATCAAGCCAAACCTTTGCTAGTGATCCTGTTGCTACAGTCTGTGATGTGTATGACAGAAACAGCTTTAGCCATCCCAAGTGACAGTATTTGTTGTGTGTTGCTGCTGGGACAGAGCTCCTTAAATATCTTAATAATTATTTTTGTCATTCCATCTTACTGAGGGAAAAAAGGAGACGCTGATCTATAATTAAGTAGCTATTTCCACCAAAAGTGGGTAGTGTTAAAACTGCTGTTATAGGATCATCGCAAAGGAGGTGAATATTTGCGGGTAATATCTACTGCTGTACAAGTGAGCAGGCGTAATCTCTGTCCAAAGAAATTTCTTGTTAGGGAAAGCCTAATGGCTCAAGAAAAGCAGAGGGTTTGTGTAAATAACTTTTCACATTTGCTGGTTGTCAGGCAGAGCCTGCAGGATAAAGGGCTGATGCTAGAGTGAGTGATGGCCATAGGGGTGTAGAGAAATGTGTTTGCACCTTCAGTAGCAATAAATTTTCATCAGCATTTATATAACATTTGTTTTAGCGCATCCAAGGAGAGACCTAAAATGGACTTAAATACTTCAGACTGACTTAAACAATGTTAAACAAAAACCACAAGTTTAAGAAGCACTGTATTAAATGATTGATTCTGTGTGTTTATATGTATATCCTACGGGTGGAAAGGATTTACTGTTAAGAATGTTAGTAGTATTGTACTTACCTGCTTCTCTGCCCTTCAAAGCCAGCAAATGAAGGGGTACTGCTAAAATTATGATGTTGTCTGAAGTCAGCACCAGGATACACCTCTTGTATAGAGCTTTAGCTATTCTTTAGCTTTTGACCATGAAAGTTAATCATGTCTTTTGAATCATTTAATTTACATAAATTTTGGTTTGTTATAGAGATAATTGGAATGAATCAGACTTGAATATAACAATTAAGGTGTAGAGACAAATTTTCCCACAGTTTCCTTTGTGCCATTTTAACGATAGATTCTGTCCATAGTCATTCGTTCAGTTACCTTACTTAGGATTTTATAAAGTAGAATTCCAATAAATTAGGGTTGTTGGTGTAGGTGTTTGTTTTTTTTTGTTTGGTTGGTTGGTTGGTTTGGGTGGGTTTTTTTGTTTGTTTTTTTTTGTTGAGTTTTTGTTGTTTTTTGTTGTTGTTTTTTTCTTTATTTTTGTTTGTGTGTGGTTTTCCCCCTCCATCCACCCTGAAAATGATCACAGCTTAAAAAAACCACCAAACCCACATGCCCTGATGTTTCATGTAAACTTACTTTTCTTAATTGGGTTTATTCAGTCTTCTGTGATGACGTATATTTGGAATAGTTAGGGTTGGAGAGGAACTTAAGATCATCTAGTTCCAACCCCCCTGCCGTTGGCAGGGACACCTCCCACTAAGCCATGGCACTCAAGGCTCTGTCCAGCCTGGCCTTATACACTGCCAGGGATGGAGCATTCACAACTTCCCTGGGCAACCCATTCCAATGCCTCACCACCCTTACAGTAAAGAATTTCTTCCTTATATCCAGTCTAAACTTCCCCTGTTTACGTTTTAACCTGCTGCAAAGAACAAAGAAGTTTTAAGTCTGAAGTGTACTGAGAGATGAATGCCTGTGTAGCACTGCAAGTTTGGCGAAAACTTTCCAGAACAGAGGTGGTTTGGAAATGAGGACTGTGCAGAAATCATTTGTTCTGTTTTCATGTGGGATCATCTCTCATATTTGCAAATGCTAAAAGACTCTACATTTTGCTTTATTCCAGTGCCTGATGACCTCTCCATAGAAGAAAGAGAAGAGCTTTTAAATATTCGTCGCAGGAAAAAAGAATTGATTGATGATATTGAGGTAATTGATTTATCTGTAAAGATCCCTATAGGGCTGCTTCAGTAGGTTAAGTTACAGTAAACTACATACCTAGGTATGAATTCCAGATGATGGTTTTAAAAGCATATAAATGGCTTAAGCTAAATTCTATCAATGTATAGGATTTATGCATCATTTGTGTGCTTTTGAAAAAGATAACTTTTGTATTTAATGTAGTATGTATCATCTGTATACAATTGATCTATGTAGTCAAGAACTGTAGTTGAGAAAAAGCAGATTTGCATACAGGGTATAAGTAAGTGAAAAATCTGCATAAAGAAATCTTACACTGAAATTGATTTGTTCTCAATGCTCAGCCATGAGCACACACTGGGAGTTCAGATCCATGTTTAACAGCCAAATCAGTTGTGGTAAAATCTCTAAGCTAAATATCTAAGGAAGCCACAAAATTCATCACTTTTCTTCAGGTGACTGGCAATTATTAGAAAATAAAACCTAATTGATCATATTAATGTAAGATAGATGATTTCAAAGAGTGTCTTAATGTAGATTAACATATTGTTCTTCCTTCTTTTGACAGAGATTAAAATTTGAAATTGCTGAGGTTATGACAGAAATTGATAATCTGACTAGTGTAGAAGAAAGGTAAGTAATGGTAACATGGACATGATTCAGGAAAACCTTGGAACAGGTCTTCCAGGAATTGCAAAAGAAAATAGCTTTGTCACACTAAGTAAACATTGGATCACCTTTATTCGGTCTGCTATAAAGTCTCTAAAGCCTGACTTTATCCTGTTTGGGTGTGCCATTCATTTGGATAGAGAATATGTTGGATAGAACATGAAATATTTCTGATTGATAATCATACAGTTCTCTCAAGTTGCAATTACTTGAAGGAATTGAAAATAGCAACATAATTTTCTGCTTTATAAAACGTGAATGTCTCCCGTTTGTAATAGAAAATACAAGGTAACCAAAATACAGTTCAAATAAGCTCACCCAAAAGTTGTTTTTTTTTTTTGTAAAAGAGCAACTGATAACTGCTTATTGTTTCTTCTTTTTCTCCATGTGTAGCAAAACTGCTCAAAGAAATAAGCAAATAGCCATGGGAAGGAAGAAATTTAACATGGACCCTAAGAAGGTAGAGAATGTTTGGTTTGGGTTTGGTTTTGTTTGTTTTGTTGTGGTTTTGTGGAGGTGTTTTGTTTTGTTTTGTGGGGTTTTTTTGGTGGTTTTGGTTTTGGGGTTTGGGGTTTTTTTTATTTTTCGGGAATCAAGTTCCTGCTTGTAATACGATCTATAATAAATAGAGTTTTCTTGAGAAAACGTTTCTGCTAATGTAAGTTCATAGGCCTTACTTGTATATCCTGTAACACACTGAGCAGAGGGTTAAATTAGAAGCAGTCATCTAGTCATTTGCCAGTTGTGTGCTTTTTTTCACTTAAGTAAACCTTTTTTGAAAATGGAGACCATTTATCAACAATCAAATATGCCAGTATTGATTGAGCTGGCTTGCAGAAAGATTACTAGCACCTGATAGAGGTGTTCTATATTGATATGTCAAATATCATTCTAAAGGTATTTTGACGTTTGGCTATTGGTGAGGCCACACTTTTTTTTTTTATTTTTTATGCCCTCTTTTTTTTTCTTTTTCTTCCAGAATACCTTTCACAGGTTTTTTAATTTGTTCTCATCCAGGCTTTTATATTTGCATATCTGAATTCTGTTTGTGGAAAAGGCATGTATGAATATCTGTTTCTATAAATACATAGGCGTACCTATATGACTTGTA
Organism: Neopsephotus bourkii; assembly: GCF_033783945.1. NCBI lineage: Eukaryota > Metazoa > Chordata > Aves > Psittaciformes > Psittacidae > Neopsephotus > Neopsephotus bourkii. The sequence continues at coordinate 1,764,682 of NW_026900643.1, forward strand.
CAAACACCTGCAGGTAGAAATTTGGTTACCAGTTTGAAGAAGTCTGCTGTGCATTTAGCCAAGAAATAGTTAATTTCTCTGGAGTACCCCTACTTTTCATAAATAGTTGTTAATTTTCAGGAAAATTCAGGGACATTCTCTTACAGACCTCTCCTGATAGATTTAAAAGAGGTGCTTTGATATACCTGACCTTTAGCCTTGTCTTTACTTTTCATTTTACATTTTCCTTGTTTTGTTTTACTGTTTTGTTTTGTTTGTGGTTAAGATTCCATTTTGAATTTGTGAAGAGGCTTCTTTGAGGTCTTGGAAATTGTTTAGCATTTGTTTTTCTGTGTTAGTTCTTGACATGCTTTCTTCCAAATTGTATTGAATTCATTTACATTTTGGTGGCTTTTCTGTAATGTTCTGTACAGGGATGGCTGCTATTTTTCAGGCTGTTTTCAATTTACCAGAAACACTCAAGTTCTTTGAGATATGAAACTGTTTTTCAAGCTACTGACCATGTCTTGTGTTTTTCTTTTCCATTTGGTGACTGTCTAACTTCTATTCTGTTGAGGGCAGAATACCCCCAAATATACTGATAGTTTGCTGTTGTTCTCCAGCTCTTTCATGTCCTAGAAGTTTGTGACAAAGTCACAGGATGATGTCAGATGCTTTCATTCCAGTGTAAACTATTTTTGTTACTGTGCTTGCTGGGTGAAATTATTTCTATAAATAGATGCTGTGGCCACATTACTACTGTAACATAATCTAAATGTAGTAAACTTACAGTAGTAAGTCTACGACTTAATAATGTCTGTGAATCAGTGGTGGCCTGCAGTAGCTGGCTGCTGTAAAGCTAGATCATCTTGTTTGCAGCTGCTCCTTTAAATTACAGGCAGCCAAAATGTATGTCCTTGTAGTATTGAGAGAATTAACTTGGGGTCATTGTGAAAAGGGTGTTTTTCATTCATAAAGGAAGGGAAGATGGTCTCCAGAGTTACGAATGTGAAAGAACTGGGGTAATAATACATGCACTGAATCCTCCAAGTTGTCTTTAAAACCAAACAACAGAGGTCCAATGTTTTCAATTAGCAGGAGCATAGTGAGGCAATTTTCTTTTACCACTTTTATTTGAGGACCTTTACGTGTTCTGGTGTGTAAGTAGAGAAATTCTCCCTCTTCCCCACACCCAGAAGACCCTCAGTCGACATTGCTGTGCTTAATACAGTTATGTGATGTAATATCACATACCTTGCTGTTTGAATTTGGTTAGCCAAGTGCAGGAAGGGCTGTAATGGTAAAGTTTGTAAAACATTTCAGGAATCCCTGCACAGAGGACATAAAGCTGTGCTTGAAATTCGCAGCACTGGAAATCAGTGCTTCCTGCGTTGGGCCCAGAAACTGGAATCCCTGTGACAAAAGTAGGGTTTAAATAACTCCAAAATTTGCAATCAAGTTACTGTAAAACCTATAAAATTCAAAGCAGATTTAATTGAAATCTGCCTTTGAAAAAGCAATGTAATATTTGTGGTGAATGTTGAGTATTTCTGTAGCCATCAATTTTGTGTGGGGAGATCGAACTAGTGCAGCTGTCTTCAGTCTCCTGTCTGTCTACAGAAAGAAAATCTGCATCAAGGCGAAAGCGTAGGAGTTGATGGGGGTTTGGCTGGCCTATTTTACCATTTATTCCAGACGCTGGAGTTGTTCTCCCAGACAGATTCCTTTCCCTGTCTATTTGACTTCTAGTTCTTTAACATCTTGAGAATTAAAAAAAAAATAAAATCCAGAAAATGGAAGATTATGTTGATTTTTTTGTTGGTTTTTTTTTTTAATTTCTTGGGGAGGATAGTATGTTAAAGTGCTTCTGTGCACAGAATTTTTATTTTTCATGCTTCTAGTCATATCCATTCCAGTAACTTGTACAACATTTTTAAAACTACTTTAGTCAATCTAAGCATTAATAATATGCTCTAGGTGTTGAAAGTGGGAATCTGCAGCTGCCATTTCTAGTATTTGTTAAGGAAGTTTCTCTGTTGGTGACAGAGCTGAGAGCTTAATGAATAATTTGGTGTGGTAAAAAATATAATGTTTCATAGTCAGATGATTTTACTGTACAAATATTTAGTTATCAAATAAGCTTTGAAGGGGTCATTTCTGAGGGAAGCTCGGGTATTTTTGCTTCAAGATAAAATGGATGTACTCTTTGAAACGAAATCATGTCTGTTCTGAAATGACTTTATCAAAATACTAAGTTGTCAGAGTACTGGCCTGTCACTGAAATCAAGTTTTCAGATGGTGATAAAATTATTGTGAGAAAATTGTGTTCCAGCTTATTTTTTTTTTCCTTAAAAGCTTTGAGCCTTGTAACATCACAGTGCGTTTTCTTTGTTAAATTAGGTCAGCAAATTGACTTTATTTTCTCAGGCAGGTAATAATTCCATTATAAAAAACCCAGAATCAACCAAATAGAAGGATAATTACTTTTTTGAATGTTACTGCAAGGTCTCCTGTGCTATATCAAAAAGTAATGGGAGTTTTCCCAGTTGTAATGAGATAAATCTATTCGATTTGCAGAAATTGGGAAACTTCTAGTATTTCTGAAATTATGAAATATTCTAGTAGAAAATATTTGGAACAATTTGCTCAGCTCTTCTGTACATATTTGGAATCCAAGGCATTAAGATTACTTATAGATGCTATTTCTACTTTTCACTAGCATGTCATTAACAGTTTCAAGAAGCACGCAGGAATAGCTTTTTTGGGGTGTGTGGTGGGGAAGCAAAGAGCACTGTGTCTTTATGACCTGCTGAGTGTTGCAATAACATCCCTTCCATCCTTTATGTAATCTTTATGTAACTTCTAGTCTCCTTTCTTTACCACTTTGCAGTTCTCTGGGCATCCCTAGAATGTACCAGTTATAGGGCCAGTAATTTATGGAGGCATAAGAGTCCAGGGGCTTGATCAAGTACCCACTGAGGACAGGGTAAGATTCTCCTCCTGGCTTTGGTAGACGCTCCATGGTAGAAACTTGACTGGTTTGTGAATAGTCTAGTTCAAGTCCTCTGTGAATAGTTTAGTTCCAGCACAACCAGAAGTCGCTGACAAACTGATAAACTGTTTTAAACTGTTTTTAGTATCTTCGACCGCAACTTCTACTGCAAGAAATGGCTTGATGTATTGGGTTGCAGTTTGTAGATTATAACAGATGCTTTATTTTGTGTCATGGTGGTAATTAGGTAATTGCTATGAGGCATTTATGCAATATTATGAACAGGACAACTCAAGCAATAACTCCGAAGAGCAATGTGGAATCATTATGTAGTTAATGTTTACTATTTCTATTGTTGAGGGATTCAAACTGCCACCTAGTACTTCTAGCCTTTTTAAAATGAGTACTTACCTAACTGCTTATCTTAACTGAAAAACATTTACCATTTCATTAAAAAAGTCTGTAGGCTGATGTAATTCTTAATGTGCTATATATATGTCTGTGTCAATATATTAATAACATGCTCTGAGTGGTATTTACACAAATGCTTGTAGAAGAAAACATAACATTCCTTTTCCTCTGGAATTGCTCTTCCTAGGGAATACAGTTTCTGATAGAAAATGACCTCCTGCAGAACACTGCAGAAGACATTGCACAGTTCCTTTATAAAGGAGAAGGATTAAATAAAACGGTAATTGGAGATTACCTCGGTGAAAGGTAAAATAGAAATACTGAAAATTTTGTTCTTGAGTTTACAAAGCATACCTAGAGATTTTGGTGGTTACCTTCCCCTTCACAGGCTGCATGAGAGCGCTGCTGTACTACTTTGTGATCTATAAAAGCTACTGGGGGAAGTAAAACTGCTACAGTATTGTGACAGGGTTTTTTCTGTTAGGTTGTTCTTTTTAAATGGATACATTGTGGAATGATACTGAATTCATCGTAACTTACTATTTTGAGAAAATACCCTTAAATTTGGCTGTAGTGCAGAATTTAATACCATAAGCTTTTGGAATGAGAGCTGCAACAGTTCCGGTAACTCTTGATGCTGTGCCAGACAAGGAGTGATTTACAATTACTAATAATTGGGACAGCAGTTATATGCAGGCTTTAGTGTTGTCATCTTCTGTGCACACAGACTTCCCATTAGTAAGGAGGCATCACAAATGGCAGCCACACCGTATCCTTGTCAATCCTAGTACAATAAACATGCAACATGCATATTTATGGACGCTGTTGCAAAACAGAGTCAAAATGCAAATTACTCCCATTGCTGTGCAACTGAGGAATTGATTTTGAAAAAGGTAGCAGAAAGAGACAGAAGTGAAGAGTGGGTTGCAGTATGTGTGTCTATATGTTTGCACATGTTCCAGGTCAGATACCAGTTACAGAGATTTAAAAGTTGACTCATTTGGTATATACTTCTGGACTGGTATGTTCCGGCAGATCCCTTTTGAGGCACCTGTAATGTTGTTAACAGCATCAACAGCTTAGCTTGTGCTCAGCAGTTTCCTCCTTACTTTGATGGTGTCAATGAAAGTTTTTACTGTAATATGTAGATTTTGAAAATAGATCTTGGCTATGAAGTTTCTATATAGTACGTGTAGACATTTCAATAATTTTTATACAACAGCAGTATGTTGTTTCTCTTGAATATTTGGACTATCAGTATTATAAAATCACTTACATGTTAATGTCCATAATTGCAAAACTGTAACAAAGCTTGTATAAAGGAGTCTGTGTTTGGTTTTGAGAGGTGTACTCTATCTTAGTATTGTTGTCTGAAATGCTTCCAATTTTTCTGGCCTTACTCCCAGAACCCCTGTACTAAGCAGAAAGGTTTTACCACTATGTCCAAGCCCACTGGAGTGATCAGTGGTATTTTTGTGACTATTCACGGGTTCACATTGAAAATTAAAAAAAATACTGCTCGTTCTTCTGCATCCCTGGGCAGGGATGCTGTTGAGCAGCACTGTGGTCTAATCTGAAAATGCAGTATTTCTTAATATTGAGTATATATACAGATTAATATGCAGTTCAGTTATATCTTCTAGATTTTTCAAGGCTTAAATAGAAATGTAGTGGATTTGATCAGGGAATTTTGTATGAATCAGCTGGATAATAAAATTAATCTACTGCTGCTGTTTTGCCACAAGGCAGAAGCAGCCTATCCACTTTAAGGAACAGTTGAAGTAAAATTAATTTTATTTATTTTTTATTTTTATTTTTATTTTTGCTTTATAGTAAGCTTTTATTCAATCTGTCCAGTCTTAATTGTTTGGGTTTTTTTTTTCATGTTTCTTCATTTCTGTGAAGGGTGTAATATTAATATGGTAATGGGAAAGCAAAGGGTATTTTTCTTTATTCTTCACTTATGTGACTTAGGAAGGGGGGCTGGAGGTGAAGTGATGACAGTCTGATTTTCAGGAATGTGTATAGAAATTTCAAGGTAGTCAGGTCTAGAATGGGGATTTGGTTCATGATAATCCTTTGAACTGCAACATTAATTTGCTAGCATCCTAGTAATTTTTATTTATGTTCCTCTGAAAAGAACGCAATAGACCTTTAGGTCCTGAGATAAGATAAATACCCTAGAATAAAACAGAATGTGACAACTGAGGTGGTGTTAAGCTGCTAGTTTTGCTTTTGTGACTACTTCAGAAATGGGCTATTAAGTGATTTATGCTATACAAATGGCAGTGCATATTATTGATGAGTTTTTGCTGAGTTACTTTCTATTTTTTTTATCAAGGCACTTGGAGTCTGAGGACATTCTCTTTTACTTTGCCATTCCCTCTTGGGGGCTCATCATGAATTATTTCTGCATTCTAGCTAAATATAGCCGAAGACAACACCAAGATAGTCAACAGAATGAAATATTTGTTTAACATTCTGCCATAAAGATAGATATTTTAAATTACTGACTTGTGTTATGGCACTGAGCAACCTGAAAAAAAGTGAATGGTGAAATGGAATGGGATAATACCTAAAAATGTACAATAAATAGGGGATTAATTGCATCCTATAAAAGATTAGAGAGTTCTTTGTATGTTTGTAAGCCTTCATTTATTAAGTGGCTTCCTAGACCTTTCATATTTGGCTTGTGTCTTTGGAGCTGTACCCAGCACAAGTATCACTATTAATCTAGTTTATGTTAAAACCTAGAAGAGCAAAATTTAGAGTATAAGGCTAATATTTGTTCTGAATTACTGCAGCTTTCCATACACATAAGCAAAGTCAAGATTTGGCTCAAAGTAACAAAGTACCCCCATTGAATGTTTTCTTTCATTATACTGTTATAACACTTTACTGCACTGAAAACTAGTGAAGTTGAACTTTAAATGCACTTGAAAGTGCATTACTAAATCTCTTGAGAATTGCCTCATTTTGCTTGACAGAGGGGATGTGTTTTTCTGTTTACAAAATGGGGACATCTCAATGAATAATTCGTGTTAAGGTACTTACTTGTGAGTGTTACCGAGCAGTTTGGCTATGCAGTTAGTCAGAAATGCAACACAAGTTCTGGTGGGTGCACACCTTTCTAATTTTGGGTGGATGCTGATATGCAGCATTCTGTCTTGGTGATGTATTTAAAGCACACCCTGAGGATTATAAACCTTTATGCTTCTGGCATATGAACTGAGTGATGGCATAGGCTAAATACTGTCTGCATCCAAACAGTTTTGGGTTCATTAATGTTTAAAAGTTACTTTTTCATTTCAACATCTTTGTATCAAAGTGAAATTTGGCTCATGATTTACATAGCAATATAAAAGCTAGGTTAGAAGCCTGCAAACCCTATTCTGACTCTAATAAACTTCAATTGTAACAATTTTTGAGAATGGAGTAAGAATATAGTACATACTAAGTAGTTCTTTTAAAAAGCTGTTCTTTTTCTTAGGTACAATCAGTACGCAAAGTACTCATCTTTGTACATAAATTAATATATTGCTTTAGTATTTTCTGTTCTTAGAGGAAGAAACAGGATAGTTTGGTTTTCATGTGTTGAATGGCTAAAGAAATTAATCTTGCATTGACTACTGGTTTTAAGAGTTCATGACACAATTTATGCAAAAGACATTTTACTGGATAAATTTATTTGGTGTCATCCCGTATCAAAGCAGGTGCAGTAATAATAAATGGGAAGCCAGAAAGGCCAGGCCATTTTGAGTCACTTAAATAAGCGGTGCTAAAATTGGTTTAAGTGTGCTGGCTCTTGCTAACCTCCCTAGCAATAATGGGCAGAATGCCTCTCAAATTTGTAAACTATTTCTGATGACTTGATTTGGTCAGTATGATCATTTATTTCCTTGCTTATTCTTGGAAGCAAATAGAGATAACTAGGAATTCTTTAAAGTTCAGAATCGTAATCGTCTATTTGCATTTTTGTCTTTCATAGAGATGAATTTAATATTAAAGTTCTTCAGGCTTTTGTTGAACTCCATGAGTTTGCTGATCTCAATCTTGTACAAGCCTTAAGGTGAGTAAATTCTTTCTTTTGACCTGAGCTTGCTTTCTTGAACTGCACGTTCATATTAGTCCCTGTGTAGATTTATTCATCAGAAAGTTGATCTACAGCTTGGCACAATTATATGCATTACTGTGGATGTTAGCAGAGACAGCTCTTTTTTAACCCTTCCAATTGCTTGTGTGTGTGCTGCCTTTGAAGGTGAAAACTTCGTCGTTATTTCAGTCCAATACAAACAACTAAACACATACAAATAACTTTTTGGTGTGCCTGCTGTATGTGGGCATTTGAGGATCTGCTTCGTATCTTAGCATTGAGATAGGTAAAAAACAAACTCCTAACCCAAACAAATAATTTTCTTTGCTGCCCTCTTCTTTCTTCTTTAATTCCACCTCAGTTTGTTCCTCTGGGCAAGGAAGGGGTGGAATTCTGTTGACCATAATCTGTGATTATGTTCAATTTCAAAAAGGTAAACTTTGAACCAAGTTATTTCTACTTCCCTCAGAGTTTCCCACTTGTCATGCGAATGAAAGTATAATATTTTAGTATACTTTTTTCCCTTGCTAAGTGAACAGTTTACTTGACTTCTCTGGGATCCTAGCATGCAGTGACCTTGTGAAGTCCCTTGTCTTAGTGGAAATCCATTATAGGTCTAACTTAAGTTGATTTTAGATAGTTCTGCCAATTTCATTTTCACTAGTGACACCATCCTGACACCAGATAAATTGAAATGTCCACGTGATCTTTGTCTCTGGTGCAGTCTTGTGATGTGGAGTCAGAACAGCTTTGCTATGGTTGAGTGTTGGTAACTTGTGCTGCCTGAGGCTGGAGCTAAGGAAGCCTTTTCTCTGTCATCTGAAGCTTTTCTGGGAGGCTTCATGTTTCTATCTTTTTCCCAATTTAATGTTAGGTTTAACTTCATTCTTCTTAGCAGCTGCTACTATTAAATGTTTGTATTTTGGTAGCTTACAAAATTCGTGATCTGGGTTGGAACCTTGCATGAGGTGAGTAAAAGACAGTATATAGAGATGAGAAATTAAAGATGGCCTGTGACACTTTAATGTCCTGAAATGAAAACTGATGAAGACAGGAATAAATGGTTACTATATTGGCACCCAGGGTACAGGGAATATCAAGAACTTGTTTTGCATGGCAGAGCATGTAACTTTGTTGGTTTAGACCCTGTTTTAATTTAGATAATTTGCTAAGAAATTAAAAAAATGTTAGATTCATTGGAGCTTTTTAGCGCCACAGTGTGCCAAAAGTAAATTTGTGAAGACTTCTGTCCTGTATGCATTCCAGTGTACCTATAAGTAGAAATAGTAAGTTATGAAAGTAAAAACTGTATTCCAGTTCATGCTGCCAAACAGGAGCACAGATCTCCTGTGTATATTGCAAAATTACTGAGATGATATCATGAATCTTTCTTTTTAAGATCTAGTTCTAGTTCTTGCAGGATGAGCTTACACTAGACAGGCAGCATCTCTCTAAGCATTGGGGGTTTTCTTGTTACTATTTTTAAAATGTTCTTGATGAGTTCAAGTAAAGATGTTAAGTGGTTTTTATATTCCTTGCTTCTCTTCCCTACCAGAAATATTTTCTGTAATGTGTCTTTTTACATTGTAAGTAAAGTCTAGCTGAGTGTGTATTGCTTTTACTAGCCAGGAAACACAGAAAGGATTGATCTGATTGTTTCCCCATAGCAGCCTTACAGCAAAAATGGGATGCATACAGAAAATCGTTTACTAGTCTGGAAAAAAAGGGTCTCAGAATATGAACTGCTATATTATCTTGCCTGATAGCATGCAGTGTTGCTGGCTGAACTACTGGGCTAGCCATCTGTGCATGTTGCTTTATAATAGCTCCTGACTTGTGTGTTGAGAGATTGAGAACATACTTCTAGGACGTTTTATAGAGACATTGCTGTTTGGTTGGTTTTGTGGTTGTTTTCTGGTTCGGTTTTTTTTTTTTTTTTTTAGTTTCTGATTATTGGTCATATATGCTGAGTATATAAATCTTGGAGTGAGTCTAAAGACTATTCTTCCCTTCTGTAGACAGTTTCTGTGGAGCTTCAGACTCCCAGGAGAGGCTCAAAAAATTGACCGTATGATGGAAGCTTTTGCTTCACGCTACTGCCTTTGTAATCCAGGAGTCTTCCAGTCTACAGGTGAGTCACAGGACATAATATGAGTTCTTGAGTGTGTGTATATGTATTGTAATTTTTAATCATATATGTTCTTCTGCATCTGATGCAAGGAGATGATGTCTAGTTTGGAAGTTTAGGATAAAATAATGTGTGAAATGAGAAATTTCTCAGAATTGAGGAAATGCAACTGTCTATTTCTACACTTTGTTTTCAGGAGGTGCAGGTTTATGGCCAGAATGCAGTTCCATTTATAAAACTTCAACATTAATATATATATCTAAGCCAATTAAAGCATGAAAGCTAATAGAACTTTGAAATACTGCACAGAACACCCTAGCTTTCTGGCACTGTTGGTCTGTTTAGTTATATATGATCATAGCTCGCTGTTGATCACTTAGTTTGAGGAGCATACAGGCTAGGAAGGGGTTGACATAAAGCAGGTCTGCAACAGCTACAGAGGAAAATACATATTGAAAACAACATGCTGAAGATGTAAACACATTTTTCCTCTATGTAGCAGAGAGATTTCCATCCTGCTTTTTCTTAAAACAGACCTTGTACTTGAATTCTGGGAGAATTTACTATAATCATAACTGTGTCAAGAGGCATGATAAGATCTTTGTTGTCATCGTGCATGCCAAGAAATTGTGCAGCAAATGTTTTGCACAACAGCACGTAAGTGTTTCAAGTAAAATGTTAATTTGGGTTGATAGCAATGCTTTCAAAGAGGGGGTTTTGTTGGTTTGGTTTTTTTTTTTTTTATTCTCTTGTACTGTTTTTCACTTACTGGCTTTAAAGTTGAATGGTTCCATATTTTTCTTCTTTTTAGGCTTCAGCAGTTTAAAGAAAGATTTGAGACTTTGCTTCTATGTATAGTTTTTCATGTTCAAGAGTTTTTTACTACCTTTGTCTTTATTAGTCAGGGTGAGCTTATATATTCATTTCACAGGTTTGCACTTCAACACATAGAAAAATAACTCCTTCAAATTTTATTTCAGATACATGCTACGTGCTTTCATTTGCGATCATTATGCTGAATACCAGTCTGCACAACCACAATGTAAGAGATAAACCAACCGTAGAGAGGTTTATTTCTATGAATCGTGGAATTAATGAAGGTGGAGACCTTCCAGAAGAATTACTACGGGTAAGTTCGACTGGGTAAGACAAGACATAGTTTTGTGTTTTTAATAGGAAACTTAGAAGCATGTGCAAAAATTCTCAGGCAAATTTGTTAAGGGAAAGTAAGAAGAGCATTTTTTAGCATGCATAACCATTTGAATAGCTGAAAGGAGCATTTTCTTGAGCTAGTTCTGTGTTCAGTCTTCTGTTGAAGAGAGGAGATTCCAGGGAAAACACTGTATATCTCTCAGTAGTTTGCTGATGGCAAAATTCTTATGGAATTGGATCCTTATGGAAAAAAAAAAAAGGAAAAAGTATTTGCATAAGTCAGAAAAAGCTGGAAAAAATAGTAAAAATCATTGTTTTATCATTGCCTCCCCATGTGTCTTGTGGAGCTTCCTCCTGTCCCTTGAGATATTAATAAAAATACTTATTTCTCTAAGACGCTGTGGTGGTCTAAACCATTTTCTGAAAATCCAGATTCAGTTGGCAAAACTTGTACTAAATGAGAGCTGAAGCCTCTGAAATACTGAATGCTGAAGTTAAATTAAAGATGTCTTTGCAAAGAGTGCTTACAAAATCTGTAAAAAGAGATACTTGTTTATAGATGGAATCATTTAAAATCAAACTTAATCGAAGTAGTAAACAGAGATTGAGAAGGGATGGTCCAGAATGTTATGGATATTGTTTACTATGCTTTTCATAAAGTCTGAGAAGCAGTAAGATGTCCTGGTTGCATTTGCTGTTAGACACTTGTTAATGACGTTTTTTTCCTCTTTTTTTTTTTTTTATTCTTCTAGAATTTGTATGAAAGTATAAAGAATGAGCCATTTAAGATCCCAGAGGATGATGGAAATGATCTAACGCATACATTTTTCAATCCAGATAGAGAAGGCTGGCTGCTGAAATTAGGTTAGTTATAAGGGCAGTTTTGCTGCGACGTGTTTGTTCATTGTTAGCATGTTTGCTGCTTTTTGTCTATTTTCTTTCTTGTGAAGGTAATAGGATGAACTTTGTAATTTGTATTTAAAAATGGCTGAACCAAGATAAGTAACCCCTTTACATCTGAATGTTGTTACTTCTTATTTTACATATCCAAATTGATCAAAGTTTGAAGTTCTATTTCTGATATATGAGAAGTAAAACTCAGTGATAAAAGGGAAATGCTGTATAGTATTTACCACATGCTGTGACTGATAAATAGCAACTAAGTCTCTGTAAGGTCATTTCAGAAAACTGTGATATTTCAACTCAGTTTTCTGTGTACAAAAAAGGATTTATCTTCAAACAGTTATTTTTGTATGTCTTTATTTTTCCATATTATTTGTGAGTTTCTCTTGGTTTGGTTTTGGCTATGATTTTTTTAATGAGTGGTTTAAATGTGCCTTCTTGTTTTCCTTATGGCCTATGACCTATCACCTTTCTGTTCTGTGACTGGCTGTCTCTGCTTATTCTGCATTAGGAGGTACGTATCTGATTGCTTTCCAGTCCCATCCTTTTCAGTTGCTCATTCTTTTATTTTCCTCCTCCTTCCTCCTGTTTTCTTTTCTTCTTTTTTTCTTTTTTCTTTTTTTTTTTTTTAATCAGATTTATAGTAGCATTTTACTTTTTCGCTCAGTGTCACTAACAGTTATCATCAGGGGTACTCTGACTGGCATGTCAGTGTCTGGCTTACATGCAAGTGTGTTCTGGAAAAGAAGAAAGCGCTTACATGTAAAGGAGAAAAATAAAGATGACTATTCTTGTTCTTTTCTTGTTCAGTGAATAACATAAGAGGGAAAGAATGATTTCTACCAAGGCAAAACAACATCTTACTCTTGTAATGAAGTTCCAGGGTGATTTTGTTCCTTGTATGTCAATTGGATTATTGAAAGATTGATTACCTTTGAACTATGCATTTATAAAAACTGTTACTTTGCTTTTTTTATTTTTCTTTATAAATACAGTCTTTAGCTTACTTAACAGCTCATCTTGAATGAGCACCAAATTTAGGGTCGTGGAAACCTCTGGTGATTTGCAGTCTCCTGGCACTGCAAGATGCCTTTGTTCACAGACTTTTTTTAGAATTGATGGGATTCATGTTCTCACTTGGGCTTAGGGAATTTTTTTTCATTTATAAAGGAGACTGAAATTTTGTTTTCACATTTGTTTTTCAATGAAATAAGCCTCATTTTATAAAAACACCCATACACACTCCAGTAGAGCCACTTGTTGGCCATTTTAACGTGTAACTGCTTGTTAAAGCAGAAGGAACTTTGCACTCGGAGAACGATGACTAAAGTGTGAAAAGGGATGTGCTGTGTGGTGCATGTGGGGTGAGTATGGTGAAAGTAGAGCCCAGGTAGAGCCATGGGTCCACTCTATTGGTTGCACCTGAAAGCTGGTGGTCATGCTAGTGCTGGAAGGAAATAGATGTGAAAAGGAAGCATTTGGCATTCATTCACGTGCTCTCTGATGTCTTCTTATTTTGGCCTCTGCACTACAGATGTTATAGAGGTCTTTGTCTTTCTAACTACAGAAAAGCAAAGCTCTTGCTTTTTGACATGTGTTGACTCAGCTGGCACAATTTCAAAGATGACTTTTCAGATTTTCTCCATTTTATAGCACAAGATGACATCTATCTCACCAGCAAAGGCTTTCAAAATTATGTAGATAATGTGCTTTCTGGAGAAGAGGCTGGGTATAAGCCCATGCTGTGCGTATTTCTATTGCTAGTGCCCTTCCATATACACATACTGAGAGCACAAGCAAGAGTGAGAGTGTGTGTAGAGGAATGACAGTTTCGGAAGAAGCTGTCAATAAAAATTCTAATAAAGATCAATAAGAGATCTAATAAAAAAAGAGGAACAAATAAATTAAAATAAATAGTGACTGAAAGTCAGCGAGAGCTGCAGCTACTTCTCCACAATCCATCTCTGGCTCTGGGACAGGGTCAATAAAACCAGCTTTTTATTATGTACAGGGTAGATGAGATAGCATACAGAAAACCCAATAGTAAAAGCATGTGTGGAACAGCAGGGTGTGGCACATAACACTCCCATGACATGAGGGTTATTTGAATAAAGAAACATATCCACAAACCTCTGGTGAATCAGTCTGTAAGTGCGTGAAGCTGTGCTTCCGTGAAAGACTGCATTTTTTTCAGCTCACACAGGCTGGGACAGACAAATACATTTTACGAGTGTAGGTTCACTGACCAGAAATAAGCCTAGCAATCTTTCTTTTTTTCATTTTCTTTCTTTCTGTTATTTTCTTTTTTCTTTTTCTGTTCTTTCCTTTCGTCTTTCTTCTCTTTTTTCTTCTTTCTTTTCTTCCTTTCTTTCCCTTGGGTTTCCTATTTGCTAGGAGGCTTAAACTGTATGTCAAGAGTGCTGTCTCAATCCACATCGTTTGCATTTTTACAGTCCTTTCTGTTAGGAAACACTTCTTGTGAAGTGAGTAGTGTTTCCTTCAGTTCTGGAAAATGGCAATATGGAAAGTTTCAGTATTGTTGAAATGCAAAGGAGACTCTACTGCTGTGTGAGAGTTTTAAGTCCTTAGCTGTTACAATACTTAAAGGGTTGAAACAGAAAGTTCATCTAAAACTACAAATATGACTAAGACATCTTGGAATCCTTGAGTATATTATTACAGTACTTTGCATTTGGTATTTCTTATAGTCAACTCTTCCCATTTATCTACTTGTGCCCCTCTCCTTAGTATTGCAGCTCCCCATATTGATTATTCTCTGAGCAGGAGATGGATATCATGAAACTTCCATGTACTATAAGATTCAACTATCCTAAAGATCTCCCTAGCTTTCCAGGCTGGCACTGGGTTTTAGAAAGCTGAGAGGGTGCAAAATGATTTTGGAGAGTTTGCTGCTCTGAATTGGTCAGAGGTGACTTTGTGTAAGTCTTGCCTAAACCTGGCAGCCATACAGCAGTTCTGGTTTTATCTGTGTAGATTCAGCTGGTTCCTTTATATAGACATCTTTATCGTGGTAAACCTAAATTATCATTCAGTTCTACATCGTCTGAAGCATGGTGTAATGAGAATGAATGCTACAGGTAAAAAACTGAAAGCTGCTGAGTGCTCATGAATCCTTGCTTAGGGCAGCTTGAGACATTGTGAGCTTTTTGATTTTTCTGCATCATAATTACTAGTGGTGTTGGCACCATGAAGTTCTCTACCATCCACTTCAAGGTATTTTGAAGCCGTAGTCTGTGCTCTGTCTCAGTGTCCAAGTTACAGTTGTTTTGCGCAAGGAGGCATTTCCTTGCCTAAAACAGCCTCTCCTGGCAAACAGCTTGGTTTATGTAATATTTTCATCTAGTTTGAGGGAAACTATGACATTATTCCACCAAACTGGAGAGGAAATGATTCAAGCTAGACACATGATCGCATTCTTTTCTTCTGCTTGTCAGGCAGTTACTGAGAACTTGGAGATGGTTCAAAAGCTCCAAATCTGGGCCCATCCTGCCAGGGATGGGCCTTGAGAGGTTGCCTTCTCTCTCTTCCCTGATCTGGGGTAACAGAATAGTGGTGGTTAATCAGGAAACTGGTGCCTTCTGGTACTTGCCTTGTTCTAGTAACCGATGCTCTTCTAGGTTGAGGCAGTCAATGATGTGGTCGAGGGAAACTTCTTTTTCAAAGAAATCCAAGCTTTGATGCAAATCGCTTGTATAACTGTACGGTTTGTGAGTCCATTCTGCCTAGTTGTATCAACATGAGAAATAAGCATTCTTAATGAGAAGAAAAATCAGTCTTGATGGTGCATCTCTTTCTCCTTTAAAACTTCATATAAAGGTGCTGAAGATTTGGGTAGAATTTTCTAACTTCAAGACATGTTGCTGCCTTTAGTCCTAAGACCATTTTTAATGTTTAAATGAGTGTTTCCTGAGTTACTGACAGTTGTTTTTCCCCTTAATTATAGGCTTCTTTTACCTATGTTTTCTAGTTTGTACTTTGCCCACAGCTGGGGGAAAAAAATCCTATGTTGGGTTATGTAGGTTAAGAGAGTTTCTGTTCCTCTTTCTGTACCTTGTGCCTTGTTATGGCCTTTTCTTGTGGTTTCCTTAGATCTCCATCTAGAAGATATAATGCTGCTTTATTTTCTTTAGAAGTCTTTGCATTTTAATTAACCAACTAGATCTTTCTGAAGTACATCACTTATATCTCTCCATTACTATAAATGTTTATGGATTCATACTTTGATTTTTTTGATCCTCTTCTGCTAACTTAATTCCTTCCAGTTTTAATCTTTAAAAGGCTGGAAGCTGGAATAAGATACGAAGTATGGTACTAAACCCTTTGTTGTTTTGTGAGCCTACAGCAATCTTGGCCAAAGAAAAGAATGTTTTGTTATCACGTGTTCTTACCCATTAATCTTGCCTGCGGTGTTTATGGGCCACAAAGCCTTATCAACCAGCTTCTTGGGTTTCAGCCCATTGTAAAGGCATATTAAATGCTTGTTATATGGTGACCCCTGCAAACTTGGTGAGTACAGATTAGATTGCCTTTCAAGCTTTATTAGCATTTCTGTGCTGCTGACAGCTGCAGCAAAGCAGTGGAGTGGGGACACAGAGACTTACATGTGAGAATGGTTTCTTATCCTGCCAGAAACTCCTGCCTTGCTGCTTTTTTTCCTGGAAAAGTAACAGGGAGTTTAGTGGAGCAGAGGCTTAAGATCTATTTCCGCAACTCACGTGAGTGTTGTAACCCCATGAGCTACTTCCTGGCTCTTTTATGGAGAAAGGAGCAGGAAGAGGGATGCCTTTGGAAATACTTGATCTTCTCTCTGACTTCAACATCAGTACTACCTTGGAGCTGGGAAATGTTTCATGACAAAAGCTTCATCAATGCTTCAGCATGATTTTACAAAGGTTTCAGGCTTGAGAAATACGGCTTTTCCCAAGGGGCAGGGAGGTGTTGTCAGGAAAAACTTCAGCAAACTCAACTGTAATTTACTACTTGGCATTTCATATTGTTCTAGGACGTGTGTAAGTCCATTGTTCCTGCTTCAAATTATTAGCAGGTCTTCTTTTTAACTATATGGTTATTACCTGCTTATTTTTTTATAGTGTTTTGATATGGGAAAAGTTTGAGGAAAACCTTTGCTCAATTTAAGCTGCCTCTGTGATAGTTACCTATTTGCCTGTTTGTTTCATCTTCTCCCCTGCTGAATTGTTTTTCCTACTAGAACTAGGCAAGCCATGACATTTGATGCAAGCTCATGTTGCTTGTTACCCTGATGAGTTTGTGCCCTAAAATTGTTAAACAATGTTAACCTTAGAGAGCAGAACGTGACTTAGAAGTCCTGGCAATGAACACTGGGTTGTATGAAAAGATGGCATGTTATTGTGATAGCAAGGACTGCCTTGGCAGTCACCTTGACTCAGCTGCTGCTTATTCATTGATCTGGAAGTGAGTCAAGCTGAAGTACTTCCTGATACTTGAACCAGCTCTCAGTCAAGGTGATGGGAATTTTCTAGTGACTTACGTGCCAGTTTGAATGTTTCTACAGTGCTTTACTTAAGGATCTGTCACAGTGGTTACACTGAAATGCCACCAGTTCTTCCCTCACTGTCTCCAGTTCACTCAACCATTCATTCTGTCACGGCTTCTGCATCTTGCACTATTTTGCCTTCTCTTATTTCACCACACCTGCTTGCAGATTAAATTTTTCTTAAAACGTGTGTGTGTGTATATGTAGTAGAAACATAAAAGTTTATTGAGTATGTTGAGCATTGCAGTGTGTTAGCACTGGGGTAATTGTGTAGGTCATGAAACCAAGCAAAAGGAAGATACAATGTGCAACATACTTGGTCTGCAATGCAAACATGTAGTACCCTGGTATCAAGAAATTTCATGAGATTCCTAGAGTTGTTCTTTAATTTAATATTACTTGGATTTCTGTATTAAGAAAAATCCCAGCTATCTCAAGTAGAACAAAAAGATTACAGAATTATGTCTTAGATTTAGTTATATGACTTGGACTGAATGGGGTGGGGTGTTGTGTGTATTAATGGTACTCCTTTATGTGTGTTATTCAACAGCAAGATCAACTGTTTTGAAATGTTGGATTAATGAGATTAAATCACTGCTGAATGGATGATGCACAGGTGGTGACATAATCCTGAAGTCAGATAACTATGGTGGAGCTAATCTCGGATGTTAAGAACACGTGAATGCTTTATCTGCAGTTGTCTTTCCTGGAAATGAGTTTGAAAAATAACATGCTTGTGGACTGCTAGACATGTTCTGAAGTAGTCAATGGCAGAAAACCAGCTGTGAAAACTCCAAGACAGTAATGTCTGTTTCTAAAAGGAACTGTTCCTAACAATGTGACATTAGTGGGTGTAGGAAAGAGGAGCTCTATGGTCATTGTTTCTACCCTGTTAATGCAGGAAAAATTGCATTTTTTTGAACAGTAGCTATTTATTCCATCAGGTGAACTCAGTGATATATTAACCCATAAGGAGAACATGCTTTTAAAATAGTAAATTACGGCAGGTGACTAAACTTGGTACATTTTGGCATAAGATTTGCTCTTTATTCATGGCACATATTTGTTCTGCTAGTAATATTTATAAGCATCTTCTGCACTTGATGTTAAATTTGAAAGTAGAGATAGTTTCTTGACCACATGTATGCTCCCAAGTTAAAGGAAGGTGATAAAATGCCCTTGACTTTACTGATGGGACTCTTTTCTTGTACAATATGTGCTGTGGATAGGGTTGGTCCTGCTGCTGGAAACCAGTTACTGGTTTTGCAACTAGGTAGTTACACAACTGGTCCTGGAGCAAGCGTGCCAGTGATGTGTTTAGCTGCTTGCCAGCTTAAACCAGATACTGGTGATTTGCCTCCCTTTGCTGTAGCAGCACTGAATGCATTTCTGGGGGCTCTATAGTATTAATGTTTTCGATGCAGTAAACGCATGATGGCGTGGACAGAGGGAGTGGGCCTGACTGCTGAACTGTTGCATTCATCCCCTGTAAGAGAGGAGACATTTGCAACTTTAGAGCATCCAGCTTTTGTGGCTGGTCAGCAACACCATAGTTAATGCTGCCTTGGGCGTTTGATCTTAGCATAAGAGTTAACGGTAACATGTTCTTCTAACCTCAGCTCATCTGTGCCTGATCCATTTAGGATGAAGTAATCAAGCTACATTTTGAAAACCAAGCAAAAAACTAAATCACTCTTACCCATTGTTGAAGTCTTGATGGTGACACAGGTTAATTCAACCATACCTTTGATTGTAGGGGGAAGAGTAAAAACGTGGAAACGGAGATGGTTTATTCTGACTGATAATTGCCTGTATTACTTTGAATACACAACAGTGAGTATATATTACAGTGAATTTTGTTTGTAGTAAAGATATTTAAGTGGCTAATAACATGCCATTGTCTTTTTTTCTTTAGGACAAAGAACCAAGAGGAATTATTCCATTAGAAAATCTTAGCATAAGAGAAGTTGAAGACCCTAGAAAACCAGTGAGATCTCATCTCCCCTCCCTTCTCCTCTCTTCTCCTCTCTCCTCTTATTTTTTCTTTTTCTTTTAAGAACTAAACCTCATAGAAATCAGTGTTAAATGAGGATGTTTGTCAGTTTTGTTTTAGTTTGTAAATTGATTTCTTCCATTTCTACCCTCCAGAACTGCTTTGAGCTCTACAACCCTAGTCATAAAGGTCAGGTAATTAAAGCGTGTAAAACTGAAGCTGATGGTAGAGTGGTGGAAGGCAACCATGTAGTGTACAGAATATCTGCTCCCACCCCAGAGGAAAAGGAAGAGTGGATTAAATCTATCAAGTGAGTTTAGAGTCTCAAATGTCTTTCAGAAATGAAGTGTAAGTTCTTTTTGGAGTAAGATACTAAGAGAATTTGTATTCTAACTTGTTTGAAGAATTCTGCTGTGACAATATGCTCAAGGATTAAAGGCAAACTGTGGGGTTGATGGATCAAGAAACAAGTGTCCTGTTACTGACTGGTCCTCAAGAAATAGTGCTGCTAACTCAGACCAGGAAAATATGGATTTACTACTTTTTAAGCAACTATAAAAGCCTTGTGTCTTTAACCCTAATTTTATTAGGTTCTTACTTCACCTGATAATTAACTTCAGTGACATTTATCTTAAACATGTTCACAGTGCAGCTTTAAACTTTCACAGCTTGACTTTATCTGGAAGGTTTGTAAAGCAGACCCACACCTAAAGAAATAAGAAATAGTCAAGATGAAGGTACAAACTCTTAGCAAATGACAGCTGAGTAATATCTTTTTCTAAAGAAATATTCGTGATGCTTAGAATTCAGTGGTCTATGATCTCATTAAGAGTGTGGAGTCATGCACAGGGAAGAGAGCAAAATAGGTTTAGTTTTCAAAAACAGGTATCTGTTAACCAAACTAATGATTCCCTTTTTTTCTCTTCTAGAGCAAGTATTAGCAGGGGTCCCTTTTATGATATGCTGGCAACAAGGAAACGAAGAATTGCAAATAAGAAATAGAACATGATCAGCAGCTTTTATACCTGCCTCAACCTATAAATGAGCATACAGTTGAATGATAATGTAAAAATTGGACAAACTAAATGAAGATGAGAACTGTAATTTTTTATATGTATGTACACTTTATTATAACATAAAAAACTTGGCAAGACCTTTCAGGGTAAACAGTTATTGGCATATGATTTCAAGTATGCTTTAAATCTCAGAGGATGATTATACTGGAACTTAATTCAACTGAAAACATGGAAGCCTTGTTTTTACTCATATTAGCTACAGCTCCAGTTTACTTGGGTTGGGAGGGAAGGGATTTGAGCCTAATAGTAAAATGTCCTATAGCTGTTATTTGAGCATGTGTCCCATAAAAGGAGGAGCGATTGTAAGACTTTAATCTCTCATTAAAATGCAGCACAGAAAGTGAAGTACGGTGTGATTTAGCACTTAATTTTTCTGCAAGCAGACACCTGACAGTGTCAGTATTGGTTCTCATTCTTGTGTGTTTTGCAGTAAATGAACAACTGTGTACAGCTTTCATTTAGGATTAGCTCTCCTACCTTTACAGAAATAGCTTTTCTTCGTCAGAAATGCAACTCTGTGGTAGACTGGCAGCTACAGCATTAACTAGTTGTGCCAAACGGTTTGACTGATACACAGTAAAATATACAGAGGTCCCCTCAGCAAAGGCTTGAGTCGGTACACATAACATTAAATACAGATGTGGTTTGATATTTGCCAGTAGGCTAATTTTCATTCCTGTCTGCTCATAAGCTTACTTAATAAGCAGTGAGACTTTAATGACTGATATAATCTGCTTTTTTATATAGTAACATTCTTCTTATGTTTTAGATATGTTGTAGTTTAATTAACACTAAGTCACTATTAACAGAAAAAGATGACAGGGCTTGCATGAGTTTAGGCTTTACATGTGAACATATACCAAATAATTTCAGAAGCATTTAGTGTTTTTAAGGGAGAAAACCAGGAAGGTGAAATCCTTCTGCAAGATAACACTCCGTGATAATTAATCAAGCAGGATTCATTCCTCTGCTTGTTAACAAACTTTGAACATACAGAAAAATTCAGTATTTCTATTGCATTCTTTAAGATTATTTTTCAGATCTGTGCAACAGCAGTTGAGCTTGAAAAAATGAATAGACATCCTTACTTTACTTTAAAAATAATAAATAACTTATACACTGATTACAGAGCAATCCCCACAAGAACATCTCTTTTTCATAATTTGTGGAACTCCTCTCAGTGATTCTATTTATAGTCTTTCAGTAGAACACGAATTGCTATGGCAGATTTTACCACGATGCGTTTCTACTCCCAGCGCATGTACTGTTCTTAGGGGAAAGCCCCGAATTCCATGCTGGAGGCACAGGGTGGCTTTCTTGGACTGCTTCTGGTAGCAGGCAGTTTTCCACAAACTTGCTGAACCCTGT